>NC_085138.1:253887221-254223816 GCF_035046485.1 Aedes albopictus | reverse complement strand
TTTTGCCAGGGGCATGTATTTTGGCCCCATAATCTACTCGAAGATTTTCAGAAGGAACTCCAGAAGGGCACCTTGAAGGAACTTTAGCACGTTTCTCAGAAGGGGCTCCTGGAGGACTCACATAAGAAACCCTTGATGAATTTCTATAAGGAAATCCTGGAGGATTTCTAGAAGAAAATTAAGTGTATAATTAACTTTAACTTATTGGAGCCGGAGGGGTCAATATGACCCCGGCGATGAAACCGAGCATAAGAAGCGTATTCGAGGTTAAGGTTGCGGCAGTGAAGGCAAAACAATTCGGCTCCAAAGGGTTAAGTTAAATACACGTCAATAAAAATGAGAAAGAAGAAAATTTTAGAAGACTTCTAGAAGAAATTGGTGGCGAAAACCCAGTAGGAAATCACGGAGAAGCGGAAGCTCTAGGTGGAATCCAAGAACGATTTCATAGAAGAATTCCATGTGGCTTCGTAATCGTGCGGCTAGTATCACCAAGCACTGCTTCGCTTCGTGCTTGGGAGCGCGGGTTTGATTCCCGACGCAGCTGTCAGGAAAACTATTCGACTGTGCCCCTGGGCGTTGCATGCCAGTTCGTTATCTAGTGTCGTTCCTTTAAAGGGCGAATAGCTCACTGGAAGCATTAAATGTGACCGTGTTTTTAAAAGGAACTCCTGCAGAAAGTCCACAAAGAACTTCTACTGGAATCCTGGGCGCCCTTCGAGGGTGACACACTCGAGGGTGCTCAAGGATTCAATGATTTGTGTTCTAACTTGTGATATTTGTCTTTTCCAGACGCCCTGAGATATTATCGGGACCTTATGTCTCGGGATACTGTATAATAAACCTCTGAATATCTTTTTTTTTTAAATTAAAATTAAACAAATTCTACAAAAACTTTACAGTAATTTCAGGAGACTCGAATATTCCATTTCAATTTTTTGATAAAGTTTTTCTAAGCTTTAGGAAACTGCAAACTTTATTCGGAAAAACTTTTTGTATTTTGATCGTACATGTCACATACAAGAAGCAGTTTCGAAAGTTCAAATTTTGTTCTTTACGAAATAGAAGACAGAGAAATTTAGATTATAATAAAAAAAATAATGCATGTGTAATAAACTTAAATGTTTTCCAGAAATGAGTTTGTTTTACAGAAATATTTTAGTTACAAGAAAAATCTCCAATAATCAATAACTAGCAGCAGCTTTGAGTATGTCTGGCGCTGGATTTGAATTGGTAGAATCTACATAGGAGCCACAGCAAACATACGACCTGAGAATGTCTTTACTATTTTTAAGAAATATCCGGCATCCTCATATTTCAATCATCGAAACATATTTATTGATTCTCCTACAGTCTCCTGACAAACTATGTTAATTTGTAAATCTAGTTTTAGATTGTGATGTCCAATAGAGAACTCGTGAGATCAAATTTCATAGATCCATTTTTTTCTTACGACCAACCTTACTATTTCTTTTATCTGCCACCGATGCGAGTCATATGACGAATTCAGCTGACTTTTTTACGTAAAAACGCTCTTGATAACAGACATGCATTCTTCGTTCCCTTTACAAGATAAGCAAACACGGAGATAGAGATGGTTTCGAAGCAAGCACTACCCATGGCCATATCTTATAAGAGCGCGCGAACGTTTGCATGTGATGTGACAGATAACAGACGCAGGTTGGCCCAAATTAAATAACATCCTACGACTACTGAAATAAGTCCTAAATACGTAACAGGTAGAGGATATTTAGCTGTCGGCCTCCCTCGTGTCGACCCAAGCATGCCGGTGATAAATGGCGCTAAAATACGCTAATCGTTTCGCACCTGTCCCCGTGATCGGCTTTCAATCCAATGGTTTGATTCGTACAAAAAATGATAGCACTGACTGTGCCTGTGAGATTAACTATTATTAGTGCAGGTCTTGGATTAAAATGTTGAATTAAGAATAGATATATTTTGGACCTTACTAAGACATTGTACCTTGAGCAGTCATTTTTGGAGTTATTGGAACCACCAGCGGGTTACTAATCGATCAACTTTTCAGCGCAAACCGACTTATGGTTCTTCAGATTTGTGCTCTTAAAAATTTGAGGTGAGGCTCCGTTGTACAGGGGATGGCCAAAGTGTTTGGGATAGGTAACTTTTTTTCTTCCACAAAAAATTCAACATGCTGTAGCTTTTCATAGAGTGCATCAAAAAATCTCAAATTTTGACTGTTTGTCAACCTATTATATGTGCATCATTGGTACAAATTTGGGCTCGATTGATTAATTTTTCGCGAAGTTAGAACCGTTCGGGTGAAACACTATTATTTAGACAACTAATTTTTGAAGTGTCATATCTTGGAAACCAGTGAACCGAATTGAATGATTTTTTCAACGTTTATCAACAATATATTGATACTTAATACGGCGTTATAAAATGTAATATTTTCTTACGGCGAATTAAGTTATACCGGGTTGAAATTTTTACCCATATAGAGTAAAATAAGTCAAATTTTCAATGTCACACAAAAAATACCAAATGTGTTCTTCCTTCAATCTAAATAGGCTCTAATATATCTGATAAGAGATAACTTGAGAACAGAAGTGCAAAATCTTTGGATATCAACTCTAAAATTTATTAACATTGTTGTAAAAAAAATACGTTTTTTCGAGAAAAATCCAAAAAATGTCAATTCATAATAACTTTTTTCAACGTTTAAAAAGTACCTATGTTTTAATAGTTTTTGAAGCACTAACATATTGTTAGTGTACGTTCAAAATTTCATTCAATTCGGTTCACTCGTTTCCGAGATATGACTACTCAAAAATGAGTTGTCTTAAAAATAGTGTTTTACTTGAACGGTTCTAACTTTGCGAAATATTGTTCAATCGAGCCCAAATTTGTATCAATGATGCACATATAATAGGTTGACAAGCAGTCAAAATTTGAGATTTTTTGATGCACTCAACTAAAAGTTATATCATGTTGAACTTTTTTGTGAGAGAAAAAAAAAGTTGCCTATCCCAAACATTTTGGCCATCCCCTGTATATTCATCTTAAAGCAACACAGCCGCTCATTAGAGTAATATCTACTCATCATTTCAATAATGAAGTAGCAAAACCTTTACATTTAAAATCATGGCTATGTAAAATAACGATCCTGTCCTGTAGTCATAAATCATTCCGTAGATGGAGTTGAAGTGATAAGCGCGGTTCATTCGGACTTCGATTTTGTAGCTTTCCGATGGAAACCCGGATAAAAACTAACCATAGGATATTTGGTGAAAACCATTCCTGCACCATATAGTGTACCAGCTACAATAAAGTGTATTGTAATGAAATGGTTCGCTAAAAGCTGTGCACATTGTAGCTACTGCTACTATACATTTACATCCGATCTTTATGTAACAATATATTATACTGTTTTTCTTACGTTTAAGCCATTCACTTTTGCGAAATTTTCTTTTTCTATGCATTTTTAATTATTTATTCAGTTTTAGATTTTTCCATGTTTTGTTTTGTAGCCCAAGTAACAATTTTAATTTTATCAAAGTTTTTTAGCGAGATTCAAAAATCCTAAACATAAAACCATTGATGCCGACTTGAAAATGCTCTCGAGTTCTTGTATGCCTCAATAAGCCCACGTTCTGGCTAGTTGGCCCAGTCTTATTAGGGTCTACAGGACTTCGTATGCAAACCGGCTTAGGATGTCGGGTTGTATCATAGTTTTATCAATCTTCTAAATAAAACCATCTTCTGACTTGTCAAATAATTGTTTTGATTATTTTTCACTCTCAATGTTCGATCGTCAGAATAAATTATGCTTGGTTGTTTATCCAGCCATCAATTGGAAAGATGCAGATATGGAATTCAGATTTGTTTTCCTATTTAATACGTGTCAGGAGACATGCCACGGAAAATTTGTGGTGAATGTGACTGTGATAATGACAAAAACTTAGTGCGCCCCTCAAACTATGCATACCCAAGTAACAATTAGCATGCCTTGAAGGTTTATTCATGTTTTATCCTGGTTTTATACGAGCATGTCAAAAAGCTAGTTGTTCTAAATTAGTTTTATGTGGTAGTTTTTTACTTTGAACCTTTGGCATTCCATAAAACTATCATATAACTTCTGCTATAAACATCTTCAATTGAAGACTTGCAAGTAGACATGAATTGGTTTTATCACTTATTATATACCATTTCAATAAAACTTGAATTTGCGATTGTTGTCGGAGAGATTTTTTTTGTAAACAAATACACAAAACTGTGAGGCAATGCATAAAACCAACAAAAGATTTCGTGGCCGTAACATAAACCAAAAAAATGCTGTGATAAAACCGCTAGTTCTATCATGAGCTCAGTTATGACTACCTCAGGAGGGTTAGCCCTATTGGAGGAATCATCCGAAACACAGAGTTTTATCAGAAAATGTCGCCTAGTCGGGATAATTCATGTAAATACAGAAAAATTATTACTCATTTTTATGATTTCACGTACAGCTTAAGCACAGGCAAACAGACACATTACTTAGAAGAAAATTGCTTCAAAAACATCGTTTGACATCTCACTAGCACCCTCTATAATGCTCAATCCGAAGCATTCACCTGCAGGTGTTGTTTCCCTCGGCTCGATGTAACAATTTTGCAGGTGACGACTCCCCCGAGGCGTCATCCATTCATAAAACATGAATGAAGGTTCATGATTGAGTCATTTTATGTAAACATTGATCGGCGTCGCGTTCCTTTCTCTGCAAAATTGAGAGGTGACGGTGGCACAGCAGCGCCACCATAACACTTGCGAGCACAGTCCGAACCACACTATATTTTCAAAATGACCGTTAAATCGTGCGATGATTTCGATTTGAGTAGTATGTCTGTTTGTCTGTAGCTTAAGATCAAATTAAACCATACAACACGTTTCCGTCATTTTATTTTGCCAGAAAAATTACATAATGTCTTTTAAACTCCGCTGTGTTGAAAAAACCTTGTTTGCATCCAATTCCACCGAGTAAATTAAATGCATTTAACTTCCAAATTATGCATAGTTTGAGGGGCGCACTAAGTTTTTGTCATTATCACAGTCACATTCACCACAAATTTTCCGTGGCATGTCTCCTGACACGTATTAAATAGGAAAACAAATCTGAATTTCATATCTGCATCTTTCCAATTGATGGCTGGATAAACAACCAAGCATAATTTATTCTGACGATCGAACATTGAGGGTGAAAAATAATCAAAACAATTATTTGACAAGTCAGAAGATGGTTTTATTTAGAAGATTGATAAAACTATGATACAACCCGACATCCTAAGCCGGTTTGCATACGAAGTCCTGTAGACCCTAATAAGACTGGGCCAACTAGCCAGAACGTGGGCTTATTGAGGCATACAAGAACTCGAGAGCATTTTCAAGTCGGCATCAATGGTTTTATGTTTAGGATTTTTGAATCGCTAAAAAACTTTGATAAAATTAAAATTGTTACTTGGGTAATTTGGAAGTTAAATGCATTTAATTTACTCGGTGGAATTGGGTGCAAACAAGGTTTTTTCAACACAGCGGAGTTTAAAAGACATTATGTAATTTTTCTGGCAAAATAAAATGACGGAAACGTGTTGTATGGTTTAATTTGATCTTAAGCTGTACGTGAAATCATAAAAATGAGTAATAATTTTTCTGTATTTACATGAATTATCCCGACTAGGCGACATTTTCTGATAAAACTCTGTGTTTCGGATGATTCCTCCAATAGGGCTAACCCTCCTGAGGTAGTCATAATTGAGCTCATGATAGAACTAGCGGTTTTATCACAGCATTTTTTTGGTTTATGTTACGGCCACGAAATCTTTTGTTGGTTTTATGCATTGCCTCACAGTTTTGTGTATTTGTTTACAAAAAAAATCTCTCCGACAACAATCGCAAATTCAAGTTTTATTGAAATGGTATATAATAAGTGATAAAACCAATTCATGTCTACTTGCAAGTCTTTAATTGAAGATGTTTATAGCAGAAGTTATATGATAGTTTTATGGAATGCCAAAGGTTCAAAGTAAAAAACTACCACATAAAACTAATTTAGAACAACTAGCTTTTTGACATGCTCGTATAAAACCAGGATAAAACATGAATAAACCTTCAAGGCATGCTAATTGTTACTTGGGAGATGTTCGTGACTTTTTTTATGCAAAGGAAAAGAAAGAGAAAAAAGAATAAGTTGAAACATCTATTTAAAGCCAATACAATGTTTAAATACAGTACTGGCCAAAATTATAGGCAGTGGTGATGATACGATGTTTAGGTTGATGAATCTCCCTTTGAGATAGCTTTATTCAAATGCAATAATTTTTGTATTATTGTTTATTGACTACGTAATAACAATACAACGTTTCTTACTTCGAACGATTATCAATGAAGAAAATAAAATCAAAATATTGAAAATGGTCAAAAACTACCTGGCCAAAATTATAGGCACTATATGGATCTGCTAAAGACAGCGTGATATCTTATTTCTGAAACTACTTAAAATCGAGGTTATAATACTTCCACGAGCTTTTAATGTTCTTTGACACTGTTTGGAATCGGGATCACTAGTTAAGGCCATTGGCGTTTGGTGTATTTTGATCAAATACCTATGAAAGCTCCAACGAGTATCTGGCAATTTTTAGTTTGATAATTTTACAACTGATGATCAATATTCTTCAAGTGTTCTCAATGCGGTTGTTGTCTAAGCTAGTTGGCGATTAAGATGGGATAAGAAATTCATGGCTTTGAAACAAAGAATTGATATTTCAACTTGTTATATGAATCATTGTCTTGCTGGAAGTACCATTTATCACCATTATAACTAAAGTTTTCATCAAAATGTTTATCCTAGACAATAGGTAGGGTGATGATATATCGTTTGGCATTCAGCATACCCTTATATAAAATCAGGGGATCAATATCTTGAGCAGAAAATATATCCCCACATACTATTACTACTCCGCCTCTTTGCAATCGTGTTTGGATGCTAAGTGGTATATGGCGTTATTCTACTCGCCAACTAACAGAAACCCCATATTCCAGTGGATTTCCTCAAAAGCAATAAAATCAATCAATCAAACAACATGATACCATTGTATTTTGTTCCAATAGACATGTTTTTGGCTCCATTCGAGGCGTTGGTAATTTGTTTGCTGTATCGAACTGGACACCGCTTTTTTTGAGTAGCTGTAAAACTTACAACGACAAGTGGGACTGGATACTAACAGTGTGTAAGACTGCAATTCTTCAATAAAAGCTGGACTGCCCGTTTCATAGAAAGGTAGACTGAATGCCATTTGGTATGTCAGAATTATTTTCAATGTTCGCGAGAAATATCTCAATTAGAACTTTGGTCGTAATGATGGCTACAGGTATTTCAAACAAGCCAACGCTTCACCTCACTATTCAAAATAATAAATTTTAATGCCACACAATCAAAACTAATCCATTACAATGCCTAGGAGTTCCAATTCTGGATGGGTTACCCACTTATCCAAACTTAAAATCATTTAGACACGGTTGGAGGACATTTACTGTTAACTTCAAATTTATAAACTAGAAATCACAAGAATCTCGATATACCTGTCATGGACATTTTATAAAACACACCAAAAAATAAACTCATAGATTAGTGATCTCGATTCTAAACCGTACTAACAGTTCTGCTAAACAGAATATTTGAGAATCCTGATAATTTTTTTTATTAACGTCTGAGATAGAACATCAAACTTTCTTAACAAAGTCTTAAAGTGCCTATAATTTTGGCCAGACAATTTTCGACCAAATTCAAGATTTAAATTCGTTCTCTTTCGTTAAGTTTCACCTCATGTTGGAAACAATGCATATATATTTTGTGATCAATAAACAATCATACCAAAATTATTACATTTGAATGAAGCTATTTCAAAGGGAGATTTATCAACCTAAACATCGTATCACCATCACTGCCTATAATTTTGGCCAGTACTGTAAGTGGTAAACCAGGTATCCTAAGGACTGCAGATCCTAGAAATTTGGCGACTAGGTATGAAGAATGCGATGAGCGGAATACGAATGTAGGTCAACCCGGAAAAACACAGGTCACATTACCGTAAATCAGTGGATGAGTTCAACACTATTCTTTCTGTATTTGCATTTAGGGGAGTTTTCTCCCCTTCTCTCATGTGAACTTGCCATCGGCCACAACCGAATCAAATGCGATTGACGAGATTTATCTTTGACATAGAGCCATCTTTAACATATGGACTGGACACTGAAATGACTTCTAATATAGGTTCGTCTGCGGGTTCGCTTTTTGACCGAACTTAAATTTGAATCGAACTTGACAGTTTTCTCATGAGTTGTTATATATTTCAAATTTTATTCAAACTGGAGCCTCAATATTGCAATAACGATTAAGCACGATGTAATGATACTTATTAGCGTGGTTCAAAAAATCGTTTTTGCTCCACACTGCCTTTTCGATTCGTAACCAGATTCTATGCCTTCTCACAAAATTTGAGTTCATTTGGTTGAAAATTGAGACTGCACAAGCCCTTCAAAGTTTGTATGGGAATTACTATGGGAAAACGATGTTTTTCATTCAATTGACCGTAGTATTTCCCCAAATGCCCTAGAGTGTTAGTTGACCCTTGGTACTCCTAGATTACTCTATCAGCTACAACTTTGCCGAAGACCGCATTCAAATCGGACACATCATTAATTAGTTATCGATTTGTATCCAACTGGACAAACTTTAGCAATGATCCTCCAGCTTCCCAGCAGGCAACATTGCTGCATATGGCGCCAAAGATAGCACACTGAAATCATGGCTACTATGTTTCACTGCAAAATACAGTGATGCCTCAACGATTAGTTTAACCATCATGAGTAAAGATTTCAATTCTGGATAAAAATCGGTAACTAATCAATGAGGCATGCAGTTTGAATGCGGTCTTCGGCAAAGTTGTAGCTAATAGAGTAACCTAGAAGTGCCAAGGGTCAACTAACACTCTAGGGCATTTGGGGAAATACTACGGTCGATTGAATGAAAAACATCGTTTTCTTATAGTAATTCCCATACAAACTTTGAAGGGCTTGTGCAGTCTCAATTTTCAACCAAATGAGCTCAAATTTTGGGAGAAGGTATAGAATCTGGTTACGAATCGAATAAGCGGTGTGGAGCAAAAACGATTTTTTGAACCACGCTAATACTTATATACCTCGTTACCCACTTCATGCAACTACATTAGTGGTTTAAGGGGCGATTTCTTCTTTCTTGGCTTAAGCGCTAAACCAGGTTTAACTATATGGGTAAGCCTGGCTTACCGGTTAAGCCGAGGTGAAGAAATCGGCCCTAATAACACTTAGCGTGCTCGGCATAGCTCCATCATGCCGCTCGAAGTGTTGCCACATATAATGCTTAGTTTGAAAAATCCAGTTATCTGGCTGGTGGGGCATGAGAGCCTAAGCTTCAATTGTTAATGCAATCAGAGACAACTCAGACTTAGACGAGACTTAGACATAACAAAAGAGAACCATTCCAAAACCATTTGATTAAATGTATGTACCATACATAGTACGGTATTTTAAAACCCACGTATCAGAATTCAGAACAATTCATTTACAATAAAATGTATGGTTTTTCAAAAAAATATATATGGAGAAAAATATTTTTTTGTATTGTAACGATACTTAACCACCTGTATAGTATATTGTGAAAATCTTATTTACAATTCACTGTATGGTGTTTACATTACATCTTATTGTTTTTGTATTTTTATTTTTACAGTGGTGTCTATTGTAAAAATATGGTTCTAAATAGTACTGTTACAATACAACGTTCGGTTTTTCTACTGTATTTTTTATTCAGCTTAATCTCAAGGAATTCCTCCAGACATAGAGTACATCCCTAAGGGCCTCTAGAATTCCTCCAAGAATATTTCTAGGATTCCTCTATGTAATCCCCCACTTGATTATCTTTTGGAATTCTATGGGATGATTTTGTTTCGATATCTGAAACAGTTGTTAAACCCTAGGATTTCTCCAACAGTTTGTTTCGAGAATGAACGAGATGTCCCTTCTTAAATTTCTCCTGGATTTTTCACGGAAATTTCTTCAGCTGTTCTTTTAAAAATTGAAATTCCCTCCAAAAGCTCGTATGGCGTTTTGTTAACCTTCCCAATGCATTACGTTAGGAACAACTCGCTGACGTAATATACGGTTTGGGTTAAAAATGACTCCAACACAGACTCTGTCTGTGACTCTAATGCACAATGAAGGTTGATAATGTTCTACGGGAAGTCTTCATAGCTTTGCTTCTACGGTTCCAGCAGCAAATCATGTTGAGACTACTGCAGGAGTTCCGCCAGGAATTCATCCGTGAATTCGTTCTTGGATTCTCCCAAAAACATCTGCTGGATTCCCTTGTTAAGCATTCTTTAGAACTCCCTACCGGGTTGCTTCCGTTCTTTCAGGAAAATCTCTAGGACTTCCTTCTAGAAATTCTACAGACCTTTTTTTTTCTAGAAATAATCCAGTAGTTCCTTCTGAAAATTTTCAATGAAATTCTTCTCTAAATCCTCCTAAAGTTCCTACTGAAGAAGTACATTCTGAAAACTTTCCGTGTACAAATCCTGCAGGGCTTCTTTCTGACAATCCTCCAGCATCTCCTTTTGAAACTTCAAGACGAGTTGTAATCCTTTAGTTTCACTTTTTGGGAATTTTCCCGTAGAATTTTCTAGAAACACCCCACAAGTTTCTTGTGGAAATCCTCCATCGGTTTATTTTTGAGATTCCAGGGGTTTTTTTAGAAGTGTGTTATGGGAATCTACCAAAAGCTTTTTTTTTCTAAACCTTTCAGGAGTTCCTTTTGGGAACTCTCTGGAAGTTCCTGGTGAATTCCTCAAGATTAAAATCCTGGATTAATCGCCAGAGCATATTTTCGGAGGAATCTTGGAAGGACTCTTTAGGGCTCCCTGGAAGAACTTTTGAGAACTTCGTGGAGAAGAAATCCATTAAGAAGTACGGAAGAAATCTTGGAATATATTAGTGGTTGAATCCTCTAAATGACTTGGAAGAATCCCCTAAGCGAGTTTCTGGATAGCAGGAATTCCTGGAAGAATTCCCAGATAGCATTCCAAGAACAATAGATAGACGGAGCTCCTATAAGAATCCCCAGATTAGATTTTAGACTGGTTAGATCACCGACACAAGCGGCGAGGGTAGAATTCCCTCAATTACCGGAGCAAATGACAACGAAGACCGGTTCAGCGACTGAGGACACGCAGATGAATGGAGCGGAACTCACGCGTGCGCTGAACCGAAACAAGGATGGGCTTCCGAAGCTGCTGGTGGTCTCCGAACAGGAGGTACATCCCCGCGTAAAAAAAACCTGACTGCATTGGAATGTCCTGGATCTGTATTCCTCTAAGAATAAACCTTCAGTGATATATTCAGTGGAATAATCCTAAAGAAATGTCAATTGACGTATTCCCGGAAGCATCCTTGGAAGAATTCTTGAAGAATTTCCTGGATGTAATTCCAAAAACTCTCAAATAATGGAATTCTTGAAAGAATTCTTGAACTCACTTGCAGGAACTCCGGAACGAATCGCTGAAATAGGAATTCCTGGTGCATTAAATTAAAAAAAATCCAGGTGGAATCCATGGGAGAACTCCAAAAAAAGCTTCCTTGGCTGAACTCCCTGATGAAATGTTTGAAAGATCCCAGGAGAAAATATTAAAAGAATATCTGATGGAATTCCTGAGTAAACTCCAAAATAAACCGCTGGAGGGGTTCCTGAAAAAGGCATTTTTGGAGAAACCCTTACATAAATTTCAGAAGAAGATCTCTGATCTCGGGTGTAAGGAATCCTCAAGTTCTAAAACAATCGTTGGAGGAAACCCTTGCAGCATTTTAGGGGAATTTTTGAAGGAATCCCTTGATACTTTTAGAAGAATCCCTGAAAGACTTTCTAAAGGAACACCCTGAAGACATCTCTGAAAAAAAACTCCTAGAAGAATCTCTGGAGGAGTTCCTGAAGAAATCCAAGAATAACGTTTTGGGAAAAAAATCTTATGTATTATATATTTCTGAAAGAATCGAAGGACGAATTTTTGAAGGATTTATCTCGCAGGAGCTATTCTTGAAGGAGTTCATGGATGGGTTCCTACGAATCTATAGATAAACTTCTAACGGTATTCTTAAAGAAAACCTAAATTTTGAAATTATTCCTGGATGACTTCTTGAAGGATTTCCAGGCTCGTGTATGCATACCTCTAAAATAAGTTTAAAGAATTCCAAAATAAATCGCTGGAGAAATTCTTCTGGAAATCGTTGAAGTAATTAAAAAAACTCTTCAGGTATTCCTGGAGGCATCCGTGGAAAACTCTTGGGTGATGATGGAAGAATTTTCGCAATTCCTGAACGAATCCCTGAATATTTTTTTAAGAGATCCCGTGAGGAATTTCTGAATGAATCACTAGAGGAATTCCTAGAACAATCCCTAGAGGAGTTCCTGGAAAAAGACATGCAAGAATTCTTGATCGCATTCCTGGAGAAATGCCTGAAAAAAATTTGGAATGATTTCCTAGAGAAATTCTTGAATGAAATCGTGGAGGAATGCCTGGGGAAAACCCTAGGGATATATCTGGATAAATCTTTGGGGAAATTCCTGGCGGAATCCTTGCTCTAATTCCTAAAGGATGTACAGGAGTAATCCCTGGAGGAACTTCTGGAGAAATTACTGGAGGAATTTCAGGAGGAATCCTTGAATTCTTGAAGGAATTCCTGGAGAAATGTCTGAAAAATCCCTGGGATTCCTGCAGAAATTCCTGGAGGAATGCTTGGATAAATTATTGGAGGACTTGCTGAAAGAGTTACTGTAGACATTCCTGGAAGAATCCTAGAAGCAATTTCTGAAGGAATCTCTGGAAGAATAACTGGAGAAACTCATGTAGATTTTTTTATGAGTTCCTGTAGGAGTCTCTGGCACAATTCCTGGAAGAATCTCTGGCGGAATTTCTTAAGGAAAGCCTGGCGGAATTACCAGTAGAATGCCTGAAGGAATTCCTGAAAAAATTTCTGAAGAAATACACGGAGGATTTCCTGGAGGAACTTCTAGAGGAATCCTTGGAGAGATCGCTAGAGGAATCCTTGGAGGAATTCTTGAAGGAATCCCTGGAGGTAAGAATTTCTCCTGAATTTCTGGGGGAGTCCCTGGAGGATTTCTGGAACTTTTCCTTGAGGAATTGCTGAAGGAAGTCCAAGAGAAATCTCCAGAGGAAATTCTGGAGGAATTCCAGGAAGAATTCCTAAATAAATGCCTGGAGGAATCTCTGGAAAAATATCGGGACAAATCCCTGTAGCAATTCCTGGCGGAGCCACAGGAGGAATTCCAGGAGAATTTTTTGGAAGGAACTACTGGAGAAATTCAGGAATTCCCAACTAACATTTTCAGCGCTATAAGCTTCAGTCATTTGCTTTCTGTTGTGTAACCATCGAGTAAAAGCAGTCACCGCTGAATAAAAGGAAAGCTAGTCAAATATAAAGCATAAGCTAATACACGACTGCAAAACAAGCACCATCCAGCTACCAAACTCGGTTTTCAGAAATCCATTGCTTTTCACTGGGGCTGCCTTTACTCCACTCTATTCCAACTCCGGGAGATTTCCCGGAAGATGTGAAAGGTTGGACACATCGAATAGGAGTCCCCACTAACAAAACAGCTGCTACTATACAGTACAATTCATTATATTGACAAATCCCCAAACCAGCAGCGCTTTAAAGGCCGTTATGCGATTTCATTACGGCTAGAATCTGTAATAAAGAACCTGTTGGTTTACCAACACGGCTTGTCGGATGTAAACATTATTGTCAAAACAAACTTTAAGCGGGATATATAGCTACTACACAAATTCTTTACAGCTATCCATCTCTGTGCTGTGAAATTATTTGGGTTGCTTTTATTGCACTTTAATTCAATGCCGGAAGATTTTCCGGAAGATGTGCAAATCGAGTAAGAGTCCCAGCCACTACAATAGCTGCTTTTATACAGTACGTTTTGTAATGTTGCCAAAACACAAAACAGCAGCGCTTCGTAGTCATTTAAAGAACACTCTTTCAGCTAGAAGCTGTGAAGAAGAATCTCTTGGCGCAATCACACAGCTTGTTCAATGTAAACATTATTGCGTTTGACGTTTCACAAGCTTTTGCAGCAAGATGAAGTTGGGTAAGGTTTCTTGTGGCACAATTATGAAGCCTTGTCTGGAGTAAAGCAAAACAGGCTATTTTCTATGTTATTTATATATAGCAGTGTGGCAGCGAGGACATCATCGGGACCAGTGGATACGGAGATCGGGAGTTCGATTCCAAATAGCAGCAAGTACTTTAATTATTCAATTTTAAAAGTGATAATTCCAGTTCCACATGTATTGTGTCACGGTATCCCTAACCTAATTATATTTAAACGTTTAATTTGGGGATGCCGTATAACTATTATTTAACAACTGCGAAAAGGCTGAAAAAGCGCCTTCTCAAGATGTTATTCAGTTAGTGGTTACATAGGAGCCGAGAAAAGAGCTATGACTTGGTGGCATAGAAGCTTCTCGCACAGCATATCCACTTATCCGCGATCGGTAATGGCGGTGGCGGGCATATCCAACCGGTTCGGAATTCGACGTTTCTTGGGGGAAAGTCAAAACAGTTTCATTCTCCTCCTCACCTCTTCACCCTGCGATCGGTGGCGCCAACCGATTGCGATCCCCACGAAACGTCAAAATTCGAATCGGTTGGTTGTGCCCGCCGGCGCCATTACCGCTCGCGGATAAGTGGATACATGCTGATTAAGTTCGCCAGATTCATTGGTATAGGGCTTGCATAGAAGTTTCCATCTATATGTACAACACAGTAACTCAGCATCAAGCCGTATTGAGGACGCTTTGTTGACGTTTACATTCACAATAAATGTTAGTTGGGTTCTTAACATCTGGAGGATTTCCTGAATTTTCCTGGAGAAATTCCTGGAGAAATCTCTGGAGAATCACCTGAATGAATTCCTGGAGCAATCCGTGAAAGAATTCCTGGAGGAACTCTTGAAAAAAAAATCTGAAGAGGAAATTGTGGAATTCATAGTAGAATTTTTGGAGGAATTCTTGGATAAATTCCTGAGGGAATCCCTGACACAATTTCTGGAAGAATCTCTGGCGGAATTCCTGAAGCAATACCTGAAAAAAATCCTGGAGGAATCATTGAAGGAATTCCTGGACAAATTTGAGAAGGATTTTTTTGAACGAACTCCTGTACAAATCCCTGAAGCAATTCCTTCTCCAGAGGAATTCCTGAAAAAATGCCTGGAGGAATGCTAGCTGAATTTCCAGGAGGAACTCTTAGAGGAATCCTTGGGGGGATCGCTACAGGAATCCCTGGAGGAATTCTTAAAGGACTCCCTGAAGAAGAAATACTTGGATGAATTTCTGGAGGTATCGTTGGAAGAACCATAGGAACATCAGGAAAATTTCCTAGGGGAATCTTTAAACAAATTCCTGGAACAATTTTTGAAGGCATCTATAACGCCTGGAGAAATCCTTGGAGGAATCCGTAGAGAAATCCCGAGTAATTACTGGCGGAGTCTCTAAACGAATGCCTGAAATAATGCCGACAGAAATGGTTGGAACAATTCCTGGAGGAATTCCTGGAGCAGGCCCTTGAGCAATTCCTGGAGGATTCTCTAGAGGAATTCCAGGAGGAATCTCTAGAAACTCTAGACGAATTCCTGGGGAATTCCCTGAGGGAAACCCTTGGGGAAATTCCTGGAGGAGTTCTTGGAGGAATGCCTGAAAAAATCTCTAGAAGAATTTCTGGAGGATTGTTTAGAAGAATTCCTAGAAGAACTCCTGTATCAATTCCTCAAGAATCTCTGGAAGAAGTTTTGGATTTCTCAGAGGAATACCTGCAGAAATTCCCTAAGGAATCCCAGGAGAATTTTCTGAGGAAATTCCAGGATGAAGTAGTGAAGAATAAAACTCAGAATCAATGCTTGGAAAAATCCTGAAGGAATTTTAAGAAGAGCTCGTGGGAAACTCCAAGAAAAACTCAGGATGAATACCGGAAGCAATTTCTTAACAATTTCTGGAGGAATTCTTGAATGAATTCCAGAAGGAAGTCTAGTAGGAATCCCAAGAAGAGCTTCTGGAAATTTTTCAAATAATCCCTGCAGTTGTTCCTGAAAGATTCCTAGTAAAATTTCTCCAGTGAATCCCCGGAAGAAATCCCTGCAGTAAATTCTGGACGAATTATTGAAGGAACCGTTAGATGGACTGATAAAAAATTCTGAACCTGAAACACTCCGAATAATTCCAGATGGAATTATCGGAACAAGCTCTCGCGAAATTCCTGAAGGAATATATGCTTGTTGCTTGTTGTGTTAGGGATTTAGTCTCTGGAGTTGAAAATACATAACTAATAATGACCAATGACCTGAAAGAAAACGGCAAATGCCCATATAACTAGAGTTGTAAAGGCGTGGGTTGGATATTCAGCATGACCATGCTCAGGGTGACGGATTCGATCCCTGGTCAGTCTAGGAAATTATGGTAAAGGAAATTTCCTTGACTTCCTTGGGTGTCTTGGTGCCCTGCCACGCGATCTATGTACAATGCGAAAAGATTATTGGCAGAGGAAGCTCTCAATTAAACTGTTGAGAAGCAGACTTTGTTCAGTGTAGTGAGCAGGTCACGCAAAGAAATGCGTTTTCTATTATCGGAATTTGATGTGCTCCTGAAACTTATTATTCTAACAAGGGATTTCTTTGCCTTCTACTACATGAAATTTCTATACATGAACTAAGATACCTGTGTCTGGAAAAATAAACAATGTCTTATCCGAAAAGTTCTTTGACGAGACTGGGAGTTGAATCCACCATATTCAGATTAAGAATATATTGTGTGGAGCGGATCTGGTGTGATGGTTAGAACACTTGACTATCACGCCGAGGACCTGGGATCGAATCCCACTCCCGACAAACTCACTAAGCGTGAGTTCTTCTTTCGGAAGGGAAGTAAAGCGTGGGTCCCGAGATGAACTAGCTCCAAGTTAAAAATCTCGTTAATAAAGATAAAAAAGGATATATTGAATTGTAAGGATTACGGATGTCATATAAAAAAGTTTGTAATTCTCTGTCAAATTTCATTTCCTAACAAATTATATAACAACCATATTTACTTCTGATGAAAAGATATCCTCACCCTCCCGTGGTTCTCATTCACTGCGTGCCAGCAGGTGCACGTGAAAGTATCTCGCTTCATAACGTCCGTGTAGACAACGCCATTCAGGTGGTCCATTTCGTGCTGGGCAATGCGGGCATTCCACCCCTTCAGGTCCAATTCCCGGCTTTGACCGTTTTCGTCTAGTCCGCTTAGCAGTACTCCAGCATAGCGTGGCACTTCGCCACTGTATCCTTTCACGCTGGCACAGGACTCCGGAAAACTAAGTTTCTCATAGTTGGTAACTTTCATTTCCGGATTGATGAAAACCTAAAAGTCGCGTGTTATGTATTTAATACATATATGTATTGTCGTTTTTCGTTAAGAAAATATAAATTACTAAGGGTGATCAACCTTGCCCCGTATTAAACTGCTGGGACAAGTTTTGCCACTCTTGGAATAACTTGTCTAAGAGCATGTTTTGTATTTTATGAACTGTTTTCGACTTTTAGCATATAATGCGATTTGCGTTTATACCGTTATGAGGAGAGGATCCATCCTTAGGTGACCCAATTCGCCATTATCCCGACCCACCCTTATATAATTTATAAATGGGATCATGTCGATAGGATATTGAATTCCTGAACTGATTAATTAGTAAAAAAAATATTCTTACCGTGAGGGGTAGCGTTTCCATTTCCTTGATCTTGTACTCCGCATTGGTGTAGTACTTCTTCAGCCGGTCCTCGAACTCCATCACCAGAATCTTCAGTGAAATGCCTATCTGGGGCGCCGCCAGTCCTACGCAGTCATACTTGCGCATAACGTGTACCATGTGCTTGACTAGGTACTTAACTTCCGGCGAATTGACCGCCTCGGCGGGGACAAGTGCCGCCGTTTGGCGCAGAACCGGATCGCCTATTTGCGTAACATGACCGAAGGGAGGTTCATTCGACGGTTTGCTCTGCCACAGTTTCCGGTACCATCGGCCGAAGGTCGAGATGGATCGTGTTTGCAGATGCCGAAGTAGCATTGTGTTCTAAATTACAATGGAATTTCGGCAGAATTTAGTTACAATTTTATAGGAAAAACTTAAAAATACTCACCTGTAAAATCACGCAGAAGTCGGTCCACTCATTAATGAGCAGGATCTACTCAAATTTATATTCATCCCATGGCACTCCTAAAGTGAGCAAAGGGGGCCTTACTCATTTTTGAGCAAGTGCTTGAGAGCCAAAGCAGCATGAGTAAGCTTCACACATTGAAGCGTTTCGTCACCATTCCGGAAGAATGAGTAACTGTTACACATAAATGCGTATGCTTCGTTTGCTCTGAAAATGTGTGATAGTTACTCATTTGACTAAATTAGTTATTTTTTGAAGGTTTTCGAATAAAAAACAGTAGTTTCTGTTAATTAAAAGTTTATTAGTATTATAAAAATTAATATAAATTCTGTTGACGCATCATAAGTCGTCAAATTCGTGGCGGTTCCGCGGTTCCGCATCCGGTATTGTGTATCGATGACTGGATCAATTCATTGTCTGAATGTTCCAGCGATGCAGTTTATTGCCTAAATGAAATAAAAACTTAATTTAACAACTTATTTCAATTGATTATTAATGTATTACTTACTTTTAGAGATCATCCTTGCAATCATCACAACGAAAACTTTTCTTTTTATTTTTTTTTGTTGAAAAAATTAACAAACGCTCGATTTTGGAGCGTTTGTCAACACAAGCCAAGAGCTCAAAAATGTGTAACTGGCCATCAGCTCACGGCGTGAGTAAGCCGTACACATAATTTTCACGCATTCTCCCGGATTTGCAGCGATGCTCCACAGTGAGTAACTGTTACTCATGCGATGAGTGAAGCAGTTTAAGCGTGTAAAGCAAGTTTTACCGGCGAGCAAAAAAGTTACTGATGTCAGTGTTTGTTTACTATTGAATGAACACGACGTCTAAACAGCTGGGTCGAATATCCTAGGGTCGAATGAATGAACTCTTGGTAAACAGAAAACCCTTTCTTGCCATTTTGCCTAGGTCCGGGCAAAGATTGAGATAAGGGCGAAAGAAACATGAGCGAGTTTACTTTATCGACTCTCTCTTCTTCAAATTAAAGTGATAAGATACAAGTATGGTCGCACTTCTTGGTCATAAATTGCTAAGTGTAAAAAAGTTCGATTGAATTTGCATCTTGTCACTTTAATTTGCAGAAGAGAGTTGTAGTGACGACACAGACAAACAGACATATTACTTAGAAGAAAATTGCTTCAAAAACATGGTTTTGCATCTCACTAGCACCCTCTATAATGCTCAGTCCGAACCATTCATTTGCAGGTGTTGTTTCCCTCGGCTCGATGTAACAATTTTGCAGGTGACGACTCCCCCGTGGCGTCATCCATTCAAAAAACATGAATGAAGGTTCATGATTGAGTCATTTTATGTAAACATTGATCGGCGTCGCGTTCATTTCTCTCCAAAATTGAGAGGTGATGTAGGCACAGCAGCGCCACCATGACACATGCGAGCACAGTCCGAACTACACTTTATTTTCAAAATGACCGTTAAATCGTGCGAAGAATTCGATTTGAGTAGTATGTCTGTTTGTCTGTGATTAAATGTAAACATTGAACGGCGTCGCGTTCATTTCTCTTCAAAATTGAAAGGTGATGTAGGCACAGCAGCGCCACCATGACACATGCGAGCACAATCCGAACCACACTATATTTTCAAAATGACTGTTAAATCATGCGAAGAATTCGATTTGAGTAGTATGTCTGTTTGTCTGTGGGTATGTGTCATACTAAAGCGCTGTTTGCAGATCAGAAGGAATTTCTCAGCCTATCTTGATGCATGGGAAATTCCTTGCCTGAATTGCTCAAGAAACCGGTTTTTCTTCGATCGCAGTACGCAGTAGCGAAGAAATGGCAGTTCAAATGGCAGTCACCGAAGAAAGTTTCTGCCAGGAATCACTCAAGAAGTTTCTTGACCGATTCCTTTCGAACTCGAAACTGCGCTTAATAGTGTACTGAATAAACTATTCCACAAGGGTATGTGTCGTAACATATAAAGAAAATCATTGGAATTCTTTGCGTGTACTCCTCGCGCTACTCATTCTTATTGCTAACCATGGTGCAGCTTTTCCACCACAAACCAAGAAAAAAATTTTCGCATGTTGCGTCGTATTGAAAAAATATGCTTGATTTCTTCGCCCAAGTAGTTCATTAGAGTTCATCAGGGCGTCGGCTGTCTCGTCGGAAAGTGCTCCTCCCGCAGCTGATGCAGTTGATCTGTCATTCCGCGCCGTGCGAGCATAAAATCTTTCGTAAACACGCACGAGGCGCAGCAAGCAGCATATCAGTGTTCAGTAGCGGCGAGGCGACGACGCGACGACCATCAGGACAAAAGTTTGGGTGCAGTTTTCCGGACGAAAAACGCATCAAAAATGAGTGCAACAAGATTTTTCTACCTGCAGAAGCTGGCCCGGTCAGCTTTGGTTAATCGGAGAGCGATTTCCGCTGCACTGAATCTGCCCGGCCGCGTGCTGTTGCCGGCTGAAAGTTGTTTCCAAGGTAAGTTTGGCGGTGGAAATTCTTACGCAATACTCTCCATGTTGGGGTTGTTATCAACGCGGAATGTTCTTTTTTCCAGCTCCGGTTTTGGGAGGGTCTCGTCGGTGCTTTTCAACGGAGGCAGCCCAGGATAACGCCGGGTACCACTCGATAATCCGTGATTCGGAGAAGGCCGTCGGGACCAGCGATAAGCATGAGTTCCAGGCGGAGACCCGGATGCTACTGGACATCGTTGCCCGGTCGCTGTACTCCGACAAGGAGGTGTTCATCCGGGAGTTGATCTCGAACGCGAGTGATGCCCTGGAGAAGTTCCGGTACACTATCCACACAGCTGGCGAGGGCGAGAAGGATTTTGCGGAAGCGGACCGAGCGCTGGAAATCCACATCGGAACCAATAAGCAGGATCGGGTGTTGACGGTGCAGGACACGGGAATCGGCATGACCAAAGAGGAATTGATCGCGAACCTGGGTACGATTGCCAGATCCGGATCGAAACATTTTATGGAACAGATCAGGGAGAAGGGAGTCAGCGCGGATAATGCCCAGAATATCATCGGTCAGTTCGGAGTTGGGTTCTATTCGGCTTTCATGGTGGCTGATCGAGTTGATGTCTACACGAGGTCCTCGAAGGTCGGATCACCTGGGTACAAGTGGAGCTCGGATGGTTCCGGGAACTTTGAGATTCAGGAAGCGGAGAACGTCCAAATCGGAACCAAAATTGCGATTCATCTCAAGGCGGACTGCCGTGAGTTTGCCGATGAGGATCGCATCCGGGAGGTCATCCGGAAGTACAGTAACTTCGTCGGAAGTCCGATCTTTTTGAACGGCAAGCAGGCCAATCAGATTCAACCTATCTGGCTGATGGAACCCAAAGATGTTACCCAGGACCAGCACAACGAGTTCTACCGGTTTGTGGGAAATACGTTCGACACTCCACGGTACACGCTGCACTACAAAACGGACGTCCCTCTGAGTATCCGTGCTCTGCTCTACTTCCCCGAGGGCAAACCAGGACTTTTCGAAATGTCTCGTGACGCTGACGTAGGTGTGGCTTTGTACACCCGCAAGGTCTTGATCCAGTCGAAAACGGAAAACCTGCTTCCGAAGTGGCTCAGATTCGTCAAGGGCGTCGTCGACTCCGAAGACATTCCCCTGAATCTTAGCCGTGAGCTGTTGCAGAACAGTGCCCTCATCCGGAAACTTCGCACCGTCCTGACAAACCGTGTCCTTCGATTCCTCCATGACCGAGCCGTCAAGGACCCTGAAAACTATGACAAGTTCTACAAAGACTACGGTCTATTCCTGAAGGAAGGAATCGTCACCAGCCAGGAGACTCAGGAAAAGGAAGAAATTGCCAAACTTCTGCGATTCGAAACCAGCAAGGAGGAAGGCAAGAAGGTCAGTCTTCCGGAATATTGCAACAGCCAACTAGAAGGACAGAAAGATATCTACTATCTGGCCGCTCCGAATCGCACCCTGGCCGAATCCTCGCCCTACTATGAATCCCTGAAGAAGAAGGGATTCGAAGTGCTCTTCTGCTACGAAGCCTACGACGAGCTGGTTCTCATGCAACTCGGACAATTCCTCGGCAAGAACTTGGTCTCCGTCGAGAAAGAAATGCGCCGCTCCGACAAAGCCGACGATTCGTCCGATCAACCGATCGAAGGCTCCCTCCTGAAGACCCAAGTGGACGAGCTGCTCCCGTGGATCAAGCAGAAGCTCACCGGAATGGTGACCTCGGTGAAAACAACCAACAAACTGGATGCTCACCCGTGCGTCGTAACGGTTGAAGAAATGGCCGCCGCCAGGCATTTCATCAAAACCCAAAGCCATAACATGAGTGAGGAACATCGGTATGCCCTGCTGCAGCCTCAGCTAGAGATCAATCCTAAGTGAGTACCAGTTAAATTCTTTCAATAATTGTCCACTATGTCATCGTTTGCTCTCGTTTTAGGCACCCCATCATCAAGAAGCTGCACAAGTTGACCACGTCGGATCCGGAATTGGCCGAACTGCTAGCCAAGCAGCTATTCTCGAATGCCATGGTGGGAGCAGGTCTGGTGGAAGATCCCCGAATGCTTCTGACGAGTATGAACGACCTGCTGGAGAAGGTACTGGATAAGCACTAGACCATGGGTGCGGAGGTATGTGACTTATTTGTTAAGTAATTGTCTTTATGTATGTTGATGCTGGGCGAAAGAATGATGGAAAGAGTAAGGAATTTGACTCCAGTGTAGATGCAAATCACAGAATATGTATAGAGAAATCCGTGGGCTTTTTCAACACTCGTTTATAACAGAATTGGGAGCTAGGCGGTCGAATGGCTATCAATCAAGCTTTGGCTAATTTCAAGATTTTGGGTTAGTTTAGAGTTCTGCGAGAGCGAGGTCGTGATTCATCTATCGCTGCCACACGCTGTTCTTCTGCACATCCCCGAATATTGTTCTTATCACGCCTCGCTCGAATACTCCGAGTGCTTCCAGGATCGTGCAATTTCGAAAGGAAAACATGACGTGCGAAAGCTGTAGCAAATCGTTTCCCGTACGAACGGACTGCTGTGATGCTCTCACCCAGCAACACACTCGTTCGCTGCTGCTGCAGAAACAAGTGTGTATGAAACATGGAATGATACACTTGGATTTTCGTTTCATTTATGAGTCATTGAAATACTTCAACATGCTAAAAACACTATTTAAACCGCATTTTTCAATAGTGGTGCACGCAAATAGAATGATAATTATGTTTTATGAAAGAGGATAACAAATTCGACCACTTACCTACCTTGATACCTTGTTGGCTACAAAGTAACTTTACTCCAATGCCGAGCGTATAGTAGAGCACCATCTTCGTCGGTCTTGGGCGATGTTCCTCCAGTTTCCCCGAACGTGTAGGGATCGTAGATCTTCTTCAACCGCGTGCAGCCAGCGAGTTCGCGGCCGCCCTCGAAGTCGCCTACCTCTACCGGGTTCTCTGCTGAATATTGTTTTCGCTATTCTTTCTTCCGACATTCGCACTACGTGTCCAGCCCACTGAAGTCTGCCGTATTTTATACGTTTCACAATATTCGCATCTTCGTACACTTGGTACAACTCGTGATTCATGCGTCTGCGCCACACTCCATTTTCTTGTTTCCCACCGAGAATTGTCCGCAGCACTTTGCGCTCAAAAACTCCAAAAGCTTTTCGGTCTACCTCCTTTAACGTCCACGCTTCGTGACCGTAGAGGGCAACCGGAAGAATCAGCGTCTTATACAGAGCGAATTTTGTTTGCGTTTGCAAGTTACGGGACCTAAGCTGGCTACGCAATCCGTAAAAGGCCCTATTCACGCTTAAACTGCTTCACTCATCGCATGAGTAACAGTTACTCACTGTGGAGCATCGCTGCAAATCCGGGAGAATGCGTGAAAATTATGTGTACGGCTTACTCACGCCGTGAGCTGATGGCCAGTTACACATTTTTGAGCTCTTGGCTTGTGTTGACAAACGCTCCAAAATCGAGCGTTTGTTAATTTTTTCAACAAAAAAAAAATAAAAAGAAAAGTTTTCGTTGTGATGATTGCAAGGATGATCTCTAAAAGTAAGTAATACATTAATAATCAATTGAAATAAGTTGTTAAATTAAGTTTTTATTTCATTTAGGCAATAAACTGCATCGCTGGAACATTCAGACAATGAATTGATCCAGTCATCGATACACAATACCGGATGCGGAACCGCGGAACCGCCACGAATTTGACGACTTATGATGCGTCAACAGAATTTATATTAATTTTTATAATACTAATAAACTTTTAATTAACAGAAACTACTGTTTTTTATTCGAAAACCTTAAAAAAATAACTAATTTAGTCAAATGAGTAACTATCACACATTTTCAGAGCAAACGAAGCATACGCATTTATGTGTAACAGTTACTCATTCTTCCGGAATGGTGACGAAACGCTTCAATGTGTGAAGCTTACTCATGCTGCTTTGGCTCTCAAGCACTTGCTCAAAAATGAGTAAGGCCCCCTTTGCTCACTTTAGGAGTGCCATGGGATGAATATAAATTTGAGTAGATCCTGCTCATTAATGAGTGGACCGACTTCTGCGTGTTCGCAGCTGCAATACGCCTTTTCACTTCACGGGAAACGTCATTGTCACATGTCACAAGTGTTCCAAGATAAACAAATTCTTCAACAACTTCAAACACTTCCCCATCAATCACTACCTCAGCACTAACACCACTAGGCCTGCTTCTGTCTCTACCCGCTATCATGTACTTCGTCTTGGTAGAGTTAATCGTCAAGCCTATCCTCGCTGTCTCTCTCTTCAGAGGAGCATAAGCTTCCTCCACTGCCCTACGATCGATGCCGATGAGATCAATATCGTCCGCAAAACCGAGGAGCATGTGCGACCGTGTGATGATAGAGCCATTCCTCTGCACGCCTGACCTCCTAATCGCTCCTTCGAGTGCAATGTTGAACAATAAATTTGAAAGAGCATCCCCCTGCTTCAATCCATCCAAGGTCACAAACGACGTAGACACTTCGTCCGCGATCCGAATACTTGATTTTGATCCATCCAGCGTTGCGCGTATCAGCCTAATTAGTTTCGCCGGAAAACCATGTTCTGACATTATCTGCCAAAGCTCATTTCTTTTCACTGAATCGTACGCTGCTTTAAAATCAATGAACAGATGGTGAGTCTGCAAGTTATATTCCCGAAATTTATCTAGGATCATCCGCAGGGTAAACATTTGATCCGTCGTTGATCGGCCCTCACGAAAACCAGCCTGGTATTCGCCGACGAAGGACTCCTCAAGAGGTCGCAGTCTGTTGAACAGGACACGCGACAGTATCTTATACGCCGAATTTAAAAGGGTAATCCCTCTGTAATTGGCACACTCCAGTCTGTGCCCTTTCTTGTAGATTGGGCATATGAGGCCATCCAACCAACTAGTGGGCAATTCTTCATCCTCCCAAATCTTTATAATAATCTGATGGATTGATTGATGTAGCTGCTCGCTTCCGTGCTTAAGAAGTTCGACCGGGATCTCGTCCTTCCCAGCAGCCTTGCTGTTTTTCAGCTCCTTAAGGGCCTTTTTAACCTCATCCAGTGTTGGTGGTTCCACTGCTTGACTGTCATCCATTATGTTAATCCTGTTCCTGGGTGCTCCTTCGCTGCTACCATTCAACAAATCTTCGAAGTGCTCCTTCCACCTGGCTGCCACCATTGTTTTGTCTGTCAGCAAATTTCCTTCCCGGTCATTGCACATGGCGGGCACTGGCGCAGTCTTGTGCCGCGCGCCATTGACAGTTGCATAAAATCTCCGCATATCGTTCCTGTCCATACTTTCCTGCGCTTCAGCAATAACACTCTCTTCGTGTTGCCGTTTTTTCCTGCGGTGGATTCGTTTCTCTTCTGCTCTTGCAACCCTGTACCGCTCTCTGTTCTGCCGGGTACCGGCCACTAGCATTCGACTTCTGGCGGCATTCTTTTCGTTCGTCGCTCGTTGGCAGTCCTCGTCAAACCAACCATTACGTTGGCGTCGCTGAGCGGTACCAATCACCTCTTGCGCTGTTGTTGTCACTGCTTCGTGGATACTTCTCCACAAGCTGTTGACATCTCCAGATCCGTTGGTCTCTCCTATCCTCTCGTCTAGCTTCTGATGGTACTGTGCAGCAACCCCTTCGGCTGACAAGCGCTGGATATTGAAACGCATCGTCCTGTTATTTCTTGAACTCGTGACGCTGGATAATCGCGCCCGAATTTTAGCGGCTACAAGATAATGATCCGAGTCGATGTTCGGGCCTCTGTAGGACCTCACATCTATGACGTCCGAGAAATGTCGCCCGTCGACCAGCACGTGGTCTATCTGGGAGCAAGTGTCACCACTCGGGTGTCGCCAGGTGTGTTTTCGGATATTCTTACGTGCGAAGTAGGTACTGCTGATTGCCATCCCTCTAGCAGCAGCGAATGTCACAAGGCGCAGACCATTATCGTTGGTAACAGAATGAAGGCTTTCCGTTCCAATGACAGGCCGAAAGAAACTTTCTCTGCCGATCTGCGCATTTGCATCTCCGATGACTATTTTGACATCTTGTTTTGGGCACTCTCCGTAGGCCTTATCAAGGCTCTCATAGAACTCATCCTTCATGTCATCGGGTTTGTCGTTCGTTGGCGCATAGATGCTGATCAGGCTGTAGTTGAAGAACTTGCCCTTCATCCTCAACACACAGATTCGGTCGCTTATCGGCTTCCACCGAATAACTCGCTTCATCTGCTTCCCGATCACTATAAAGCCAACTCCGCGTTCTGCCTTATCGCCGCCGCTGTAGTAGATGTGGTACTTGAATGAAGTGTTGGCGATGGGATCCACTGCTCGGAATTCGCGTTCTCCAGTTTTGGGCCAGCGTATCTCCTGGATAGCGGCCACATTAACGCCGACATTCCGCAGTTCACGAGCCAGGAGCCCAACACGTGCGGGTTCATTCAAAGTTCTCACGTTCCAAGATCCGACTTTCCAATCGTTGTCCTTTATTCGTTGCCGGGTCTGTTGCCGTTGAATCAATCCGTTTACTCTACTATTGCTTTTCTGGGTGTTTGAAGGTTTTCAGCAGGCTACCTTACCGGGGCCGCGCTGCCTACATTGCGTTGAAGGGGCTGCCTTCTTAGGTATAGCTGACGCAATACAGCATTTCATACTCAGCCGCTGGATGCCAGAACAGACGCTGTTTGAGCCGCACCTCCTTGGTGGACAGACGCTCGGATCGTACCTCCTCAATCTAGCTGAAGTCAGAAGGACAACAGTGCCCAGGCTGCACTACCAGCTAAGCACACAACTCTTAGCTGGCGGTCTTTGTCATCGTTTGATCCGTGGAAGCATGAGGTAGGAACTTGTGAGGACCAGAGCTATGTTGGACGCTCTCCTTATCGACTCACCGTTTTGCAGCCCACAATTCGACCACTTAAATCAAATTAATAATCGGCGCCCATATCCATTGAGAGACTAGCGCGCACCAGTGAGACACTAATCAAAGAATAAAAATAGAAAGAATGCCCTCTCTTGCCACTTTCTATGTAAACGTCAAGCGACAAGACAAGTGGCGCTCTCTAAGCGTATCAAGGTGGAAGCTCTCTGTAACAGTGTTCGTGATTTGTCATAAGTGAAGGTGGTATGTGTATGTTTTGGTATCCGCATACAATCAGTAACGCACACTACCGCATGAAGGTTGAACTTTCATCCGCAGATAGCGCTGCGGTAGTGTCCCCCTGAGCATCAGCGGAGTGGGCATTCTTGATATTCTTATTCTTTGCACTAATGCTCTGCCGGGTGAAGCACAAGCAATGCGACCGGGTGGGAGACTACCGAGTGCTACGATGAGCGGAAAGGTTTTTTTAACCCTCTAATACCCAAGCCCGCCTTTAGACGGGGTATAGTTTGAGCATTTTTGTAATTTTTGTTTCGTGGGAAATCTAAATTTTTATATTTTTGGCCGATATTTAGGACTGTTTTGTATATCTCAAAATGGTTTTTGGTACATTTTAAAGCGTATTTACATTTTTTAAAATCATTGAAAAATTGAAGTTTTGGTAACCTTTTAGAAGTCATTGTTTATTTTGTATTGA
This sequence comes from Aedes albopictus, assembly GCF_035046485.1. Lineage (NCBI taxonomy): Eukaryota > Metazoa > Arthropoda > Insecta > Diptera > Culicidae > Aedes > Aedes albopictus. The sequence continues at coordinate 254,195,443 of NC_085138.1, read as the reverse complement.
ATCGCTACAATTAACATATTTTAAATTTTTCCCAAACCATTCTATCCTTGTTTAATAATTTAAGGGGATCGAATACACTCTAAAATTATTTTCCTTAAAATTACACGGAAAATAAAATTTTATATGAAAAAAAATTAGAATAAAAATTTTTCAACAATAACCACAAAATCTCAAAATGTTTTCATCCCAAAATATCCGTACCCCAAATAGGCTTCCAGGAAAAATATAAAAGTTTGGGGATGATGAATTAAAAAGAATCATCTTCCAAAACATGTTTAAATGGATTTTAGATGACGAAAAATGATATTTAGATCAAAATCAAAAATTTGGGTATTAGAGGGTTAAACGAACGAGTGATTAGAAAAATGTATGAAACGGTTGAAGTGACTCATTCAAATGTTGCATGAAAGTGTATCATTGAAACGAAATTGTACGTCCCTGGTGCTTACAGTTGTTCCTCAAGCATGGTTTATGTCTTGTTTCCGTAGGGGATCACCGGTCTTACAAGCGTACATAGTACATTTGGTATGTGAGTCTGATTCTGTTTTCACCACCTTTTTTCAGGAGCCATGATGGGAACACTATTTATACTGATGATGCGCCTTTGTATTTTACGGTACCCGTTGTTATCAGGCGTTAGCAAGGAATCATGAAGAACGAAATGTTTTATCATCTCAAAAATAACCCCGTCTATCGTAAAATTGCTGCCAAGTCTTGTCCTGTCTTACTCAGTTCCATCTACCAGCATGTATGTACTTTGTTTTAGCCGCACTCACCACTAGTCTTACCCTTGCTGCTTTGCGTTTAAGGCGGGTGTGCACTGTGCAGCTCTGCCACCGTTCAAAAATGTTCTGGTGATAATGTTCATGTCGTCCGCAAAGTATACACATTGACCGGATTTCCTGAAAATTGTATTCTGATCACTAAGCTCCAGTTATCGCAGTATGTACACCTTCCAGGGTAATATTGAGTGGTTGAGTTATACCTAGCTAGGAAAGTCTTCCATGTTGCCATCCCTGTCGACACTCGTCATCCTTATGCATTTCTGTATTCTATGCGTCGTTGCTTTCTTCAGTCTGGGTAAGCTTCCGCCCTTCCCAGGAAAGCTGTTCTCGTCCATACTGCCCCTATTCGCATAACAGTTGCTGGGTTTGCTATTCACATGGGACTGTTATGCGAATGGGGGCAGCATAGGTCTTTTTTTGTTTCTAAACCATAGGGAAAAATGAATCTGCTTAACAGACACCCGAAAAGGAAGGTCCGGGAGTGTGGGGTTAATGCCGGTAGGGTAGGACGGAGCAAGATGGCCACCTGGGGCAAGATGAGCACCCCTCCGTTTTACAACTTTTATGATGAATTTTGCCCAAACAACTTCATAATCCATTGGTTAGAATAATGTTCATCCTGTTTGTAAACCTGATAAAATGTACTTCATAATGAACGAATTAAAAAATATCGCCAAATAAGTCGATAGCATGGATTTTTAGCATTTTCTTATAAGAAATCATCAGAATAAAATAAGGTTTTTATGTCAGAATCAAATTTTTACCATAATTCTAGTTATCAGCCAACATTACTAGCTTATTGCAAAGCATTTTAATTTACATTAGATACTATTTTCTAAAGAGAAACATTAAAATTTATTCAATTTTAGTTATTTTAATCCACTCAATAGTGCCGAACATTGGTTTCCGTAACCTCTGCAACTATTTGGTTGAGTAAATCTCTAAAAATAAGCAACCTAATAATCGTTTATTGTTTTTGGGTCATTTTGTATAAAGTATTATAAAACCGCAATTTTTTTTCATTAATCGAAAAAAAAATGATAATTTTAGAACGTGATACCATAGACTTAATACTAAGACATAAATGTCAGGAACAAATTCAGTTCGATAGTAAAATCCCCCAGTAAAATCGCCCAATACTGGTTTTCTTAAAGCAACGCTTACAATGTCTGTTGGCTCCGCCCGTTTTCATCAAAGCAAGACTGAGTTCGCCAATTTAGTGACCATGACAACGAGAAAGATTGCCCAATGGTCCACTGCACGAATTTATGCTGGCCTGCTTACTCTCACGCGAAATTTGACGTTTGAGCGGTGCCGACACCGCTCAAACGTCAAATTTCGCGTGAGAGTAAGCAGGCCAGAATAAATTCGTGCAGTTGACCATGACGCAGTGTCAACTGACAGATTGATTTTTATACATATTTAGCAACACCATATCTTCAAGCGTTGGTAACCGTGTGGGTTAAACAAGAGCTCAGTGATCTTGACGTTTATGGTTCGATTCCAGTCTGCATAGTTGTACAATCTTTTTGCACGGATCATTTTGATAAGTTGTCTTCTCCTTATGGAATTCATAGACATAGGTAGACGATTTATGATATTTATTTTTAAATTTTGGATGTACTCCAATAATTTACTTCGCTAACTGTAACATAGGGTCCACGGTTAGCGACGGTAATGGGCGGATATAAGCGGATTTTTTTGGTTAGAAAATGAAATGTCGTTCCCCTTGGAACAGCCACACATGCCCGCTGGTTCCCGTTGGCCGAGTACCGGTCCAAACCCACCGATCCCGAGCTGCGTCGGCGGAAAGATTCCAACCACAACGTAGTGTGGGTTAAGCCGTAAGGTAAAGTGACCAGATATATTTTGCTCTAATGCGGGGCACACACAGCTAATCGCGTTCGGTAATTTTTACCGAAATCTCAACCGCTGAGCGTTCGGTAATGGATTCTTAACAGAATTCTGTAAAAAACTACCAAATTTCGGTAAAATGTTATCGTTTATCTGTCAAACTCTAACGAACTTCGGTAAAAGTTGCTTCCTTTACCGAATTTTTCCTGTAAAACAAACTTAACGGTTGAGATTTCGGTAAAACATTACCGAAGTCGGTGATTTTTTCTAACTGTGCAGTTTTACATTAAAGCTTCGGGATCTTTAGCAAGATGTTTCAATAATAATTCAATATGAAATGGCAACTAAACCGAGTATTTTTCTGAATCTCCATAAAAATCCAAGAAATCTTCTGTTTTCTTCAGGTTGCATCCCCAGGATTCCTCTGATGAACTCTTCTGGTAAAATGTTAAAAATTTTAACATTGTCCTTCGAGAGTTTTCCCATAGTATACCCAGGTATTTTTTATCAGTATTTTCCCCAAGTGTTTTCCCTGGAAGATTCTTACCTATAGAAGTTGCACATTGTTTACTAGAATGTCTTAGGCATTGTAAAAAAAATTCTCAAAGTATAATTCTTCTATAAAATATCAATTTATAAGTTATACTGAAAGCTCTACTAAAAAAACTTCTAAACATATTCAGAAATTCGGCTTCGTTTCATTCAAATTTTGTTCAAGATATTTTTCAGCGATATTTACCTATATACTATCCATTTGTTTTTTTTTTTATATTTCTTAATTTTCTTTTCAATTTTTCCTTGCATCCATTAGCCTATATGGTATGCTTCTCGTGTAATTTTATCTGATGGGTTTTGTTAAATATTTCTCCAAGAATGCCATGTGGATTGCTTTCGTTTGCACTTGTCATTCTTGAATATTCTTAAAAAATATAATCTCGCGAAACGTCTTCAAATTCACTTACATGATCCGGCTTACATGAATCAAGCCAAATGTGCCGCGTTGATTTGAGAATCAAACGTATATTTTTAACCCAGCTAAATGAATGCTTCTAACATATCTGCCAAGAAAAAAAAGGTAAGTCATTGTTGAAATCCGGGACATTTCCGGGACACTCTACAATGCGGGACGAATAACTTGAATCCGGGACTGTCCCGTACAATCCGGGACGTCTGGTCACTTTACCGTAAGGGCCAATGTTAACCAGAAAAGTTTGCAGCGCAATAAGCACCAATGTGTCAATAAATAATCGTTTTTTCTTGTTGTCATGGCCACTAGATTTGTGGACTCAGTCTTGTTTCGATAAAGATGGGCGGAGCAAACTGACATTGAAAGCGTGGCGTCAGAAACACCAGTATTGGGCGAACTTACTGGGGGAACGACTGGCGTCACAAAAATTCTCCAGTTTCATATTGATTGTTGGTGATACCATAACTATACACAAGGTTCACTATATCAATCAGTGTATGACCAATTTATTGTTAAAATATTGGGATTTTAATGAAGTGCTCTTCTTGCCCCGTAGAAGTGTTCGTTTTGCCCCGTTGCATGTTCGAACTGACCATAAAACATATTTTTTGTTTACTAAAATAAATCATCCTTATTGTGAATTTTGAACCCTACCATGTTTATGTTGGAGAAAATGCAACGGTCGTCCGGTATTCGACCTGATTGCCGAACCCCCTAGTGTCGACCTAATTGCCGACACCCCTGTTGTGCATGTTTTTGACAGTCCGTTTTGTGCACGTTACCAAGACAATGACAGTGAATCAACAATGTATGTATGTTTACCATTTTATGTTGGAATAAAATTTATTCCATTTAATGTTTATCGCTTGACGACGGAACACTTATCAATTGATTGATTGATTTATCTTTATTTGAGAGACTTTCTACGGAACACTTGAGTTTTTCTCCCGCGATATTTTCCGAGTTTCCCGGTAGTGTTTTCTCGTTTCCACGCATTATCCGCTGCGTATCTGTCCGCTTCGTCTAACAGTTTATGGGTGATAAAAAACAAGATATAGAAAAGAACTACTGAGAGGTACTTTGAAAAATTGTAATTTAACTTTCAATAAACTCAACGTGATCCTTAGGGTGCTCATCTTGCCCCGCCCTACCCTATATGAAATTCTTGTGCGGCTAGACAAGTTCTAGAAGAAAGTCACGAAAAAACCGCTCTTTATCGAATATTTAAGGTAAATGTCACGGATTACGTTCGAAAAATGCCAATCCACTTATCCGCGAGCGGTAATGGCGGCGGCGGGCATATTCAACCGGTTCGGATTTTGACATTTCTTGGGGGAAAGTCAAAACAATTTCATTCTCCTCCTCACCCCTTCACCTACCGTTTGGTGGCGCCAACCGATTGCGATCCCCAAGAAACGTCAAAATTCGAATCGGTTATTTGTGCCCGCCGCCGCCATTACCGCTCGCGAATAAGTGGATTGGCTTCTTCAGCGGTGCTGAGATAACTACATATTCTGAATCTGCATATCAAACTGAGCCGAAATAAAAAAATTCTCATGAATTTTGGTACCCGGGAACATATTTAAAAATCAGTAAAATTTGAAGCGGCGACTGTCAGCAAGAACATCAAGTGATGATAACGATACAGAACGAATGCGCAGTCAAGAACAAAACACTGAAAATATATCAGAAAGACATGATACTGCTGATTCTCCCGATTTAGGCTGGAGGATTACGCGATCTAGGAAATGTAAAAAAAATAGATAAACTTTGAAATATCTTCAAAATTAGTTAGCAAAATTATAGGGTCTTGTACCATTTGGGCAGGTGTACCTATTTTGGGCACTTGCCGCTATAACTAAGTCCATTTCAAACCGATTGATTTGAAATTTTGTCCAGAGTTAGAAACGTATAGTAACTAACTCTGGACAAAATTTCAAATCAATCGGTTTGAAATGGACTTAGTTATAGCGGCAAGTGCCCAAAATAGGTACACCTGCCCAAATGGTACAAGACCCTACTTGAATTGTAAAATTGATTAAACTATCCGACACGAATGCACTTTTAAGTGTAAAGTGTCGTTAATTAAAAATAAAAAAGTTTGAAGTTTGTATGGGAGCCATTTGTTGAATCACTCCTCGTCGCATTTTGTACTGGGTGGAGCTGTGAAGCAGTTGCCCAGCTGTCAAAAGGTCTTTCCAAAAAATCTCTTTGAAATTGATTTTAGGTACCTAAATGAAATTCTAAAAATCTGAAAAAAAATCATAGTGACTCAGAAAAAAGTGCTCCATCGTATGAAATCAAAAAAATGATACATTTTATAAAATTTAAAAACCCAATTGATGATATTTACCATGAATATCAAAGCCGTTGAAACGTCATCCCAACCAAACTCATCCCTACACATCCTCTGGACAAGATTGCCCGGAGTTGTGTCCTCTCCGCATGTGGGTGGCAAGCATGCGGTCACGCATTGTGCGAAAACGTGGGCACACGAACAAAACGTGTTCCGCCGTTTCCTCTAAACCAGCACAAACCGGACATTCAGGAGAATCCGCATGACTGAAACAATGTAGACACTGTCGGAAGCAACCGTGGCCTGAAAAGATCTGTATCATCAGGTTGAATGTTACTTCTCCATGGCGCCTACTAATCCAACTATCTATCCTCGGTATCAACCTATGGGTCCACCTTCCTTTGGTGGAACTATCCCACGCGCGCTGCCATTTGACCATGGAGGCCATCCTGGCAGTCCTGCGTATGCCTCTTGTGCCGCGCATTTCGAAGCACTCCATGTCCTTCCTGATAAGAATGCCGATAGGTACCATACCAGTGATGACGCAGAGCACGTCGTGTAACATGACGGTACGCGCTCGCAACCCTCAGGTCCCCTTTTATATCTCGCTCTTTCTAGTGTTTATCAAATAGAATGAGCGAGAAGAAAAAAAAAAGCTGCTCATGCTAGTAGACTTCGAAGTATACTCAAAGCCGACAATCTCCACTCCCACCGGGAACTCTAACCTCAACACGTCGTCGTGCATGACTTTCCATACCACCGGACCCAGTATGGAACCTTGGAAGGAACCTTGCGGGACTCCTAAGATTATGTGAAAGCACTCCCGAACCACCTCTGTGGCATAAACTAGTACTCGATTCTGGAAGTAACTTCCGAGAATCCTATACAGGTACCCGGGTGTCCCCAGACGCAAGAGCGCATCGGCAATAGCTGGACAACTGGCGCTATTAAACGCATTCCTTACATCCAGAGTCGCTTTTCCACAGTAGCGAATCCCTTTTCTCTTACACTGGAGTGCTTTCCCGGCGGTTTTTATAACGATAGCGTCTACGGTCGAATTCCCCTTCCGGAAGCCGTACTGGCTACACGAGAGACCATTTACACCCTCGGTGTACCTCAAAATTTTATTGGGGATGATCTTTTCGAGCACCTTCCCCACCGTGTCGATCAAGCATATTGATCTATATGCCGACGGGTCCCCGGGTGGTTTTCCCGCCTTTGGCAATAGAACCAGACTCTGCCTGTTCCATACTTCTGAGAAAACTCCCTCTGCAATAGCTACTTTTAAGGCCAGGCTCGGCACTCCGTCCGGACCTACGAAAGGAGGCCAAGGGCTAGGATTATGACGGCGAAAAAGCCCCCTTCAACATTTCTGGAGATTGCTCTGTATGAGCCATCACACATCTCGTCTTGGCCATCACGATCCTGTAGACAGACATCACCCCACGGATTCGCATTGGGACTCTGACAGAGACCTTCAAAGCAGGCCTTTTCGCTTGCTCTTATCTCAGTCTTCAGCGCGGCTTTTGCAGCGGTGAACACCACCCGCTTTTCGTTTTGCTCTTCCTCAGATCGTGCTCGCTGCATCCGCCTCCTAGCGCGTACGCAGATGCGGCGTAGGTCCGCAATTGCTTGAGTCCACCACCACCAGTAAGCCTGCCAGTAAGGTGGTCTGCCATTTCTAGGGTGGACTCGCCTAGGCATGGTCGCATCGCACGCACGCTCGCCCATGGCTCTGTGCGATCGATACTGTAATAGATGTGCCACCTTAAAGTATATAAAAAGAACGATTCGTTGGTATCTAATATGTATCCACGGCATTTTAAGACGGTTTGTTTGCTATTTCCTCTCTAGCAAGGACTGGTAGGACTTGTTGAGACTTCGTAAGTAGGACTATGATAAACTGATGACAACTGTTGTGGCAGCGTTGTTGGCACGGCAAAGGCTGGGTAGGGGTAGTAGGGGCAATATGACCATACGGGGCAATATGAGCCACCCTGAATTTGGCCTTATTATCAAGTTTTGTTCTGTTCAAAGCCTTATGATCTATTATAGAGTGCTTCAATCATGTCTCACTGTAAAAACCGTACCAAAATTCGATTCTGAAATGCAAATATTAATGAAAATGTAATTTTTTGCTACGAACGCAAAAATGTTATAAGATTTAAAATTCCAAAATAAGCTTTTAACAGATAACTCCCTACTGCCCAGATAAATATTCCATTACAGTTGACACTCCTACTATTACTGAGGAGTTTGTGAACAAGTTTGCATTTTTTTGAAACTGAAATTACAATAAAACAAGAATTTTCCGAAACTAGTCTCTACGGGGCAATATGGTCATACCTGCTCGGATCAACATGATCGGTTTTATTTTGTAACCTAACCTCTACATTTTGCTGTCAAAACATTAACATTATCTGCAGAACCATGGTTCATTAGTGGTGTGAGATTACAAGCGGCGATCGGAACGAAACAATTGGTCACATAGCAGCCTGAACGCCCCCAAGACACAGGCGCCACTACAGATTACATCCCAATTTCAAACGTTGAATGAAACCGGATATTTGCGGTCTTCGCTTGGAACGATATCCTCTTTGGCAACGGCCAAGGAAGGTTGTTTTAGGAACCGTCCATAAATGACGTAGCATTGGAGGGGGAGGGGGGAGTTCTTGATATTGCTACGAGCAATGCATTAGGTATGTGAAAACAAATTACGGATGGGGAGGGAGTATAGAAAATTGGCCAAAAATGGTACGTAATTTGTAAGTGCTCCCTTACTGTGTCTCCCTTCGCCCGTTCATCCTCAGAGTGTGAGAGATGGAACCAATGCCATCGATGCCATTCTTGGATTTATGGCTGTGATGGAAACATGTGCCTATGTTGAATCAAATGTTGCGTTTAACAGTAAAATGCGATGAAATCTGCTTATGTTTATTTCTTATTTTAAAACGAAAACAATCGAACTTCAATAAAATACACTAAATTATTGTTAAATAATCATATTGTTCTATTTCTATTTGTTACGAAACATTGTCCAATAAAAACAAACGAGTTTTAAATGGTGGCTCATATTGCCCCGCCTGGTGGCTCATATTGCCCCGTATATCTGGGAAACACATGAAAATCAATGGTTTTCAAAAGTATTTCCCAACAATGAACAAAAAGTGTTTTTCATAATTTATCGACGCAATATGAAGGGAAACACTCCTAAGCATGGTTCAATTACATTAAAATAATTATTTATTGAGTTTTTGTGTGCATTTCAGAACGATTTCCTTAGGTGGCCCATATTGCCCCGATCACCCCTATGCTGCGCAATTCAGATCCCATTGTGATCCACTAGCCTCTGCCCAGCAACTCCTATCCCTACCTCCTCGCTGTACCTGCCGGAATCTATGAGCAACCTTAGGGAAGATCGGGTAATCAACCTCGGTGGAAACCTTGATCGTAGGCTGACAGGGAAGGGGAGGGGTTTGCTTCTGCAAACCTGAGCGACTCTTCTCCAGGAGGAGCGGCTCACATCAGCGTCTGATGGGCGGCTGATCTACGTCCGAGTGCCAGGGAAGGACTCTAAGCTCAACTGTGCACTATGGTTCTCCGGAAAGTAGGGGGTTGGTGTCAGGCCCTACGAGCCAGCCGTAAAAAAAAAAAACATTGTAACGGAAAATCAGCAACAGAATAATACGAACCGAGACCAACGGCAACTACCCCAGCGAACAAAAAGGATTTGCGATTGGAAACTCGGTACGTGGAACTGCCGATCTCTCAACTTCATTGGGAGCACCCGCATACTCGCCGATCCACTGAAGGACCGCAGCCGAGAGCACCATCGGGTACGTGGAACGGAATCGACGGAACGAATGGTTCGACGAAGAGTGCAGAACGGTTTTGGAGGAGAAGAACGCAGCGAGGGCGGTAATGCTGCAGCAAGGGACTCGACAGAACGTTATAAACAGAAGCGGAAACAGCAGACCCGCCTCTTTCGGGAGAAAAAGCACCACCTTGAAGAAGCAGAGTGTGAAGAAATGGAACTGCTGTGCCGTTCCCAAGAAACACGGAAGTTCTATCAGAAGCTCAACGCATCCCGCAACGGCTTCGTGCCGCGAGCGAAAATATGCAGGGATAAAGATGGAGGCCTCTTGACGGACGGACGTGAGGTGATCGAAAGGTGGAAGCAGCACTTCGACCAGCACCTGAACGGCGTGGAGAACGTAGGCACGGGAGCCCACGGCAACGGAGGAAACGACGACGTCAGTGCAGCGGAGGACGGAAATGAACCAACTCCCACGCTGAGGAAAGTTAAGGATGCCATTCACCAGCTCAAAACCAACAAAGGAGCTGGTAAGGATGGTATCGTAGCCAAACTTATCAAGATGGGCCCAGAAACGTTGGCCACCTGTCTGCATCGGCTGATAGTCAGGATCTGGGAAACCGAACAGCTACCGGAGAAGTGGAAGGAAGGGGTAATCTACCCCATTCACAAGAAAGGCGACCATTTGGAATGTGAGAACTTCCGGGCGATCACTATTTTGAATGCTGCCTACAAAGTGCTGTCCCAGATCATCTTCCGTCGTCTGTCACCTAAAATGAATGAGTTCGTGGGAAGTTATCGAGCCGGCTTCATCGACGGCCGGTCGACAACGGACCAGATATTTACCGTACGTCAAATCCTCCAGAAATGCCGTGAATACCAGGTCCCAACGCATCACCTGTTCATTGACTTCAAAGCGGCATATGACAGTATCGACCGCGCAGAGCTATGGAGAATCATGGACGAAAACGGCTTTCCTGGGAAGCCGACTAGACTGATTAAAGCAACGATGGACGGTGTGCAAAACTGCGTAAGGGTTTCGGGTGAACTATCCAGTTCATTCGAATCTCGCCGGGGACTGCGACAAGGTGATGGACTCTCATGCCTACTCTTCAACATCGCTCTGGATGGTGTGATGCGACGGGCCGGGCTCAACCGCCGGGGAACGATTTTCACAAAATCCGGTCAATATTTGTGCTTTGCGGACGACATGGACATTATTGACAACCCTAATAAGACCGGTGGTCCTCTACGGGCACGAGACATGGACCATGCTCGAGGAGGACCTGCAAGCACTCGGGGTTTTCGAGCTACGCGTGTTAAGGACGATCTTCGGCGGTGTGCAGGAGAACGGTGTGTGGCGGAGAAGGATGAACCACGAGATCGCTGCACTTTACGGCGAACCCAGCATCCAGAAGGTGGTCAAAGTCGGAAGGATACGGTGGGCAGGGCATGTTGCAAGAATGCCGGGCAACAACCCTGCAAAGCTGGCGTTTGCAACTGATCCGGTTGGCACAAGAAGGCGTGGAGCGCAGAGAGCACGATGGGCGGACCAGATGGAGCGTGACCTGGCGAGCATTGGGCGCGACCGAGGATGGAGAGCGGCAGCCACAAACCGAGTATTGTGGCGTACTATTGTTGATTATGTTTTGTCTTAATGATGTTGAATAAATAAATGTATGTATGTTGTGGCAGTAGCAAAGCCGGTGAAGATGATCCTCCCGAAGTCTGCCCAGTCTGAGGCTTTCGCGTTTGGGGGTGGTCCAAAGAGTGCGCCGGACGCGATCGCTTATGACAAGCAATCACTTAAGCCCGTGAGGCAACCGACAGGGAATGAGCGGCCAGGCGTCCCGGAATGCTGGGAAGGGTGCACCTGAAAAGGCCAAACCGTCCCAGGTTGAAGAAGGGAGCAGGGGTTGTGACCTTGCGTAGATCGTTAGCCACCACAGGTTAGGACGTGTCAGGGGAGGATACCCTTCACGTCCTATTGAATAGGCAGAATAATAAAAAGAGAAAGAAGCAAGAGGAACGACATAGTAGGGACCCTTAAGACAAAGAGCTGTAACGGAGGGTAGGTGCCAAGCGTGAGAAAGGCGACACCCTCCCTTGTCATCAAGATAGGCAAGTTTAAGTACTCAGATGTCTAGAAGGCGATGAGGAGCGATGCCACGTTCACGGATCATGTAGGAGACATACGCAGTTTTCGACGTACTCGTACCGGTAAAATGAGTTTCGAGCTCAAGAGGAGCAAAACGAGTTTAGTGGAGGAGGTTTTTGACGAGGATATTGAGGTGAGGATTGTGAGATGCAGGTGGCCAACGTAGCTGTTGGAAAGGCCCGCCAAGGAATCAGATGGCTATTGTTCAGTAGACTGGTACACATTTATGTGGCAAGAAAAAAAATTGCCAGTTTGTCATGCTCGATTTGACTGACATCAGTCCTGTCGTAAAAGTTATGTACAAATGACATTCTTTCCACGTTGCAAATTAGCCGCCACAGCTTTAAAGTGGGTCTAGCAATCGCTAGAACCGAAACGACAGATCAATCACATAGAGGTAAAATATTGGCATGGATTCGTACACCGATTCGTTGATTGTGAGGCATATTCCTTACCTCTCGGCTTTTTCACCGAGTTAGACGGTGGATGATAAATATGATACTGCTCCTCTGCTGGAATGGGCTTGTTGATGCTTTGCGGTGTCAACCGCACTCAGTACATGGTGAGTGTCATGGCTTATTGTTGGAAAACGATGTAACAAAGCGAAATTACGTTCGAAAAATTATACATTGCACAGTGGGAAAAAATAGGTATAAAACGCGAATAAATTCAATATCTCTGGATGGATTCGATGAGTTTTTGACACAAACTGTAAAAATCTTTATAGGGGTAGGCGGGGCAATATTGACACCCGGGGCAGAATGGACACCCTCAATATTTTGAAATATGCGAACTTTTTTGAACTTTTGATGAATGGAGAATACAGTCCATTTGTCTAAAACGTAGTTTCAGGAAAGAAACGTTCAAAATTAAAATTACACTTGATTTTATACGAAAAAGTTGCGTCCTCCGTTTTTTTGTGCATGGAAATTATAATTTTCACACCATCTAAAATAAGATTTAGTGATTGATTTATTGCAGGTCGATTAAAACCTGATGTTTCTAGAACACATGCAAGTAGTTTTGCTGTATCTACATGCTTAACATGTTTATATTTTCTTCTTTATTATATCAAAAATCAAGTTTGGAAATATCTTCTGCTGCCGGGGCAAAATGGACACTCACCTTTTTAAAAGAAGCGGCAAGGGAAAAATGTAACCTAAATCACAAACCAACCAAATTCTTTGATTTCAATACATTTTCGGTTCACTATAGTGACATAGGGTGAAACAAATTGGTCAAAAAACGACAGCAGTGGAAAATAGTTGTTCTAGGCACAGCTGTACATGCCGACAAAAACGAAGCTTTATCCAAAACAGCCTGAACTTAAATTAACTGAACAAAAATGAACTACTTCGGCGTATTATTCATTCATAAAGTTGTTTTGTAAGGACATGAATTTATAGGTGTAAATAATGTACGAAATTCGTAAAAGTCTCATGGTGTCCATATTGCCCCATGGGGGTGTCCATTCTGCCCCGTATGCTTGAAGACGGTCATGAAAAACTAACATTTTTCATAACATTCTTTGAAGTGGATAAATCATTTTTCTTCGAGAGCATTCTTATGCAATATATGCTAAATAGACTTTAAAAGGATACATGTATCAAAAAACTAAACTTTTTTGACATCTTGCCAGGTAAAGTTGGGAAAAACCTTAGGGTGTCCATATTGCCCCGCCTACCCCTAGTTTCAGATAAGGAGGGTGTCAGTCGCCGCACGATGCTGGAAATTAGTGTATTAAGCTCGTTTTATCCCGCTCTCTCCCTCGCACACCTTTTTGAAAAAATTCTCATCAACTCCCGACTGGCGTGCAAAACAAATGACTTATTTAACCCGTATTTGTGTGAAAACTTCCCCTCACCCAAAAGGCGTTTTGCCTCCTACAGTTTTCCGGCACCTAAAAAGTTACACTTTTTTGAATTGTTTATTTGAATGGGAAATTATGTGGGCACGCGGACCAAAAGTTGAAGTCTCTTAGGTAAGGAAGTGAACTACTACCCAGAAGTTATCAGAATTCGGAGCTACGAGATTTCTCAAATGTGCATCACCACTAGCGCCGCCTAGTGGCGGAATTCCGAAACAAGTGTTCCGTTTTATGCAAGTCTATGTTGACAATAATTTGACAAATAATCTGCACTTAAGGCGAAACTGGAAACATTTTCTCATTTTTTTTTGGTTTTTGATTTTTTTTATTAAATAACGAAGCAGTTTTCTCAAAATCGGTTTTCTTACACGTGTAGAGGATCAAGGTATTTTCTGATTTTTTTAGTAGTGGAAAATGTTTTTCGCTTTTGCAGAAACCACTTTTTTTTGTAAAATTTTGTTTAAAAATGGTTTGGGGAAAAACGAAAAACATTTTCAACCGCGAAAAAAAATCAGAAGATACCCTGATCCATACTCTACATGTGCACGAAAACCGATTTTGAAAATATTGAAAAATCAAAAACCAAAAAATGTGGAAATGCTTCCAGTTTCACCTTAAACCTTGATTTATTTCGGAACAAATGTGAATATTTCATTGATTTAGGAAGAAAAAAGTCGTCCTTATCTCGAAAACCTTTTTTGAACGATCCTTAGAACCGCTGGAAGTTCGATTTAGTATTAATCTTTATATTTTGGTCAACATCAGTGTTACACGCAAAGAATTTTAACCCTTTCGGGACGGAGCGCAAAAAAAGTGAAATCTCCATACAAATGGCTCAACCACATACTTCTATATTACTAAAAAGTTATTTGAGGCTGTGATATCCCATCATTCCGTCGAAAACAAACCGCTTATTTTGTCGTAATATATTTTCCGTAATTTTACCGTTTAAACATACTGATACAATTTGTTGTTTCATCAATTTACGCTTCTTTTTATAATCCTCGTGTGTTATTTGCGTGTTGACTGTATTTACCCTCTAATAAGCATCATCAGTTGATTTATCTGTTCATGGTTTTTACTTCTGTGATTTTTTTTATTGATGGTTTCGTTTCCATTTTTCCACCGTTTTCTGACTTACTCTTACAAATAACATATTAAACTATAGAGAATAGAAAATATTCGTGTCACAAGGGGATCTCAAATGCACCCCTGTTGCATTCGTAGAGACTTAAAGGTTAAAAGGTAAAACAAAATCAGTGTGTACAATGTGAAATTCTGTGTTCTGTTTAGGATAGGTCTCTTTTCAGGTCGATTCCTACACACGTTCAATGAACAGGGAACCCATTAGGGTGTCAATACAAGAGTCGAAAGGCTTCTATCGCAAAAGTGAATGAATGAACATATGAATTTTTGATGATGAGCCATGCTTTGTCTGGTGCTAAGTTGGTTTTGATTATTGTTTTGTTTTTTTGTTATCTTGAACATCCCAAAATCAAAGTTTACTTTTACTGCTCTGTTTCGATTTCCTAGCATTTTCCAATCATTACAAAATATCCAAATATATGACGATTTTGTTGACTTTCCTGTTTCTCTGTTTTTGTGTATAATTTCTCCGCTTGCAAGCAACTGTTTTATAACTCTGTCCTGTCCTGACTTCCGCTGCGTTTTTTTTTTGTTTGTTTCCTGACGTTTCTACACCTGGGTTTTCGAAAGTTTCTTCCACTTCTTTGCCTTGTTTGTTTGCTCTCTTGTTTAAACATTAATGAGGTAGTTACTTTTGTTCAAAAATTTATGCTTCTTTCTCTGTGTTGCTGTTTTGTTGTTGTTGCTGTTGTAAAATGATCCTGTTTGAATAATTTTCTGATTTCGTGTTTGTGTTTTGCCTTTTGTTCGTTTTGCTGAGTGTGGGTTTTCGGTCGATTTCCTGAAAAACTGGTCTAAACAATCCAAACCGTGGTCCTCTTTTCCGTTTATCTTGCACTGATATCGACTTTCTTTCTCTGTTCGTTAGCTGTCGGGATTTAAATATCTGAGCGGTGATTTGATTGAGTAATGAAAACGTATTTTCCTAAATGTTACTAAAGAACAGAATCAGCTAACAAAAACTTTACCCAAATGTGGTATACCTAACGTTAGTTGACTTTTAAAATACTAAGTGAAAATTAAAGCAATAAAGTGGCTGCTATTTTATTAATTGGTTTCTTTCAAAGTGTATAATGAACATATTGTTCGATATTGAGGTATATTGAAGTACCTCATTTATAGGTTCTTTCTTCAACCGGAAATCATTTCATTCACACGGTTGTCCAACACATTTTCTGAAACTAAAGAAGAATTAACCTATTCAGATGGTCATTCAACACGTCTCTTGGCTTGGAATTATTACATTTAGTTAATTGTCCAAGACGTCTTCCGGTTTCAATGAAAATTCATTCATTCAGACGGTCGTCCAACACGTCTCTGGGTTTTTTCAACCGATTATCCCTCCACTAGAGCGGTTGTCCAACGCGTCCAACGGTTTCGACAGTCTAAACATTATCTAATTCATATGCTCGTCCATCACGTCTCTCGGTTTTATCAGCCGTAGATCACTATTTAGACGACTTGTCAACAAGTCTTCCGGTTAAAGGAAAACGAAACTTCTATAGACGGTCACTTCTTATAATTGATTAAGTCGAAACTTGTATCATCTAGACGGTTGTCGAAGACGTCTACCGGTCTAGTGAAGGAACATTTGATTTATTTAGATGGTCGTCCAACACATCTCTTGGTTTGCGTAAGAGATGATGACCAGGCGGTCGTCCAATACGTCTTTCAGTTTCAACGAAGTGAACTTCAACTAATCGAGACTGTTGTCAACATGGTCGTCCAACACGTCTCTTGGTTTATTCGACCAAAAATTCTATAAAATTACAGCCACTTTAACATTCTTATTTACACCAAAGACTTTAAAGAGTCAGTTATTATTAAACGCATGTCAGCAAGGAAACTCATAGGGAAGCGATATTAGAATTACGATCCAGTATACACTACAATATGACTAGTCTGGTTTTGCCATATTACTCTTGCCTAATCCTTAAGTACGAAACAACACCTACTACGAAGATTCATATTCCTTTCTAGGTTGTCCGGTTCGGTGTTTGGCAGCTTCCTTTGCCGCGATCACCGCAAACACCGCACCAAAAGGACAACCTGCAATGACATTAAGCTATATAACTTCCATATGTTCTTACTTTGCCACATTCCATTAGTTTACTGTTCTGTTTAAGTAAATAATTTATCTAGTGATCCACCGAAGAGTAGTATATCGTAGAAGTTTTACTTGCGATCTAAATGTGGCACTCTATGTCGTCCCACGGTCCCGGTCTCGGTCCATCTGCCCCTTTTGCCTATTCCTTTCGCAATTTCTAATATCGTTAATCGCAATTAAAATCGGTTTCGAATCCGCATTTGTAGAGTAATTTATGAATTAATTTAAGAACTGCATGATAAGTATTCACATAGCTTATTATATTCAAAACATGATTCCTCCATCCATACGACAAATAATTATAAACATTAACGTGTGTCCATCCCCTTTCCTCCTATACTTCGATTCGATCAGGTCCGTTGTTTGGGTCGCTTCGCAACGATATTTCCCTCGCGCAGCCTACTGCGTGTACACATGTACTGTTCTCGTGTGTCCCTCTTCATTCTATCCTTTTTTTGCAGAGTTATACAATTCCGATTTTGTGTTCCAACGGTGGCCATTTTGGATTTTCTTTTTGTATGTACCGGGAACACAAAGTAGGCACTGTGTCCAACTGTCGTCATCAATATGTTTTATCAATCTCTTATATAGGTTGCATTTAACGTGTTTTATGTTCTGTTAACTCCCTGAATTAGAATAGTCTTCATAAGATTCATAAGAATGTTCCCGTCTCTTTTAAATTTTATGAAATCCATCTCGAATCAGCAGCTACACACAGTCCATTATTGTTTGTGTGGAAAGTGTGCTTATTTAGTATTGTTCAATCATCAGTGTGCGTTAGTAAAAAAAGGATTATAATTCTTCAACTCATACAGAAAATCCTCCTATTGATGCATGTTACAATTTTCCTTTACTTTATGGAATTTCTACTGCCTAAACATCCAGTATATAATGCTTTTACCACACGTTTTTTTTTTCTCCTCTAAAGTTGATACTTTAAATTGTAGGCATATTCTTGTTAATTAAGTCAATTTTCTCTGCTTAGTAAGTATAAGTATTTGGAATTAAACGTGTCCTTCTGCTGTCGTCGCCATCGTCCGTCTCTTTCTATACATGATATATCACTTTGTTGTATCCACCTACTACGATCTGTTTGGTTGACATTGTGATATAAATGTGACGTGAATATATACTACAGTTTAATGTGTTCATTATGGTCGACATTAGTTCGATACTTTTCGCCGTAAAAATCGGTTTATATAAAAGAAAGACTCGTCTATATACTATCGCTCGGCTATGTCTGTTTTAATAAATATGTATATAATTAGCATGATGACACTTTCCTATAAACTGTGTCGACTTTCGACAGCAACATCTATTATTAGAGAATTGTAGATTATTCGCTTTTCGAGTGATTGCACTTTTTCGTCTCTAGGTTAAACTGTCCGCTTTAAGGTTTACAAGTGACTTGTAATGATTGACAAATCAGTAGACTGAATAATGGAAACTGGAAGCAAAAACCATGCTTTGACCTTACCTTATTTAAAATTAAATACGAGAAAAAATTGTTCTTGCGCTGTCTGATAGTACTGGTGCTCAAATATTGCACGGGAATTTTTTTCCTTCTTTAAGAATTGGCATTCTACCTTCCCATCTTTCAATCGACATTTTGGTAATTCTGTTTTTTGTTCTTGCTACATTTTGTCTTTCGACGAAGAAAAAAATGTGGTAATAGCTTAGATTAAACTATTTTGGAGAGTCCATTGAAGGTAGTTTGATTTATCGCACGGCATGTTGGTTTCTTTGACCGAAGATTACTCTATGTAAATGGTAGTCCAACACGTTCCTGTTTTCATCGAAGAAAAATCTAACTTATTCAGACGATCGTTTTACACGTCTATTAGTTTCTTTAATCGAAAGATCACTTCATTTAAACGGTTGTGCAACACATCAGTTTTAACAAGGGAAAAAATAATAATTCAGACGGTCGTCCAACGCGTCCCTTGACTCTAAGTCTTTTCAAAATCACTCAAACCAGGCAGTTTTCCGACACGGCCTTAGGTTTCAACGAGGTAAAACAATACTTCATTCAGGCGGTCGTGCAACACATCTCTTGGTTTGTGCAAGTGAAGATCACTTGAATCAGATGGTTATCCAACGCGTCTTTCAGTTTCAACGGAGGGAACATTGACTAATCAGACGTTAATATGGTCGTCCAACACGTCTCTCAGTTTGTTCAATCGAAGATCACTTGATCACAGATCAAGATGATGGTCCATCATTACTTCTGATTCATTGCAATAAAATCACAATAGGTGGTCAAACACGCTTCTAGATTCCAGTTATGAAAAATCATGCTTTTCAAATGTTGTGATAGGAAAACGACCAGCAATGTAACAACGCATCTTCAGCACAAGGATGAATACGTTTTGGTTCGTCTAATTCGGTGATTTTTACTGTGAAATTTTGCACAAATTCCTTCAGAGGTAGCTCTACGGCTTTATCCTGAGCATTCCTTGAGCAATCTTTCCGGGCAGGCGAGAAGGATTTCTCACGGGATTACTTCAACGATCTATTCTGAGACTACCCCAGGGAATATTCCTCCTGGGAACATTGCATGGGCTCTTCCAGTAACTTCACCAGAGATTTCTCCAGTTATTCACATGCGCGGAGCTAGACCCCGTCCGGCACAGCTTCCGACTGACCATACTGCCGTTCTAAGCATATCTGTACCATGTTGTTTTTCTACGCACACTGTCCCACTACTCTAACTTAAGTTCCATCTTAAAATCGATTTGAGAAAGATGCTTAACGTTATCGTGGAATATTCATTTGTGATGCAAAATGGAAAAAGTATCAAATTAACTTCTAATGGCTCTGTTACTAAGAAAAACACGGGTAGAATGCAAAACAACATGGGACAGATATGCTTAGAAGGGCAGCATACACGAGCTACACGAGGACACAGGTCATGGGACTACGAAGGTCCTGATAGGAGCAAGCCGTTGTAGGCGATGCGGGGGTAAAGACTACAAGGCACAAGCCTACACGAGTTCGCCCACGTGTTTAATTTGTTCCGGGTAATCCGCGAACAGCAAGCACCCAACGGAAGGTTCAACGTGCCCTGCCTTCAGAAGAGCCGCAGCTGACAAACCACAGTGCAGGTAACATAGCTGAACCTGAACCACTGTGACGCAGCTCTGCAACTGCTTTGTCAGGCGGTTTCTGAGTGAGGGACGGAGACGGATATCGCCATCATAGCGGACCCATACGAGTACTCGCTCGCAACGGCAATTGGGTCGCCGATGGGTCCAGAAAAATGGCGGCGATTTGGACGACGTTGGAGTTGGTGTCTTCTACCTATGAGGGCTTCGTGGGTGGTCAAACGAACAGTTCACGCAGATGCTGAACTGTATGACGACCATGCTGACAGGGCGAAAGCCGGTGGTAATAGCGAGTGACTTCAATGTCTGGGCCGTGGAATGGGGAAGCCGTTTCACGAACCACCGGGGTCAGATCCTGATAGAGATACCGGCCATAGCAGATGTCGATCTGGCTAATGTCGGTACCTAGAGTGCCTTTAGTCGGAACGGTAAGGAGTCGATTACTGGCGTTATTTTTTGAGGTCCTGGCCTAACAAGTAGTTCGAACTGGAGAGTAGACGATGGATACACTAACAGCGATCACCTGACGGTTAACTACAGTATCGACTACAAAAACAGGAAGAGGCGGCTAGGCCAAGGCCAAGCCCTCGAAGGGGGAAGACATCATACTTTGACGATGGGGTAATTAGGGAGGCACGGCGACGAGCTGGTAGCGGTGCTCTCGCATGCACCTGAGTATGCCTAGCCGAGTCCACCTTAGAAGTGCGAGACCACCGGCTTACTGGTGGACTCAAGCGATTGCGGAGCTGCACCGCACCTGCCTGAGCGCGATCTGAGGTGCCGAGACAAGAGCAAGCAAAAAAAAAACACCTGCTTTGGGGGTCTCTGTCAAAGTACTAACGCGAATCCGTGTGGTGAAGTCTACAGGATCGTGATGACCAAGACAAGATGTGTAATGCCTCCTGCAGAGCCGTCTCCAGAGATGTTGGAGGGGATCATAGAGAGGCACTTTCCGCGTCATGGTCCTAGTTCTTGGCCTCCTTTCGTAGAACAGCCGGGGACTGAGGGGATAGCAAAGTCCCTTAGCGTAGGCAAGGCTCCAGGTCCGGACGGAGTTCTGAACCTGGCCTTGAAAGTAGCTGTTACAGAGGCTCACGAGATGTTCAGCTCTGCTATGCAGCAATCCCAGAACGAGGGAGTATTCCCTGAAGTTTGGAAGAGGCAGAGCCTGGTTCTATTGCCCGGACAGCCGTCGGCATGTAGGCCAATATGCTTGATCGACACGGCGGGAAGGTGCTAAAAGAGATCATCCTCAACGGAATGTTGAAGCACACCGAGCGTGTAAATGGTCTTTCGAGCAACCAGTTGTGTTTCCGGAAGAGGAGGTCGACGCTATATTTTCGTTTACAAATACCGCCTAGATTGCGCTCCAGCCAGCGTAAGAGGAGGGGTATTCGCTACTGTGCAGTAGTGACCCTGGATGTAAAGAACGCGTTGGATATCGCCAGTAGGACGGCTATCGCCGATGCGCTGCTGCGTCCTGGGGTACCTATAAGAAATTCTCGGAATTTACTTCCAGAATCGAGTACTAGAGCACGACACAGAGGTGGGTCGGGAGTGTTTTCACATAATTTGAGGAGTCCCGCAAGCTTCCATCCTGGGTCCGGTGTTAGGGAATGTCATGTACGACGAGGTGTTGAGGTTAGAGTTCCCGGTGGGAGTGGATATTGTCGGCTTTGCTGACGACATTACGCTGGAAGTCTACGGTGAATCGATCGAGGAAGTGGAATTCACTACTGCCCATTCGATCAAGGTTGTGGAAGTGTGGATGAGATCCAGCAAACTAGAGTGGAGTTGGCTAATCACAAAACTGAGGTGGTGGTTGTCAACAACCGAAAGTCGGAGCAGCAAGCGATAGTCAGTGTAGGCGATTTCACTATTATTTTGCAGCGCTTCGTCAAACACTTGGAGGGTGATGATCGACGATAAGCTTACCTTCGGTAGCCACGTTGACTATGCCTGCAAGAGAGTCTTTACAGCTATTGCGGCACTGTCCCGGATAATGTCCAATAGCTCTGCGGTGCATGTCAGTAAGCGCAAGCTTCTGGCTAGTGTCGCCTCTTCCATACTAAGGTATGGCGGCCTGGCTTGGGGCACGGCGCTAGTACCGACAGCTACCGTGACAAACTGGAAAGTAATTATAGGTTAATGTGCCTAAGGGTTCCGAACACGTACCGTATCGTGTCACACGATGCACTGAAGGAAGACATAGAGTGTTTCGAAATGCGCGGATCAAGAAGCAAACGCAGGACTGCCAGGTTGGCCTCTATGGTCAACAGACAGCGCGCATGGGACAGTTCCGTCAAAGAAACGTTGACCCACAGGCTGGTCCCGAGGGTAGATAGTTTGGTGAGAGTCTTCCAGGAACTCTTTCTGAGTTTTTGAAGGAGTTGCTTCTCTCTCTCTCTCTTCTTGGCGTAACGTCCTCATTGGGACAAAGCCTGCTCCACAGTTATTAACTGAGAGCTTCCTCTGCCAATGACCATTTTGCATGCGTATATCGTGTGGCAGGCACGAAGATACTCTATGCCCAAGGAAGTCAAGGAAATTTTCTTTACGAAAAGATCCTGGACCGACCGGGAATCGAACCCGTCACCCTCAGCATGGTCATGCTGAATACCCGTGCGTTTACCGCCTCGGCTATATGGGCCCTGTGCTTCTGTGATCTCCTAAAAGGACTCCTTAAGGGGGTTTTGAATTGCTTTTTAGATTCTTCTTGCATTTCCTTCAGGGATTCTTCTCGGGATTAGCTCAGAGAATCCAACCCAGGATTTTTTTCCGGTGTTCCTTCCGAGATTCCTCTGGAGATTTCTCCAATTGTTCTTCCACGGAATCATTCAGGAAAAACTCTCAGGATCCAGGGAGTTCTTCATACTAAATTTTTGTGGATGTTTTCATTCACAAAAAATGTTTTCCGTTGGGTGTGGTTGTATTACAAGTTTTATTTTGTTCTAAATGTACCTTTCTAACTTGTATTTTTTTTTTGCTAAGTTTAATGCACATTAATAGGACTCTGGAGAAATAGAGCACCATGAGATCTCAGCAATCTCATTTCGATTGCCTAATTTTAGGCCATTTCGGGCAAAAATCGTCTACATCTGTATCAGATATAAGAATCGTTCCCTAACAAGGACAATAAAATGTAAACGTCTCGTATTGAAACCCGAATCTGATACCCCTTAGGATTGGAAATTCCTAGACAAAACTCAAGATATGGAAGTAAGTAGGGGGATTAGGGGCATAATGGACACCCGGACCCGGGGCGAAATGGACACCCCTGTTTTTGCCGAAACCGTTGACTTTTATGTAAAACTTTTAATGTATAAGTGTAAAGGAACAAGTCATGGTTCTATTTTTCAAAAGTACCATTTATATTGCTCAAGAATAACCAAAATATCATTCAAATTTAAATATGTTTTTCATATGGTGGAATTCTTATAATTTCGAAGCAGCAGCAAATAAGGTATTACAAGTGTTTGAGTATGTGCACCATACAAACAAGTGAATGGTTACCTTATCTACATGTATACGCAGATTTAGCAATAGATGAAGTATTTTATTTTTGATCAGAATTTACCTAAAATATCAATTTTAAGGGCGGACGGGACGGTCGAGGAAATATCCGCCATTGCTCGGTTTCTTTTTAAGATGGTAATCTCAGATTCTACTTCATATAATGGAACAAAAATCTATCATTGTGTATGCTCACTTGCAGTGCATATGCTGATTGTTTTTCAGCCTCATCTGTGCGATAGAAATCGAGATTACCATCTTCAAAATCGCGAGGCAAATTGTTAGAAAGAGAGGGAAGATAGGAAAAATAACACAGCGTCCCGATTCACCTTAATGTTGTAGTCGATTCGGGGCGAAATGAACACTGGCAATTACGAATGGATGTACGTGCATTGCATTCTGTTAGGCGTTTTAGAGAGTTTGGAAAAAATCAATCCAATTATTTTAGCTTAAAGTTTGTTCAATTAACATTGATGTTATGTAAATTCGTCTAAGATGGAGTATTATATCTGTGGGATTGATCTCCGTAGGAAAATTACTTAACTGGTCGATGTAACCAAAGAATTAGCATAAAATATGCAGGGGTGTCCATTATGCTCCGATGAGTGTCCATTTCGCCCCGTACCTTTCTTGTCAGCCCTGAAAACCACACGGTTTTCAATTCATTATTTCTTCACAATAAAGACATTCTACCTGCTGTAAATGATTGAAAGACGTAGGAAACAAGTTGAAGTTGTAAGTCAACTAATAATAAGTTAGGTTTTACTCTGTTTTATAGGCCTAACGTACTCATTTGCTTAGGGTGTCCATTATGCCCCTAATACCCCTAATGCTGCGAGCAACATTCCAGGCAAAGAATGGTTACAGAATTGGCTGATCACTTGTTATGCCCTAATTTATTACGTATTTGTAGTGTTTCACCGCAAGATGTTATTTTAATATGCATTTGTAGTGCTTCGCTTAAATTTCGTAATATTTGATTTTTTCCTTAGATTCTTCTTGAAATTCCTCCAGATGTTCTTTCTATGATTGTTCTCGGGATTAGTTCAGAGAATCCAACCCAGGATCCTTCCGGTGTTCCTTTCGAGATTCCTCTGGAGATTTCTCCCAAGGGTTTTTTTTTTTTTCAGGGAATACTTCAGGAAAATTTCTTTCAGGTATTTCAGAGAGTCCTTCCAAGACTCTCTCCAGAATTTCTTCAGATATTCTTTTCGTGATTCTGAGAATACTGGCATCCCCATAAAGTTTCCTTCCGAGATTTTCGAAGTTTTTCCTAGGATTCCTACAGGGATTTTTCCTGGAATCTCATCTGAGATTTTTCCAGATATTCCTCACGGAATTCCTCTTGGGATACCTCTTCATAGATTTCTCCAGGAATACCTCTTGGAATTCTTACATGGGTACCTTAAAAGCTTTCTCCCGGAATTCTTCAGAACACATCTGCACGGCTTTTACCACGTTTTCGCGTTTTTTTAGGGATTTCTTGCGATATTTCTTTTACGATTGTTCCACGAATTTGGTGCAGGATTCCTTCAAGGTTTTTTTTTCGGAATTCCTTCGTGGATTATATCAGGGATTCGTTATGGTGTTCGAAGACAAATCACATGATAGTAAAAAGGGTCTAGGGAGGATTTAACGCGCCCGCCACCCCGAATCTCTATCGACGGCGATAAAATCGGTGAGCTCACTGGTGATCATGGACACGACACAAGCAGAGAAATTCAGTGACGCAGGAAATCGAGTCTTACTTTGGACTCCGCAGAACTCTACGATCGAACAAAGTTCGCCGTCACACGAAGCTAACTATCTACAAAACGCTGATTAGACCGGTAGTCCTCTATGGGCACAAAGCATACGTGCCTACGTGCAGAGGACCAACACACCCTCGGAGTTTTCGAACGGAACGTGTTGCGTACCATCTACGATGGAGTGCAGATGGAAGACGGAACTTGGAGAAGGCGAATAAACAACGATCTGCATCAGCTTCTGAGAGAACCAACCATATCGTCCACACCGCGAAAATCAGGAGGCTACGGTGGGTGGGTCAGGTCATCAGGATGTCTGATAGCAACCCGATTAAAATGGTTTTCGAGAGCCATTCGACCGATACAAGAAAACGAGGTGCGCAGCTAGCTAGGTGGGTCGATCAAATGGAGGACGATTTGTGGACCCTTTGCAGAGTGCGGAACTGGAGATGCACAGCCATAGACCGAGTAGACTGGAGACGACTCCTACGTACACCACAGATCACTCAGGCCACATGTAAGGTAAGTATTATATCAGGAATTCTATCCGGGATTCCTTTCAGAAGTCCTTCAGAAATGCCTTAACAGGCACTTTCCGAAACTATCGGTATTTCTCCAGTTATTCCGTCAAAGATCGTTCTGGAGATTATCTCCAGAGATGGCTCTTTTGCAGGATCTCTAGATATTCCCCAAATATGATTCAAAGGGGTTTCTCTGGGATTCCTCCAGAGATTTTTTTCAGGATGCTTCCCGAGATTAGTTCAAGAATTCCTCCCAGAATAAAGCTCAGGATTCCTTTCAAGATTCCTTCAAATATTTTTCTTGGTCGCAGGCATCCCGGATCGATGTATCATGGCAGCAAGGGAAAGGAGCCCCGAAGAATGAAAGTCAGATTAGAATAAGAAAGTAGGTGGAAAGAAGTAGGGCTAAGAAGGTAGACAGCTAGCAAAGATAGGGCACAAAAAGTTAGTCAATAAACAGGGGTGTGAAAAGGTAATCCAAGTGTTTTCCCAAGTTCGTGAATAACAAGAATAAGTGTGCTAACCTTAGGGATGTGGGGTCCTATACAGAGTCTCATTAGTCGCTGGGAAGGGTCCTTCTGTGACCTTCTCATTAAGCCAACGATAGCTGCCGGAGTACTTTCGGTAGTTGCAGCCTCACGGGATACTTCTTGAGATATCTCTCCAAAGATTTCTTCAGGAATCCCACTCGGTGTTCTTACATGGTTCCTTAAAGGCTTCCTCCCTGAATTGTCGGAATTTCTCCTTGGATCGCTGTAGAGATTATATCCAGATATAACTCTTGACGTTTTTCGGGGTCCCTGTTTCTAAGGATTCCTGAAATATACTTCAAAGGATCCCTTCTGGGATTCCTCTAGAGATTTCGTTCAGGGTGCTTCCCGAGGTTAGTTCAAGAATTTCTCCCGGTATAAAACTCTGGATTCCTGTTAACATTCCTACAAAGATTTCTCTATGGATTTTTCTTGGAAATCATTCAGGGTTTTACTACAAGGACTCTTTCCAGGATTCCTTCTGAGATTCATCAAGGGATTTCTCCCGAATTTTTACCTGAAATATCTCTAGGGATCCCATCCGCGACTTTGCCAAGGATTCCTTACGGCATTTCTACTGCAATTTCTCCAGGATTTTCTTCTCGGATTTTACTAGGGATTTTGTACAAAATTCCTTGTACAGGACACTTGTTGGAATTTTTCAAGATTCCTCTAGTTATTCCATCATCGATTTTCCACAAATGCTCATTGGCATTGTCCAGAGGGACATTTTTTGAAACAAAATGTAAATAGTGGGTCTGCTAAGGGTTGACTGCTAATAACGGCATATTGCTAGAGAAGTGCAACATTTACGGTATGATTTCATGGCATCCAGTCAATTTGCTTGCTATTAGAAAGGTGTTACCCCAAGAACAGCCAGAATTGAATCTCATATGTAAATAATATTAAAAATAAAAAAAAATTAAACCAATTCATTCGTATGAAATTTCTAGTAATGAAGAACCTAAAAAATATTAAAAATATGAATCACTAATAAACGACGGAAGACAAACATAACATATACCTGAAGGGACATGTGAAACAAATTAAATCTAAACAATAAAAACAAAACATTTATAGAATATTTTCTGTATTTGTATCATATTATGTATCGCTGAAGAAGTATTACGAAGTTTAGGAAATAATTACAGTTAAACATTTACTACAGTACTTATCCATGTGTGTGTGAGAAATCCTACTAGCAACTAAAATATTTTACACTAAATCGATACAGACTACCAAATATCTATCCACTAGACATTTAAAAAATATTTTTTTAGGAATAAGAATAAATGAAAAGCACGCATTCCGCTTGCGGCGATTAAGTTTCTCACTTGCTCCTCTAACGCCGCACAATAAACTAAAGAAGTCGTTTACCTAAAAAAATTAAACTAGAGCAGTTTCGCACGAAAAACAGTTCACTCTTTCATTTCTCTCTCACGTTCAGTTTTTTTTTTCGTGTGATGGAGGTGGGACGAATTTCACCTAAACTTTAGCGCTCGCACGATTTGTGACAAACAGAAAAATTGCTTCAATTTCGAGTTGCATAATTTTCTTCGAGAAAATAGGATGGGTAGTCACTTGCCTAAATCAAGTTTTGCTTATCTGCTTACCTATATAGAAAGAAGCATTTGCATTCGGTTAATCGAAGGCCGAAAAAAAAAACGTTTAGTTTAATTTTATCTAATAAAAATTTTACGCTGTCAGTCCGAACAATGGAAGAATATGTGCGGGGACGAATAAATTTTATTCCACACGATTTTATTTCGATTTCGAGTTGCGATCCCAATCCGGAGAACTGGCAACACTGTTCGACAGCTACCACGTCGGATCGATAGGTGGCAGCGCTGTGTCTGAACTCTGCGAAGGTTCAGTCTCCTATACGATTTGGGTTGTTTTCGCTTCTAAACTAATGTGGCAGACACGAGAGAATAAAAAGTTCTGCTACACGGCGAATTGAAATTAGTCGAAATATTATTTATCTTTTGAACACACACACTCGCACGGGTGCCAGCACCCGTAGCTGTACTTTTATGGGAGGTTTGCGCTTATCAAAATCAATGGCAGTAAAGTTTTCGTTCTTTATTGTGTAGATTGTTGAATTTGTTGTAGTTTCACTGAAACCAATTTATTGCTGCGGATGAAGATGTCCAATTATTTTGTTTTCTATGCGAATTGTTGTACTCTAAAACAGCGTTTTGCTATAAATTTATGGCAGTGTCGAAAATCATCCATTTCAGCTAAATCGTTTTTTTTTTCTAACTGAGAGTAATAACGTGGGTTGTGATTATAATGCGCTAATCCTAGTGGTCGGTTATGGGTCACGCATGGTTTAATGCTTCCGGTTTCCTCGTAAAAAAAGCGTTTTCTTCTTTTGAACGACAAATAATGCACTGAACGAAAAACGAACAACGTATTTCGAAAGTTTGTGTGTGCCTTTTCCTTGCATGTGTTGTGATTGTGTTTGTGTGTTCGATCGCGTTTTCTCCGCCTGCTATGCCGGTGTCGCTTTCACGCTTGTTTTAATTGTTAGCTCGTCTAGTTAGTCATGACTTTTTCGCTTTGTAATCACTTAATCAGTCATTTATTTTGGCAGTGATTATTTTTTTTTCGACAGAAAACTTACTCCGATGGTTTTCTAAAGTTGCACGAATCACGTCTAATGATAAAAAAAAGATTACTATAACTCTACCTCCACACGTTTTATTCCTGCGCTTGTATGAGTGTTTGTCTATGTTTAAATTACAAACGTTTACTTTTTTTCACCAAACTAAAACAAGTGATGAAAAGTAACGTATGCTTATTGTTTCTCTTTTGTTCTTTCTCCTACGTGTCGCTATTTTCTAAAGACGTACAGCTATATTCCTTTAGAAATAGACACCAAAGTTGTTGTGTGTGATTTTGTTTTTGCGTGTATGTGTGTGTGTGTGTATTGAGAGCATTCCTACAACAATGATATTAAAGATACAAAAGCTCTCATGGTTCTGATAGGATTTTGCGCCATCTAAAGATTCCACCAAAAAAAATTACGCGAGAAAAGAGAATGACCGGAACATAAATCTACTTACGAGAGATAGACGGTGGTAAATACACAAAAGTTTTGTCGCAATACACTCGCACAATAGTGGCGTTTGGAAAGACATTCGTGGGGCTGTTGCTTGTAACGCGAGAGACAGAGAGAAAGGCGCAGCTGAGAGAGGGCAACAAAAACACAAACAAATGCACGTTTTCGACCAATCACGGCAAACTGCGATACGTTTTTTTTTTCTGTAATACATTAATGGGAAGGAACACTGTTTACAGTTTGATCAGAGATGGCGCTAGCCGAACCGATTTTACGATATAAGACGTGTAATTTGGTTGTCTGCGTTTGTTCGTGTGAACTGTATGTGTGCGAGAGGTGGCGATCTTTTCCGACTGTACTAATTTTTGGTTTGCACGAGGATGTCACTCCAGTTCATTTTTGTACAACACCTCACGGAAGCGACATCTATGGGCATTTTCTTTTATTCTGATTTTATACGTCTACTAAGATCGTATTTTTTCTATGTACATAAATTTGGGCGTGTTTTCAAATAGAGATCTGTTGATTCGAATCATTCCTATCTGGCTCCATATGTACACACTCTGTAAATACACCAATGATAAACGACGTTGGGTGTTCTATCACGAAGTTTTATGATTTTTTTTCAATATTGAGGCGGTGAGATGCATATGTTCACGCCCGAACGTTAACGGCGACTGACGTCTTCTTCTTCCATCGTAAGCCAACTGGGCGGGGCCAACGCTGCGAAGTTATTGAGTGCTGGAGTCAGTCGCCGCCGTTCACGTTCGGGCGTGAACAGCATGAGCGAATGATTTTTCGACGTTTGCGCAAGTGGGATCAATGATGTCATGGCATGGACCGAAGGAAGTTGTGCCTACTACACATACATATTAAGAGTTAAATTGCTTCTTGTGTGTGTTTGTTTGTGTAATGTTGATTTTTTTTTCTTCCGTTTCGAGTCAGTTCGAGAATGACAATAACTTAGCGTACTGTGTTTACTTCATCTTAATACACGATAGTCAGTCTTCAACTACTTTTACGTCTACTTTTGATTGGACGAAATCGTTCGTTCTCTTGGCTAGTTGATAATTTGTAGAAATATCGTAGAGTTTGAAAAAAAATCACGTGTCGCACCCCTTGACACTGTGCTGTGTGGTTTGGGTTGTTTAGGCACACTTTGCTCAATGCTTCGAAATGTAATCAGCTACATTGATATGAGTTTGGAGCAGCCATCTTGAATTTGGAGCCACCATCTTGGATTTTAGACAACCATATTGGATATTTTGGTCGTCATTTTTGGACTCCGCACATATTCCTCATGCCTGATATACCCATATTGCATGGTTTTAGAGCCTTAAACTCTATTAAACAGACGCCATCTTGAATTTTGGGCCGACTTCCTGGAATTTCCGGTCTCCAGTATTGAATTCCGCACAAAATTAGTCATTGATGTAAAAGTTTACAAAAATCGCCGCAGTTTGATGTGTCGCATGATGGGGCTTGGTTCAGTTTTATATACGGCCAGTTCCACCGTTGCTGGTTGGGATCACGGCAATGGCCATAACTTCGGAACGCCTTGACCGATCCGGACCATTCTTGATAGCAAACAATGCGGTAAAATTTTGGTTCGATTCGAGCTATATTCCAAAAAATCGACCAATGGGAAGTGGCTTAAAAGTGAGTGACCTTTCTTGTACACATACATACACACAGACATCATCTCAATTCTTCGAACTGAGGTGATTGGCATATGTGACTGGACCCTCCGAGCCTTTTATCGAAAATTCGTTTTTTGAGTGAACATATAGTCTTTCAGTTCACTTAGGTGAACGTGAAAGACAAACCAATTTTTCAAGCTCTTCAAGATGAAGAATTCAAAATTGTATGACAGCTTTTTCAAATTCGAATTTTATATATTTATCATAACATGGATAATTCTACACAAGCAAAATTTAAAATCCTACAATTATCAACTGGCCAACAAAGAAATTTCGTTTTAAATAAATAAAATCTAAATTCTCGGTCGAAATAAGTGAGAAATATTCATAAAATTATAAATTACTATACCGTTTGCGCTTTCTTTGCTACCGATTCATTTTACTTTCCGTGAAACTTAAACTGCGTTTCTCACTTTTCGCAACTTTCGTACTCATTGAGATCAACTAATTCACGCCCCCACTTGACCGTATTTCTCTCTGTCGCATAAACAATTTCGAAAAAAGCAAAAAATTATCTAAAAAAACCGATTGACTTACTTAAAAAAATGCACATTATCTTCTTCTGCTTTTGTTTTCTTCTTTTCCTAGGGTGGGAGTTTGCCCTAGCGAGCGCGCACTTTCACCCATCGCGCCCTTAAGTTAGCTCCCTCTTATCTTACACAACTAAATATTTAAATATTGTTTCCAGCTCTATGACTTCAATTACACGAATAAAAAAATTACCTAAACGAATCACACAAACCTTCTGCGTAACTAACTAAGCACTAAACGCGTCTCTATCTTCTTACTCGATTAAAAAAAACGGAAGGATCGAAATCATAGATGGCGGTGGCTTGCTGCGGCAGTTTACGCTGTTCCTTCGCTGCTTCAACTCCAAGTCGGTTACATGGATTATTTCTGTGTGTTTCTGTGGTTGCTTGGATCGGACCCCTCGCGGAAAATCGACACTCGTTTCCTCATCCGCCTATGTACACGCTTCTATCCGATTTCCCCGGGTGACCCACTCGCTCGCAACTCAATAAGAGGAAACCTTTTCATTACTTTTCTATACACAATTGGGATGCGGGGGTGGTACCTTCTTCGTACCTCGTACCTTATAACCTACTGCTTGGCCGCTTTGACAGGTGCCGAGCCAAGCTGTTGCATTTTTGTTGTTGTAGCACGCCGTCGGATGCAGCTGAGTGCCTTGCGGGTTCGCTTTTGCGCAAGGGAACCGGACAGCATGGCCATCGCCAGCGAAGTGGGACCACGAGCTGGCGCCGCCACCGTCGGTCAGGACGTGGCCGACGCGCTGCTACTACTACTGCTGCTGCTGCTGCTACTGCTACTGCTGTTTTCGTTCGACAGTAGCGATGACGCCGAAGACGATAGCACCGACGAGAGGGTGGACGCCGTACCGGTTGATGGCGATGCCGGTGGTTGGTACGACTCCTTGGGAGGTTTCCGAAGCTTCTTCGGGCCCGTTCGCGAGTTGAACGGAATGGGGGTGCTGATGACGCTGCTGCTAGCGCTGCTACATCCACTGGATGAGCTACTGCTGCTGCTGCTACTGCTACTGAAGCTACTCCGGCTGCACGAGCCCGAGGCTTCCGCCTGCAGTTTTAGGTTGAGTTCGTGCAGGCAGAACAGTAGTTCCGCATTGGCCTTCCGATTGGTCTTCAGTTGCGCTTCCAGCTCGAACCTCTGGTCCGGGTTGAGCTCGTAGATTGAGATCTCTCTCGTAGAGGTGACTTCCGCCTCCGGGATCCAATCGTCCGAGATGCTGCATGAAATGAAAGGAAATGGATTAGTTAGGCCGGGTGTAGGTGGGATCAGAAAATAATATGGCTCAAAATGAATTAATTTTAAAAACATGTTCCAATGTTCATAAATTATTATAATTATAAGAGTATTTGATTGTAATGTCGAAGCTTTTGAACCGATCAGTTATCCAAATCCGACTCCATTGAATTCAAATGTCAGATTTAAAGATTTGTAGAGTAAAACAAGCAAGACAAAGATTTTTCGAATACGGAATGCTGCGAAGTACATTGGGTTTTCTTTAACACGAGTCGTAAATTTATCCAATGAGGAGTTTCTAGTAAACATGTCTATGATTGATACTGAAAATTTTCGAAATTTGCATGGAGCGTAGACTTTGGCCAAAACGCCCCCTCCCCCCTAAGAGTCTACGTAGTTTATGAACACGCCCTTTGGGCAATTAATTCCCGCTGAGACCAGGCCACTGTTTACATAAAACTTGCGATTTCAAATTGTCCTTGCTTATTCGCTAGAATATGATAAGGGCCCCTTAGCCACAGGTATAAAGGGGTATCCAGCATGACCCACACTGGGGCAGGACTGAAAATACTCGGAAAAAACCACTAGCTCGTCGAGATGTCGAGATCCATTCTTGGTGTGGATATATGTCTATGAGCAAGGCAGGGATGGGAACACTCACTTTCAAAGAATTACACTCACTTGCTATTTTCTCAACTCAGAAGCATGCAATCAAGAAACGATGTATGGACGGCTTCTGCCTTGTGGTTTTGTCTAAAATTTTGCCGAACAGAGTAGAGGTCGCACACGAGTCCCAAAGTCGTGACAGAGCGTTGAAAGCGACTTTCCACGAGGTGAGTGTAATTTACATTCACCTCGTGGAGAGTTGCCTATTGCAGCTCCCTCACGACTTCGGTATGCGTGTGCGACCCCTACTCCATTCGGCAAAGTTTTAGACAAAACCACAATGCAAAAGTCGTCCATACATCATATTTTGACTGCACGCTTCTGAGCCGAGTAAATAGCAAGTGAGTGTAACTCTTTGCAAGTGAGTGTTCCCATCCTTGGAGCAAGGTCGATATTCTGAATGGTAGCATATTTTCCTTACGTTATTCGCATAAAAGTCCTATAAGACATTTTGGCCAAATTGCATTTTAGCGATATGGTGTCTTCGGTAAAGTTGTTCGGCTATTTATGCTGAAAAAAATTGCCGAAGATGTCAAATTTACAAAGCCTACTATTCTTGAGATATTAGCCGTTTTATAAAATACATACCTAATATCGATATTTTTCATTAAAATACGTTTGTAAACGAATTTAATGTCCGTTTTTGAGTGATTATATTAAACAATACTAAAATAAAACATACACTGAAATAAATTTTGTTGTAGTTCCTACCGAAACCATGGTAAAATTAAGAACTGCACCAACGGTTTTCAACCGAATGCAAAATTCTGTTAATTTACTGAAAGATTTTTAATATTGCCATGCGTGCGGTACCGTTGACTGAAAACATTATTGATGTTATAGAAGGTTCCCGAAAATCACGCAAAATGTATATAAGGCGTTCAAGTCGGGCAAGTTTTTTCATCGGCGATCACCTAAAAAATACATAAGCTTTCTGTAATTTTTTTTCACAGAGATGATTTTTGAGGATTTTTTTTAAATAGCGTTAAAATTTTATTAGGGGTACCCACTAAACAGATTAAATTGCTGCGTAAGCCATGATTTTCTGCTTATTTGAAATGTTTCATGATTTTGCAAATGAAATAATCAAAGATTGCCTTGGTCATCGCGACGTTTAATCAGTTTACGCTGTTAAATGAATCCCCCTATTGTTTTGTGTGAATTAGTACAACATGTGTGCATGTATAGTACAACGTTGCGCTGCCAAGTGAACCATGAGAAGCAATTCAGGATTGAATGTGTAATGTCCTGTTGTTTTCAAGCATTAATCTTGTCTTGACAGCGTCGTGCTCTGATTTTTTGTGATTGATTCGAGAGAAGACATCACGTTGTTGCTACTTGTCTTCCTTTTTACTTTGAAGTAGTGGTGATCCAAAGAGGATCCTTATTACTAGGAACATCATTTCTCCAACGACTATCGTTAATTTGGGTGCGGAAAGTGAGCAACTGGGGGAAAATAATGAAAATAAATCTCAGCCAAACTTATTTTAGGTTTGATTACCTTTGCCCCACAAAACAATATATACCTAGTAAGATTTTTTTTTTATAAATTTTCAATTTATCAACTTCAAAAATTATGTGTCTGTATATATTATTACAGAAATTCCTTATCAGTAGATTTTTTAGAACCCTAACAGTTCCCTACAAACTAAATCCCGTAATCCCTTGAAAAGTTTCATGGGTTGTTGTAGTAATGCTTTATCATAAAAAATGTCTATTAGCATTTGATATGTACGAAGCACAAGGACCCCTATAGTCACAGCTGTAAAGGCATGGGTATTGATGGGACTGACTTGCGATTCACGCGACAGTGTAATTCACCGTAAATAGGATAATTCGCCAATTGTTGAACGGTTAGTACTGGTATTTTGATTTTCGTTCGTTTTTCCGTGCATAATTCCACTTTAGTTGAAAAATATCCAGTGAACGTCTAGATCTACTCATCCCTTATACTGCCCATTAAATTTGTATTCCCTTAAATTCCATTTTCTAAGAGAAAATAGAACATTTGTATGGGAAGTCTGTAACCCAAATGTTGAACGCTTCCTTAAGCTAGCTCATCCTAATGTTGGACGGTTCTCGCCAATTGTTGAACGGTTGAAGCTTTGTTCGTAATTGATGACGTATAACCCGACATCAACCTATCATTCACCTGTTTTTATTTTGCCCACCAAACCCAATATAGACCCAACAGTTATCCGATGTGAGTCCAACAGTGGTCTAACATTTGATAAAATTTGACCCGACTTTGACTTTGACCCGACATCCGATATTTTTTCACTCTGGCGGATTTTTTCCGGGTTTTTCGTGTTTTGTGCCCAGCTAGTCCGAGCTTGTGACAATTTATTTAAATCAAATGACAAAGAATCACTCATTTGAAGAGAGCTCTAGTGGACTGAAATCGTTTTAAACATGACTAGATGCAAAAATGGCTGAAAAGATTTGATTAGTAGCGAAAACGACATAAGAAAAGTATGCCTTTAAAAGCCCCTGAAACACTTCTGGAAACCCATGGGACCCACTCAACCCCCAAGAACACTCGTGGAACTACCCTGAAATCCATTGAAAACACGTGGGTTGCTCCTGAAGCTCCTGAAACGCCTTGAAATATTCCTGGGACCCCCTTAACACTCTGAATTCCTCTTGAATAACTGTGGAATGCCATTGAAACCCACTGGTATCTTTCTGAAGCCCACTCGAACACCCCTAGAACATCCCTGGAACGCCCTTGGAACCCCATGAAATGCACGGTTAGGTAAAGTGAAAAAAAAAAGTTTTAGCAGTTATGCTAACATCGTAGGTTATCCCAGTGTTCAACAATTGGATCATGGATGCATAATGATAGTGTGATAAGAAAAATGTTTTTTTTAAATTAAATTATAATGAAAATGTGATTTTTAACAATGTTAAACTGTTAAGGACATCCTTACAGTTCTTGTAACTATGGTGTGCCTTTGATATTTGTGGTTAATTTGCCCGCAAAGCTTATTTTGTAACATAAATTTCTTAACATTAATCTTAAGAATCGTGTAGTTTTCGTGTCATCAGCGGTACTAAATTTTCAATCAATTTTTTTGACATAAAATATGTATAATTTTGTAAATTAATTAGAGCAATATCGTGACCCACATGTATATGCATCTACATCATACGTTTACGTTGGATGAAAATTACTTAAGTAAGATTTATAATAAAATATTCAGAAACTGTTCAACATTTGGGTAGTGTTCAACAATTAGCGAATTACCCTAATTAGACCCGTATTTTTTCACATAGGGTGGTCCTAAAAATCAAGGTTTTTAAATACTATTTTTTCAATGAATCATAACTTTTGAACCAGTTGAACGATTTTAAACTTCTTTTATTTTATTTGAAAGCCATTGAATTGTAGTTTAAAGGAAAAATACGTTAAAGAGAAATGTCAACTTCTTGATTTTGCTTTGGCTGACCAAGCCATGTGGGAAATTACACTGTTGAAAATACTTTGACATCCGCGTGCACAACAGAACATGTGCTCGATGAACAAATTGAGATTTGAGGTATGAAAAGTAATCCACGTACTCCGGTGAGACTAGAACTCACGACTCCCAATTCGTTAGACGGGCGCTTCTATTCCTTCAAGCTACGAAGTCACTCGATTATCTCCGTCGCCAGCAGGCCTAGAACTGAACTCGATTCCACAGTCGCACATAATTATCTTCTTTTTACAACCCGTTGCCGCTTTTAGCAATTCGCTCGATTTTATGACAGGTTTCGCCTGCCGCCTCAATGTTTATTATTTCTCTCATTGTTCTCCGACTATAAGCTGGTCATGTTTACACAACAAAAGCAGCTGGTCCTCTGATGTTTACGTTTATCTTCATGGGAGCTTGCATAGTGACGTCACCATTATCTCCTTCTCTTTTCTTCTCTCGGCATCAATCCATATTGCCGTCCTTACCCTTGTAACTGTTCGGTTCGAATTTGTTCTTGTTGGCTTCGCCACAAGCAAGATTTTTAAATATCCATCCAAATTAAAACTCGTGACACTCCTTAACAGACATGTCGAAATGAACGTTCACCTTTCACTAAGTACCAAGTATGACAACAATCCAATTCGAGCAGTTTGAGTTTGAGGGAAAAAGATGTCACAGCCCTGTTATATTTACATATGGCCGCTCATAGATGGTGCCACTATAGGGTAACCAATATAATTTGGACCCCCATATATTTTGGACCCCCTGGGTCGTATTATCATAACTTTCACAGATTTAATGAAGAGATGACAGACATTTTTAGAACCATTCGCTAAATTAGATGGTAATGCACGAGCAGCAATCATTTCCTCACTAGAAATATCATTATTTGCCTTGAAATTATTTTTTGCTAATATCGTCATCCGTGCCAGTGTCGCGGCATGTTTACGAAAAGAGAAAGTGGTGCTGAGGAAACTTGCAGATGTAAACAAAAACGTTTATCATTCTAGCGCATTAAATTCGCTATGTTCGTCTAATCAGCCTTTGTCAATCAAGTGATTAGGATGTGATCAAGCATATCCAAGTGGCAGATTCTTCGGAAATAGTTTCAAACGGGTTTAAACACCGGGTGTCCAAAATACATTGGGGTGTCCAAAACAGTGAAAACTGATGCTTCAAAAATCAGTTATTTTCATGAAACTTTCAGCCAGAAATGACCTTGTTGGTATTTTTGGCGAACAGTGGAGGCTTTTACGGTCATACCAACATCATCATTATGTGTAACACCCTCTGAATCTGTTTGATTTCAGCTTAAATTCAAACTAATGTCCTCTAGGGGTCCAAAATTCGACCGTAACCCTGCACAGGGTGAACAAACATAAGCAT
This sequence comes from Aedes albopictus, assembly GCF_035046485.1. Classification (NCBI taxonomy): domain Eukaryota; kingdom Metazoa; phylum Arthropoda; class Insecta; order Diptera; family Culicidae; genus Aedes; species Aedes albopictus. The sequence goes on along the minus strand of NC_085138.1, from coordinate 254,156,986 downwards.
AACGAGAATGACATATTAAAAAAATAGAGTTATGTGAAACGGCATTGCTTATAAAAGCCGCCTGATGTCATATGCCCGCTCTTCTTGTAATCGTGATCCTCCCATGGAATTGTAGTGCGCGCGTGTTTAATCGCTAATATTCGAGGTCAGAAATAATAAACCTTTTGTTGGTGATATTGTTTTATTATTTCTGTATTGTTCTTTTGTATAGGATCCGTACTGTCGTTAAAAAAGTTTATGTTAGTTATATTAGTAAACTAAAAGAAGAAATTAAAGTGTTGGTAAAATTAGTAATCGTATGCATCATTAAAAGTTTTTGTATTTAGTGTCTATTGTTATACTAAAAGTTAGGTCACAATCTAAAATTTGTTGAAATTATACTTAAAATCACGTTAGTCAACACACACACACACAAACAAATGGAAAACTATGAAGATAAATAAGTTAAAAATGTTATAAGAAAACTATGAAGATAAATAAGTTAAAAATGTTATAAGAAAAACGTAATTATCTATCTAAAACTAAGTGCAATATTGAGGTCAGGTACAGTGGCGTTATCAAGTGCTAATCTTTGGTGGTAAGGTCCGTGAAAGGGACCTTTTGCTTTTGTACTCTTTTCTGAGTCTTTAATAGAATACTGCTTTGGAAGAGAGGCTCTCCGAACACCGAACAAGCTCCTAACGGAACCATTACCACTTCCGTTCCGATGTTTACCGTTGTAGTCTCGGCCGGTGGTCTACCCGACGCCATAGTACGATACCAGCCATCTAAGTAGCTATCCGAAGGTTAGCCAACAACCGCCATCTTCCTGAACGAACGTACCGGTAGTCGAAGCCAGGCTTCCGGTGACCTCTACCGCCTACCACAAAGCCGCTTCTACTAGCCATCCCAAAGTCGACCACCATCCTAAGATCAACCGTAAGAAACTAAAGCCAGCACGTATGTACCTAAAGTGACGTCACAATGGCTGACTTGCAAATACCTAAAGCACACGGATCTTGTCATCCAAGCAACAAACAGAGCCGTGAAAGCAATGAGTAGCCTTCCCGCATAGAGAGTACAACTTGTATTACAGTCCACACAGTATGTATCCTTTATATGTTACTGTTACTGTAACACGGACAGTTGCTTTTCTGTTGAAACTATGGAACTCGAAGTATCTATCATGAAGAACGGTTTATGTAACCCATTTCAAGTTGTAACAGCATATCATATTGTGCAAAAATGATCAAATAATATAAGAGTGAAAACTTGGAAGGCATGGTGGCAATATACAGTGACCTTCTCTCAAACGGTTCGTGATTATTTTGACGCATGTGTATTTCACTGTATGCCACTTAAATTCGACAGTTTGACAAACAGTAGCTATCATCGGTAACTGTACCGATTGAACTTTGCAGCTTTCAATTTTGTAGAAAAGAAAAATAAAATCTTTCGCCCGCGAGGTGCTGCCAGGTCCAGGATATCTCATCCAATCGGAATAACCCGAGATGCAGGTTGTGCTGCTCGGCAGGACGCGTGAAAGTCTTTCGACATAGCTTAAGCATCTTGGAGATATGAATTCGAGGAGAAATGTTCAGTAAATAAAAAAAAAATCATTGATTAACGTATAACCGTCTTTTAATTTTTAAACGGTTTAAATATAGCTCAACCATATGAGATAACACAGCGTAACAAAAATTAACTTTTGGTCTGTCTCAACAGCAAACTTATGTGTCTCTGAAGGATTTTGGGCTGCTGAATCCGAATCCGTGCTCAGATTTGCTCCAACACGTCAGAATTTCGAGCTATACCTCAATTTATAGGACAAAATATGCGATTTTGGGCTTTTTTTGACTGCAAGCCATTAAGCATGGAAATATTTTTTACTCAATCAAACGGTTAATTGGTCAGTTAACATCTAAATTAACGACTCATGCAAAATATTTCGTTTTACCAAATAGAATTTGATAGTTTTGAGCGATTTATGTAAGGTACGATATTTCCCATACAAGTCACCCTCCAAAAATTGCATGCAAGTTTTCATACCAACAAAAAATGCTTAAATCTATCAAATTTGATTAGGTAAAACGAAATATTTTGCATGAGTCGTTAATTTAGATGTTAATTGACCAATTAACCGTTTGATTGAGTAAAAAATATTTCCATGCTTAATAGCTTGCAATCAAAAAAACCCAAAATCGCATATTTTGCCCTATAAATTGAGGTATAGCTCGAAATTCTGACGTGTTGGAGCAAATCTGAGCACGGATTCGGATTCAGCGGCCAAAAATCCTTCGGAGACACATAAGTTTGCACTTGAGACAAAAAAATGTTGCGCTGTGTAATCTGTACATGGAATAGTTATCTTACTGTTATCTCGGATAGTGTGTAAAATAGTTAAATGTCAAATACTAATAGTCATCTACAGTATAAGAAACATTGCATTTACAGTTAGCGATTATGCGGGTTGCTCACTCGCGGTAAACATTGAGTAGCATTTTCGGTTTCGGGCATTTTGTGGATGACGAGATCGGTGCTCTCAAAACGCGAGTCAAAAATGCACCTGGACGCGCTTCCATTTCACCTTAACATATAAGACTCTATATTCAAAAAATCATACATCAAAAACTAAAAAACAAGATGTTTTTGATTTTTTTATATGTTACGCCAAATTTTCTTGAATTTTCTGATAAAAATATAAAACCAGGGTACCCCATTGGCCCCGAGACCATAAAATCGTGAAAAAATTAAAATAAAATGCAGTTTTTGCACCTAATCACAATTCGCCTCCTTCAACGATTTTTTCCTTAAAACTACAGTGTATCAAACAATTGTCCGTACAGCAAGTTTTTGGTCAAAATAATTTTTCATTCAAATGTTTATAACTTTTTTATACGACAATCAAAAACGCTGAAATTTTGACCAATCATAAACCATATATTGAAGCTCCATTGGTAAAATTTTCAGCGAGATCGAATAAGTTTTCTGAAAGTTATAGAAGTTTTAGTAAAACTTATAAGTTTTTTGAACACATTTTTAAAACATTATATCTCAATATGTACTCGATGAAACTTTTTCAATTTTTTTTGTGTTACAGCTTATACCTAAGTCTTTCATATGCAGCTTCGTTTGAGGTTTTATATTCACTACAAAAAATATGAAAAATCTGTATATGTTCAGAGTATTATTTGGAAATTTATCATATTTTGATCAATAAAAGTGCCAAGTATTTTCAACTTTTTTAAACTCTCTTAATAAAATATTTTTATACAGGACCTACTAAACTACATATAAAGAGTAGGTCCTATGCATTTTTCGTTCAGTAAATGCACTTTTATTGGTGGAAAACGTTTGGCAGATTATACACTCCCGTTCAAAAGTTTGGGGTCACCCCCTCAAAAACATGTCATTTTTTTAGGCCCATATCTCCGCCAATTTGCGTCCGATTTCAAAACCCTAGGTTTCATTCAAAAGATAATATGTCAAAGAAACTTTGAACATGATTTAAAAGAAACTTTTTCAAAAAAAATTGTATGTAAACTTAACCTAAAGTTGCCAAATTTTCTAAAAAATGAATATAAACTTACGGCAGTGTCGCTGGAAGTTGGGTCGACCAAATTTTAAGATGAGAGCGGTAATATGACCCATTTTCTATTAGCTTTCAACTGCTTTTTACAGATCTTAGCTGAAAAATCTAGAAAAAAAAGTTATTAAGTAAATTAATCCTTGATGTCATCGACCAAAAGTTTGGGGCCACCCCTCAATATGATGTATCGGCCAAAAGTTTGGGGTCACTTTCGTAAAACATGGAAAAGTGATTTGGTGATATCTTCGTCATCTATAGTTCAATTTTAATTCTTTTTGGCTCATTTCAAAGATAATTAACAAAATTTACGTTTGATGTCTTCAACTTAACGTATTTAACGATTTTTGTATATAAAAATGTTATGTAAAGTTAGCACATTTTACCACGCTTCAAAAAATGAGGCAACTTAACGTTAAGTCTTAGTATGTAAATTTCAACAAATATGTGTGGTTCAATGTCTATGCAGTAAGTATCATTCATTTTGTTTCAAATAAGCCAAGAAGAATTAAAATTGAATGAAAGATGACAAAGATATCAACAAATCACTTTTCCATGTTTTACAATAGTGACCCCAAACTTTTGACCGATACAGCATTTTGAGGGGTGACCTCAAACTTTTGGTCGATGACATCAAGGATTAATTTACTTAATAACTTTCTTTCTAGATTTTTTAGCTAAGTTCTGTAAAAAGCAGTTGAAAGCTAATAGAAAATGGGTCATATTACCGTTCTCATCTTAAAATTTGGTCGACCCAACTTCCAGCGACACTGCCGTAAGTTTATATTCATTTTTTAGAAAATTTGGCAACTTTGGGTTAAGTTTACATACAAATTTTTTTTGAAAAAGTTTCTTTTAAATCATGTTCAAAGTTTCTTTGACTTATTATCTTTTGAATGAAACCTAGGGTTTTGAAATCGGACGCAAATTGGCGGAGATATGGGCCTAAAAAAATTACATGTTTTTGAGGGGGTGACCCCAAACTTTTGAACGGGAGTGTATGTGCAAAATATGGTATTTTTTTAAATAAGTATCGTCAACTACATAAGCACATTTTTCATATTTTTTGTAGTGAATATAAAACCTCAAACGCAGCTGCATATGAAAGCCTTAGGTTTAGGCTGTAATACAACAAAAAATTGAAAAAGTTTCATCGAGTACATATTGAGATATAATGTTTTAAAAATGTGTTAAAAAATCTAATAAGTTTTACTAAAAGTTCTATAACATTCAGAAAAATTATTCGATCTCGCTTAAAATTTCACCAATGGACCATTAATATATGATTCATGATTGATCAAAATTTCAGCGTTTTTGATTGACGTATAAAAAAGTTATAAACATTTGAATGAAAAATTATTTTGTCCAAAAATTTGCTGTACGGACAATTGTTTGATACACTGTAAAATTTCATAGAAAAAAAAAGATTTAAAATCGGTCAACTGGTTCAAAAGTTATGATTTTTTTAAAATGTTTAGTTTTAAGAAAACACGTTTTATTTGAAAATGTGTCACTCTAATAACGAAATAAAAAAATACAGGTCTAATTATTTCCGATGAACTACAAACCCACCAAGTTTCACGACAATCGGAGTTGCACCATATCGTTTTTCCATGGAATGACTGAATAATAATAATAACTTTTGTCAAAATGTCAGTGACGGGTTGTGGGGGTAAAGTGGACCAGATTTAGTGGGGATTTAGAGAATGTAGCTCAGTGACAGGAATAGGGGCTTGCAGCAAAAACCTAACCTCATCGAATTCTCATATGATTTGTAAACATCGCCCTCAAATTCTTTTTGAGGGCATGCACGGCTTTATGGACCGCCGCCGAAGGAACGAAAGAGAAGGAGATAAGATGACGTCAGTGTGCAAGCTCTCATGTTATTTTTATCGTTGATTTAAATTGATTTACATTGAATCAGGATAGAAAAGGGTAGAACGGGGCAAAATGGGGCACATGCCGTGCTCTGTCTAAGTCATCACTAACTTCCCTTAACTTTATTTTTTTTATTCAACGTGATTGTTGTAAACTAGGCATAAATGTTGCATTTGCGGAACAATATTGAATCGCATAAAACCTGCACTAGAATTGAATGAAGCTGATATTGAGTAACGATTGGTCAAACGACTATCTATGAAGCTTAAAATAGGAAAAATATATGTTTTCACTGACGGCAACAGCAGTCCGCAGCTTCGGAGCTAATCTAAGGAAGAAAGTATTACAAGTTGGGAAGAAAATATGTCGCGAAGGAATGGTTCTGAAACAATATGGACGAATCTAGTAAAATTTTCCCGAATGAGTTATAGAAATCACTTAAGTAAAATTATTGTACAACAGATACGCTGGAAGGTTCGGTAGCAATAACTTCCATGTTACAGCAACATAAATCTGCATGGAATTTCAAAAAGAAATAGTAAATCGAGATTGATAGCATTGCTGTCACGCTTTCCAGATGACAACAAATGTGGGAACAATCAGAAATTCCACGTGCTTCTAAAGGCGAGAAAGGGTAAAAATCGATTATCATTGCTCAGGCGAGAACCGCTAGATACTTACTTGTCTAGCTTTCTATTTAATTAATATAAGTTGTGTAAATATGGGTAAAACTTTCTTTTTGGTTGAATGTATTATGTCAAATTATTGCTAATAATATAAATGTATTGACTTGTTGTCTGAAAGCAAACACAAATTAAGACGTTTTATGTTCCATACCTTGTGTAGTTTATGAAGTACTAAAACAGAAGTTCTGTGCATACTTGTTGATATTTTAAAGTACCATTTACAAACTTAATTAAAAGGGCGAATATGGATTTGTCAAACTTGAGTATCGAAGGGGCCAAAATGAGGTACTAGATGCGGTCCCTAGTTTGAACTCAAGTTTCATGTCTTAACTTGTCTTTGCTAGAATCACATTGCATTCATAGGAATAGTTTGTCATTTCATTTTTTAAAATTTTATAGTGAATGAACTTCTACCACAACATCGGTAAAAATCAGTACTTATGAGATTTGTAAAACAATTATAGATTTATTGCAGACTACATCCCAAATTGGACTATCACACTTTTTTTGATACGCCTAAAAAGTGTGATAAAAGTGCACATTTGCCTCGGATATTCGACGTCTTCGGTGCACTTATTCCTCTATTTACAAGGAATAAGTGCACCGAAGACCTCAACTCGATCCGACGTGGTCCTGCGCTGCAATCACACTTTGAAGGTCTGTGCACACTATTGTGTCAGTCCAATTTGGGGTGCAGTCAGCAATATAGGTTCTACAATTTCCGGTTCATAAGTACAGTAGATGTTCGATTAGTGCAGAGTGTTGTTTTAATACCTAACGCCGTTCGATCGAATTTCGGTTGGTAAAGTATGCTTCAAAATGGTTGAGCTCAAGTAACTACTATCAGCTACGAAAGTCTTGTACTGAGACCGTTTGCACCAATTGAACGTCTGCTGTACGTTGAACCGAGAGTAAATATCTTAGACATTCGATAAATGCACCATCTTTGCAATTATCGGACTGCTATCTGTTAAACGGATGAATCTAAAATGAATTCAAATGAACACAAGATTCACGAGATAAAACCGAATGAGTTTATTTTTATTAATTGATTTACTCCCGGTTTACATACTAATTTTCAGTTCTTGACATTGTCATCTACTTTCGGTCATGAATAAAAATAAATATACTTACATTTCCCTCGGGTACCACTTGACGAACACCTCCGCTCCGACGGCGGTGACACGCCGTCCTGCGGCCTGTCCCTGGAACGTCACCGTACCCCGCCGAGCGCTGGCCACACTGCCGGCCATGATCAGTCTGTGTTGCAGTCCTTCCATCACTCCGATATCGAAAAAGTCGAACCGTCGGGCTGTATCGATAAATTGGAAAATTCCAAAGTTAGGTTATGTTTCCAGTTGGGTATGACTTAGGCTTCCTCAACGCTTACCTGACCACGGTTGACGTCGATATCGTAGCTTTTTCCCAGTCTTGCGTAGAACCTTGGGTAGGGGTGGATCTGAGGATCGCTTGCCCGCGCTGGCGTTGTCCGTATTGTTGAAGTGGTGATTGACGTGCTTCTCCAGTGCGAGCTGCGAGATGGGGAAATATTAAGGTCAAACACGAATTTCAAAATGTAAAAAATAAGTAATTCTCGCTTGAAGCTATGAATTAGAAACAGTGGAACTCCTGTATGGTGGTCTCCTGTAAGCCTAGTGGATAAGGCTTTGAATCGCCAATCCGGACACGGCGGATCCACAGGGGTGGTGAACCTTTGAGATTCGGCCAGGAAATTTGTCGATTCTCCCCGAGTAGAGGAAAATAGCTCAATAATAGCAAATTTTGATATGGAGATCAAAAAGTGATATTGGTTTGATTGACATAAGAGATAAAAGATCTAAAAATAAAATCAAAAAGTTACTCCTGGAACATCATCATCATATCATATTTAGATTTTGTAAGATCTAACCAATAGCAGCAAGCTATTCGTTTGATCTTGAAAAATCAAATTTTTATATTGTTCAGATGTTCCAGGAACATTTTTTAGATATTATTTTCAGATCTTTTATCTCTTATATCAATCAAACCAATATCACGTTTTGATCGTCAGTATTTCACCTCTACTCGGGTCCTGGACGTGGACATAGTCCTTGCCACACAATATAAAATTCATACAATGGCTGACGAAAGCCTTGAGGAATTGTGAAAGTGCTCAGAGAATGCTAAGTTAAAGAGAGGTGGGCCAAGTTCTAGTGAGGACGTTGATCCAGTCAGAAGATTTAAAAGTAGTGGGTGACTGCAAAACAGATTCCTTTAGGTTAGCGAAATGCCAAGGTGTAGGCATGAGACGTACCGCTGTGAATAAATAGGTTGTTGTGGCTTATGCCCAGTTTGATCGGCGGATTGCCGTTGTGATATGCACAATAGAATAGATTCCATACTACTTGAAGATAGCGTAAAGGAAAATATGAATATACCTACATGAGAGACGTGTATTGTAAAACTGATTGAAAGTAATAGCTCTCAGAAACACCAAATCACGAGCTGGTTCAAGCGAGAATCACCCAATCCAAAAACAATCGGCTTACCTGAGATCCGAACCGCATGCCGCACCCGGCCACGATGCATTTGTGCGGCTTGGAGCCGCCATGTGACAGGACGTGCCGATCCAACCACCGCTTGCTGCAGGACTCCTTGTTGTGCACCTTGCACCCATCCCAGAGACAGGCGAACGGTCCCATCTGGGTGTTGACGTGCTGACTCTGCAGGTGGTCCAACAGCTTCGAGCTGGTGTCGAACTGGGCGTCACAGTTGCTCCAGTAGCACACCCCAAACAGGCGCCCATCGGACAGCCGTCGGAAGCCCTTCCGGCCAAAGTTGTGGTGCACTCCGTTCTGGGCCGGGAAGCGAATCGTTTTCGGTTGCGACAGGATGGGGCTCTTGGCGCACTCCGTCATCTGCGGGGTGTTGAGGAAGTCGGTCTCGATGCTCGGAGGTGACAGGTCCACCGGAGTGGTGGACCGTTGAGATTCGGATGGTTCGGCAGACCCCGTGGGGCCGGATTCATCCAGGGGGCTTTGGTTGCTGTAGTCCTGATCGGAGGACATGGATTCCTGCGGTTGGTCGTCCGGCTGCTCCGGCAGTTTAAGCTTGATTTGCTCCAGCAGTAAGCTCTTGGGAGATTTTTGGCAGGGAGGTAGACTGAGGGCTTCCAAGTAGTCGGTCTCGATAACCGGAGGTGTTGGTAGCTCGCAGGGTGGCGGCGACGGGGATGGTGGCGGATCCTCCTGTTCGGAGAGCTCCGTGGTAGGAGGCATGTCAATTTTTGGTTCTTCGAGTTGGGGTTCCATTTCCGGCTCTAACTCCGGCTCCGCCTCCGGTTCAGGTTCTGTTTCCGGTTCTAATTCTGGCTCAGTTTCCGGTTCCGGTTCTGGTTCTGGTTCTGGATCGGCAGGAATAATTGGTGGTTCAGGTAGTGGAGATGGAGGTGCAATTGGTGACGGAGTGGACTCTTGGCGAGATTCCTCGTCCTTCTTCCGGGGAGTGGAGTCAGGGGATCCCGGCGAACAGAGGTCGATGGTGAGGGACTTGTCTTCGGTGTCGCTGGAGTTGGCAACAATACCGCTGTCGTTGCTGCTGCCACAGTCCAGACTGAGGGGGTTGAGGGCTGGCGGTGATTTGTTGTCGATGGCCCGTGGAGAGAGCACAGGTGATTGCACCGTTGTTACCGGAGTCGGCGTTGGCAGAGGAGGCGAAGGACTACAGGACGCCGGAGCTAGCGCTGGAGGCTGCGATAGTTTTAAGTTGGGTTTTGGTTTCTCCTTGATGGGGGTTGTGGATGTAGCTTTGGTTGCGACTGAGGCCGATAGCACCAGCTTCGGAACCGGGGCGGATGGTGGTACCAGTTTTGGAGGATTTGACATGACAGGGGTGATTGAGATCGAGGGTTTGTTCATCTGCACTGGCACCAGTTTGGGAGGCTCGGTGCTGGAGATCGGTTTGATAGGAGGAGGTGGTTTGGTGGATGTGGTGCTGGTTGCAGAGGCTATGATAATCTTTTGGTTGTTCAGGGTGTTCATGATGGGTTTGGCAGTGGTGGTGAAGGTTGGCACGGTGGCCACGAGTGGCGGTGGGGATAGGGGTTGTGAGATCGTTGTTGATCCGGAAGGAAGGGTCGACGTTGATATAGTGATGGGAGATGTGAAGGAGGATGAGGACGGACTGTTGCTGAGGACGGGGTTTTGCGGATTCAGAAACAGATTTGAGGAAATAGGAACAAACTGTGGTGCTTGACCGAGTTTGGCAGTCGATTGCAGACTTTGGAGTACCGCTTGGGGGATGTTGGCCAGCAACTGGTGGAAGTTTGGCAGCATTTGTTGCGATTGCTGCTGCTGTTGTTGGAGGTTGTTTTGCTGCTGGATGATGGCAGTGATATTTGGTAACTGAGTTGACTGAGGTTGACTGGGTTGAAGTGGATGCAGCGCTGGGATGTTGGCTTGAGCCGCTTGGACCAAAGCTTGTTGGAAATTCGCTGAAGGCAGCATGGAAGGCAGAGCAGCTGCGTTGAGGAGGAATTGCCCATTAGGTGCCACCAAAAACTGTTGTGGTGTGAAGGCCGTTGCCGTTGATGTGTTGGCCTGTTGATAAAGCTGGGCTGGCTTTTGAGCGTGAAGGGTGTACCCTTTGGCCTGATGCGCTGGCTGTGCTGTGCTGATGGTGCTAGCTGCCGTTGATAGGGCCGCTGACTTAGCCAGTAGGCTGTGAAGGCCCATGCTGACGGTCGCCGAGTCTATCGGTAAACTCTGCTGTGTGGTTGGTGCTTGCTGTCCGGTAGAGGAGATCGCCTGTTGTTGTTGCTGCTGAATTTGTTGGAGTTTGATGAGAGCCCCGTTTACGTAGAACTGTGTGGTTCCGTTGTTCAGTCTGGCAGCGGTCAATCCATGAGCGGCGTTGGTCATCATCAGATTGGCAGTGGTTGGGCTGCTGGTAGTTGAGGATGCGACTATCGGAGTGTTCAGTTTGGAAGCCGCTGACGAAACCGGTTGAGTTGGTACGAGATTCGGAATCTGGACCAGATTTGGCATGACAGTGGTTGTTTGCGGATGAAACTGGAACACAGCCGAGCCAAGCTTTGTTGGTGTCCTGGGAGGACTACTCAGTTGAGGTTGTTGCTGGACGACCTGTTTGAACTGTTGTTGTGCTTGTAGTTGAGCTTGGGTTTGACTTTGCCGCGACTGAGGCTGTGTTTGGCTGGATTGTTGTTGCGTTTGGGTGGACTGTTGCTGTTGTTGAGGGATTCGTATGGCGGTGAGCAAAACGGTTGGTTGGGATGGCTTAACCGGTTGATCCTGCTGTTTTACGAGTTGATTGGTGGTTGATACAGCTGAGTTCTGTTGGTTGAAGTTGATACCCAACTTGGGATCGGCAGTTCGAGGTGCGATTGTGACTGGTTTTTTGGGCTGTCCAACCCCGAGTCCTCCCTGGGGTGTGTGACTTACCTTCCGGGTAAGCGATACAGTTGGTGCTATCCGTGCAGTCTTCCGTTCGACTCTTTTCAGTGTGGTTGCTGGCGTAATGGAGGTTGCCTGTTGTTGCTGGAGCAGGCTTAGGTGCTTCTCTAAGCTGACGTTGGAGTTTTTGACCGCTCCGGTCTTGATGATACTCTTCTGCTGTAGCACCGTGGATGTTGTTGTCATCAGTTCGGTGGTGGTGGTGATTTCTGCTTCCGCTTCCGCTGTTGCAGTCGTCGTGGAAGAAGCCGTCAACGTCGTGGCACATCCCGCTATAGTTTTAATATTTTTCTTAAGATTATTAAATGTGTTGGTGGTTTTCATTTGGGACTTGAAGTAACCTGTAATTTTGTTCGCGTTGCAGAGGTCTGCATTCCCGCTGGCAGTGAAGTTTTTCGTGTTCTTCGTAATGGTGGTCGTCGTCGTACCGGCGGCTGAGATCTGCTGATGGTGATGGTTGGTATTGCTGGCGGCAACAATCGCCATCTGGGTGAGTTTTTTGGTAGTCGCTGAACTAGCGGCCGCAGTTGATAATCCGGAACCAACTGCCACCAGACCCGGCGGTCCCGAAAGGCCAGTCGTCGTGTTGGTGCCGACCGATTTGCTAACTTTTTCCACACCGGTTGTCCGTATTCGCTTGGCACCGCTAGCAATGGTGTTGGTGCTATTGCTTCTAGTGTTGGTGCTAACCTCCGTGTGGGCTGGTTGCAAGCGCTTCAGCCTGTTGACTGGAGTAACCGAGACGGCTCCAGTCGCGGTGGCTGCAGCCAAGGCAGTGTTCGATTGCTGCGTAATGGAGAATTGTGATTGATTTTGCGTTGTCGGAGTATTGACTGCAGGTGAACTGTTACTGGTGCTAGTACTATTGCTAGTGGCTGTGCTTGAGTTGCTATTTGATTGGGCATTATTGCTATTGGTAGCGTTGGTGTTGTTGCTTGTGTTCCATGGCCACTGATGGGGTTGGTATTGCTGTTTGATCGTTAGGTTTGTGCCCTGCGTGTGAGGGGCCATCTTTGGGCCTATGGAAGCCGTTTTGATGGCGACTTTCGGGGACCTTGCTGACGGGAAGTTGTCGCTCCTGCTGATACTGATGCCGCTGCTGTTCCGCACAGACAGCGATGGGTGCTGCATTGGACTGCCGGCCTTAACCTAGGATCGCTCCGTAGCTGCCATTCATTTTCCTGCACTGGTCCCAGAAGCTCTCAAGCTGCAAAGAAACAAGAAAAGTCAAACATTAGCATCAGTCGTCTTTCGCTATAGGTACTAACATTTCCCGACTAAACCACACCGCAACAACTCTCAAATAAGCATTGAATAAAACCCAAAACGTCTGAATGAATGAAGCCACCTGAGCAAACCAAACGCTAATCTGAATAAATGCTTCCCAAGAAGAAGAGGAGAGCGAAGGGAGAAGGCGCGAACGAGAACAAAGCAGAGAACATTGGATTTTATATAGGGGCTTAGTCGAAATCCCATCTCTTGAACCGGAAATGCGTAGGATGATTTCGGGGCCAACGGCAATGCGACGCCGCCGCCGCCCGTCCAGCGTGATATCGACGAGAGAGACTGAACGTGACTGGAGTTCGGTGGGAAGAAATATGATCCTGTTTTGGCCTTTGGGGTATATTTAGACTCTCAGATTTAGACAAGTTGTAGCGAAGCCAGTTCAGAGGAATTTTTTGACTTTCGATGAGCTTGATTTCCGCTCGCAGAGGTCAATAGACGAAGAAAATACAGTGCCTCATAAAATTGTTTGACTATTCGTAATTTTACCAGTTTCATAGAAATCATTGAAAAGTAGTCGTGTTCATAAATGTCTGGGAAAGATATAATCGGTTGAGTTATATTCAACAAATCTGTGCATACATTCTTTCGATACAACTGTGTGGTTGAAATTTGCAACGATCACCCCGAACGGCGATGGCCATTATCCTATGCTAATTTTTCGCCAAATTTCGATGTGATGTCACAGTTAGATCTCCTAGCAGAATATTCAAAATTCGCATTCCGTCCGGTTCCGAAACCGGTTACCGTGAGACGTTCGGGACGGAATCGGCTGTCGGACCGTTGATACCTACTTCGTGGAATTTAATCTTTTTCCCCATGCTTCAACTGGACCTTTGAGCACGCCATGAAACCGAAATTGGCAAATTGGCGGGAACTTTCATGTCTCTGTTCGAAGTGTAAGGTCGTAAATTAGCTGAACAGACAGGTAGGTCGTTAACTGCCGAATAACTTTTTTTTGGCCGGAATTGAAGAAGAACATATTGGATGTATTGGAGAAAATAATATATGCTTTCAGTTCCGAGGCCTGAATCTTGTGGAGAATATCTCTCAAGACCAGGGTTCCTGATTTCCTCTTTTTATCTTCTTCCACACTCGAAGACAGTCAGCAGCGAACGGTTATCGCTTTAGTTCGTGTGTATGCTTGTCAGCGACGACAGCAAACACCGGCGAACGGTGGGAAGCCACACTTGGAAATTACTCATTCGTCCATATTCGCATTGCAAGCGAATGCGATTCGTGAGTGATGCGATTGACATTGTGCATACGAATTTTTGATGTTTTCGAATTATTTTCTTTGCTAATCTAGCATTTCAACAAGAATACAGTAAAAATGTATGCATTACATGCAGAAATTCTCTTCGACTTATGATAATAGCCGCTTCGATCGCTCACCAGCATTCTTCACCATTCGCCATTCATTCATTCGCTTGCGATCCAAACTGCGACGAAGGGCAACGAATATTCATCACAGACAAACAGACATACCACTCAAATCGCAATCGTCGCACGATTTAACGGTCATTTTGAAAATGCAGTGTGGTTCGGACTGTGCTCGCATGTGTCATGGTGGCGCTGCTGTGCCTACACCACCTCTCAATTTTCGAGAGAAATGAACGCGACGCCGATCAATGTTTACATAAAATGACTCAATCATGAACCTTCATTCATGTTTTATGAATGGGTAACGGCACGAGGGAGTCGTCACCTGCTAAATTGTTACATCGAACCGAGGGAAACAACACCTGCAAATGAATGCTTCGGATTGAGCATTATAGAGGGTGCTAGTGAGATGCCAAACGATGATTTTGAAACAAATTTCTTCTAAGTAGTATGTCTGTTTGTCTGTGTATTCATGTCAAGCAGCTGGCTCATCGCTTCCCACTGGTGATGGGGTTGCGTGTTTGATCACGACGATCCGTTTGCTGCATCTTTCTCGATTCGCTTCAGCAAAGAGGAGTGAATATGAATGGAGTGAGGCGAATATATCGATCCTTGCTCAAGACACTCCAGTCCGGGAGTTAATTTGATAGTATAACTTCACAGACGTCACTCCAGGAAAACTCGGCTGGGATTCCAGTAAACACCATAGTGCCTTTTTAGGCAAGTCTTTGTCGAAATCTTTGAAGAGATTCTACACTGAGACAACTAATCGTATGAAGGTCATAAGCTAAGCTCTTTTAATCAAACTACGACACAAGAAAAAAGAATGATAATCATAGAAACTGTTACAAATTCATCTGGTCAAACTACTTCCAGAATTCTTCAGAGAAGTTTTGTGCACAGACAAACAGACGTCTCACTCTACTCACTTCCCATCGTTTCACTTTTTAACGGATTATTCAAATATTCCGTAGTTCACAAATCGCTCGCTCATGGCGCTCGCATCGTTTTTGCTCATGTTTGACGTTTACTCACTACCGCCATCTACTCAGTAGATTTGCGTACCACAGCATAATTAACATTGGGCGATTATGTTTGCGTGACAATGATTTTTATCGCATTTTCTTCCAAGTGACACGTCTGTTTGTCTGTGTTTTGTGGATTATTCAAAAATAGTTTCAGAATCTTTTTGAGAAGTATTGAGAACCGATCCAGACAGCTATCCTGATCCTGCTGTGCTTTAAGAATCGTTCAGGCCGGTTTTCGGTATCATCGTGAATGCTAATAAAATCCATCTGGAGCTCCCACAGTTGGATGTTGCACCAGGAAACTTCCTGGATGGCATCCACAATCAGCTTCCTGCATAACATTTCTGGGATGCCTTCCAAATTCTGTTTTGCGACGTTACCACATTTCTTCTTCAGGTTTTTTCCTCTCTTCAGAATTTATATAAAACGAAGCACCAGAATCTTCAGAAAGCAGTTTCAACTGATTTTGTAAGCATCCCAGGATATTTCTGGATGTGCTCCAGGATGTCTCTGTCAGCATTCCGAAGGTGAGAATTACTTTAGAAATTCTCCAAAATTTTCTTGCCGAAGTTCCCTCATATTTCTCTTAAGAATTGTTTTTGTGATTTTTGGCAGCAATTCCTCCGGTAATTTCTTTAGGGAATTGCACCAACAATATCCATCAGATTCTTCATCCAAAAACTCATCCCGTAGGTTCTTCAAAGAGTCCCAAGAACTCTCCAAAAAATGTTCTTAGAATTCTTAAAAAAAAATTTTTCTATGGCTTTCCTATAAAAATGATCTCAAGCAATGTTCTCCATGTATTTACATGGATTGCCTTCAGAAATCTCCTCTAGCAACATCATAAAGAATTTCCTCCGTGGGTTATTCCATGTTTTCATAAACCAGATAGACTTATCGGGGAAGAGGAAGGTGTATTTCTTAGTATGGTCAAAATTCTACTAGGGGAGAGGCAGGTCTGAGATGGCCTAAATTTGGTCTACGTGGTTTACGAACAGTCCCTTTCTGCATGCGTTTTTTGACAGATTTGAAACCATAGAGGAGGATGGTTTTTTTTTATTAGGAAGACCTCAAAAAATCCTTCAATAGCTTCATTCATGAATCGTTTAAAAAAAAACAATAAGTATTTACTACAGGATTTACCCAAAAATCTACTCCAAGAGTTCCCCAGCTTCTAGGAATTCTTCCAGAAGTATATTTCAATAACTTCAAAAATTGGCTCCTGGAAATGCCCCACGAATTTTCTCTAGCAATCTCTCACTAAATTTCCTTCAGTGTTTTTCCCAAGAGTTTCTAATGATTTGGAAATTCGCATAGATGTTTTTCCGACAATTCGAAGATAATCTTCTTTATGAATTGCTGAAATCTGTTGCAGAAACTTCTCAAAGAATTTTGTTCAAAAATCCTTCAGCAACTTCCAAAAAATTTCTTCACGGAATGCTTCAGTGTTTAATTGAAAAAAAAAAAGAAATCCATGGAGAACCTTGTGATTGAATGAACTTTCTATAGTAAAAAATCAAAGTATTCCTCCGAAAATTGTTTCCAAAAAAATCCAACCAATTTTTCTTCAAGACATGTTTTTGCTGCGGTAACTTCCTCCAGAAATAACTTAAATATTTTTTCTAGGAATACCGTTTGCGAATTCCTGGCCCTTTTTTTTGTTAGGAATTCCTTAAAGAGTTTTTATTTCCGTAAATGTTTCTTTCAGATTATTCATGCTTGAAAATAAAAACTTCATGCAGATTCTTTCAAAGGATTGCAAAAAGCTCAAAACACGAAAAAAAACTTCTTGGAAACCCTAGAAAAAGTTCAGGAGGAAGTCTTTGAGGAATCCTTGAAGAAATTCCTGGAGAAACTACTGAAGGAATTCCTTGAAGAATTCCTGAAGTAAATCCTTGAGGAATCCCTGAAGAAATTCCTGGAGAAACCACTAAAGGAATTCCTGGAAGAATTCCTGAAGTAAGCCCTAAAGAAATCTCTGGAGGAATCTCTGAAGAAATTCCTGTAAGAGTACCAGGTGAAATCTTGGAATTTTTGGAGAAATTTAAGAAGAATCCTTGGAAGATATCCTGATTGAAGTCCTGAAATTTTAGAGGAATTCCTCAAGGAATCCCTAATAATGTCTAGGAATTTCAAAGCAAGGTAAACTGAATGAATCCCTGAAATAATTCTTGGTTATATTTCTGGTCGAATCCCTTTAGGTGCCCCTGTAGGAACACCTGGAAAAATCTCAATGATATAGACAAAAAAATCTAGGATGAATCCCATTATCTTTTTCCTAGAGAATTCCTGGAAAAATCCCCAGAGGTATTCGTGGAGGAAATTCTGCAGGAATTACTTAATGAACCCCTGGAGGAATTCCTGTAGTTATCCCTGGAAGAATCTCTGGAGGCATTCTTGAAGAAATCTCTGCAGGAATTGCTGAAGGTTTTCCTGGAGGATTCCCATAAGGAATTCCTAGAGGGCAGGGAGAGTCATTGGAGCAATTCTTGACGAAATTCCTGGAGGAATCTTTGAAAGAATCCTTGAAGCTATCCCAGAAGGTATTCTTGGAGGAATTCTTTGATGGCTTCCTGGTTTCTGGACGAATCCCTTGAGGAATTTCTGGAAGAATGCTTGAAGTAGTTTCTGGAGAAATCGTTCAAGCTATTTCTGGAGGAATTCCTTAAAGAGTTGAGGAATTTCTGAAGGAATTCCAAGAGAAATTTCCTGAGAAGTTCCTGTTATAACCCCTGGAGGAATTCATGGAGAAATTTCAAAGTTATTTATGGAATATTTTCACTGAATTCCTAGAAGTAATCCTTGTAGGAGCCTTGGAATTTCAGAGGAATTCCTGGAGAAATTCCTGTATAAATTTCTGGAGGAATTCATGGAGGAGTTCCTGGATGCATTCTTGGAGGAGTACCATGAGGAATTACTGGATGATCCCTAAAGGAATCCTTGAAGGAAACCCTGGAGGAAGTTCTGAAATTTTAGATGATTCGCTACAGAATCCGTGCTAAAACCTGGAATTTCAAAAGAATCCCTGTAGGAAACTCTGTAAAATTTAGGAGAAATCCATGAAGGAACTTCTGTAGAAATTTCTAGCGGTATTCCTGAAGGAATCCCTGATAGGAACCTACAGGAATCCCTAGAGGAATACATGCAAGAAACTCTGGAAGAATTCCTGAAGGAATCCCTGGTGGACTTACTGAGAGAATACATGGTGGAATTCTTGAAGGAATCCCTGTACGCATCATTGGAGAAATTCTTGAAGAAATCCTGGAGAATTCATTGGAAGAATTCTTGGAGGACTACTTGCAGGAATCTCTGCAAAAATTCTTAAAGGAATCCCTGAAGCCATATGCACTAACTTAGGGGGAGGGATGCGTTACATGCATGATTTGGCTCTCCCAATTGTCCCCCTCCCATAAATTTCCTCAAGTTGTCGCGCCTGCCTGAACGTATTACTGAAGGAATCCCTGATTTCATGGATATTTTTAATAACCTTGGAGGAATACAGTGATAGACATTCGTTTAGCCGAGGCCAAAAAATTTTCAAAAAAGTGTCAGTAAACTCATACAAAAGATTTTAAGATAAAACTTTTTTATCGTAGTGATAGTATACCTAGTACTGCTTTATAAAAATGTGATACATCACACTTACACTTAACGTGGGACACAAAAATACATTTTACTCCTGTATACTTTTTGAGTTCCATTTTAGCCCCATATCAACTGTGCAAAATTTCAGCTCGATCGGAGAAACTATATTTTAGCGCCAGCCATTTTAAGTTTTCATACGATTTAGTATAGGGAAAATCACTTTTTCAAAGAAAAATCACCACAGGTTGCCCCTTAACCTCTAAAAATAAATCAATGAATGATTTCTGTTGGAAATTTTACGAGGAACCAACCCTGCGAAGACCGCAAAGCGATCTAAGGCATGTGGAAAAAGTTATTGACTGAAAACCGAATGGCATGCAAACGCTGTTTAACATGTAAGGAATAACAATAAATAATAAAATCTCGTCATTTTATCGATCGGGTGAGGCCTAATAACTTTTTCCACGAACGTCGCATCGTTTTACTGTCTTCGGAGGTCTTATTCCTAGTGAAATTTTTTACGGAAATCATTCATCGACTTATTTTCAGGGATCTAGGGGTGACTCCTAGCGATTTTTCTTTGCAGGAGTAAAACTTCCCCATAGTAAATCGTATGAAAAACTAAGTATGGCGGGCGCTAAAATATAGTTTTTCCGATCGATCTGAATTTTTGCACAGTTGATATGGGACCAAAGTGGAACTCAAAAAGTATACAGGAGTTTGAGTTTTTCCATATTTTGTATTTTCCCATATATACCGTTTACCACGTTATTACCTATAATAACTTGATGATTTTGTGGCTATATCGGTCTCTTTCTACTCATAAGTATAAGGGAGTAGAGATCAAAGTGGATAATGAAATGATAGATATGAGAGAATTCGCTAGGTAGCGAACAAGTGTGAAAATTTTATTGAAGGTGAAATTAGGCAAGTAGGCCATGTATTGAACGAATACATCGAATGCGTGAAACTTCTGCCGTGCGACCTGTGCTTTTAAACAGATCGGCTTGGTTGGTAGTTCATACCACCTTACCAAGACTGGCAAAAGTTTCAGGCACCCGACTGCCTAATGTATTGTTCTGTTTTCATCACAAATTCTATCGATCGGTAGCTTTTTCGGAATTCGCACTCCGTTCATAGAGGTATGTCTATATCGCGGCGTGTTCTTCCTATTAGCTTTTTTGATTTTATAGGATAGAACACTTTTCTTTTTGAGCCAAACTTTTCATATCATATGCTGATTTATCGACCGTATTCTATTAATAACTTGATGATTTTGTGGCTATATCGGTCTCTTTCTACTCATAAGTATAAGGGAGTAGAGATCAAAGTGGATAATGAAATGATAGATATGATAGAATTCGCTAGGTAGCGAACAAGTGTGAAAATTTTATAGAAGGTGAAATTAGGCAAGTAGGCCATGTATTGCCTAATTTCACCTTCTATAAAATTTTCACACTTGTTCGCTACCTAGCGAATTCTATCATATCTATCATTTCATTATCCACTTTGATCTCTACTCCCTTATACTTATGAGTAGAAAGAGACCGATATAGCCACAAAATCATCAAGTTATTAATAGAATACGGTCGATAAATCAGCATATGATATGAAAAGTTTGGCTCAAAAAGAAAAGTGTTCTATCCTATAAGATCGAAAAAGCTAATAGGAAGAACACGCCGCGATATAGACATACCTCTATGAACGGAGTGCGAATTCCGAAAAAGCTACCGATCGATAGAATTTGCACACTTAGAAAAAATCACCGACTTCGGTAATATTTTACCGAAATCTCAACCGTTAAGTTTTTTACCGAAGAAATTCGGTGACGTTTACCGAACTTCGTTAAAATTTGACAGATAAACGATAACATTTTACCGAAATTTGGTAATTTTTACAGAATTTCGTTAAAAACTATTACCGAACGCTCAGCAGTTGAGATTTCGGTAAAAATTACCGAACGCGACTAGCTGTGTGTGATGAAAACAGAACAATACATTAGGCAGTCGGGTGCCTGAAACTTTTGCCAGTCTTGATAAGGTGGTATGAACTACCAACCAAGCCGATCTGTTTAAAAGCACAGGTCGCACGGCAGAAGTTTCACGCATTCGATGTATTCGTTCAATACATGGCCTACTTGCCTAATTTCACCTTCTATAAAATTTTCACACTTGTTCGCTACCTAGCGAATTCTATCATATCTATCATTTCATTATCCACTTTGATCTCTACTCCCTTATACTTATGAGTAGAAAGAGACCGATATAGCCACAAAATCATCAAGTTATTAATAGAATACGGTTGATAAATCAGCATATGTTATTACCTATACACTGAAACAAAAAACGAGGGTAAAAACCCTTCAAATGTCATTTTTTGCCTAGACATTCGTTTAGCCGAGGTAAATGAAAAATTGGTTTTCAATAGATTTTTTTGCAATTTCGTGAGTATATTTCGAGAATATACCTCAAGGCATTTAGTTTATGATGTGTTAGCAAGATAATTGACCTTCGAAGTTTATTTATTTGTGAATATCAGAGAAATGTTATAAAAAAAATGTTCCGATAAGGAGAAGCGATGATAAACGAATTTAATTAAGAAAAATGATTTCTGTAAACACTCAAACGTAAGCTAGATTAGTTGTTTTGTAAATATGGTACAGAATGATTGTTATAAATGTTCAAATTATTGCATAAAACGTCATGAAAAAATTAAGTATATTGTTTTTGGTTGATTAAACCTTAAAATGGGATTGATAAAAGCTAAATTAAATAGTTCTGCGTTGAAATAAAGACGTGTCATAGTGCCTGTGGAGTATACCTATTTGATACTAGCATTACCAAATGAGTTAGAAGACTGCTAAGTGAAAGAACTGCATGAAGTGTCAGAATTTTTGTACCCTATTTATTTAAAAGCAGATGCTTATACAAAAATGCAAGATATGGTCAAACAATTGGCTTATTTCATTCAATCTGAAGAAATGTATTATAAATGTGTCTTTATTTTGAACCACATTCATTTTTAACATGATTTATTCGAAAAGAACGTCTAAATTATGAAACAAGTAGTTCATGCTAGATATTTGAATACTTTCGGTGCCATTTCTCGTCTAGAAGATATTGGGAGCTGTTAGAAGACGTAATAGTAGTAAACGCTGTGATTTATGCAAGTAAAACCATCATATTTCATTAAACAATACTTTGATTTCTTGATGGTTTGCGTTTTTTTGTTTTTTTTTGTAAATTTTCAACCTGCACTCGCCATGAAACTTTCATTAGATTCTTTTGAAACACTTTCGATAAAAATAACTACATCAAATCTCAATTTGGAAACATATACAATATTATGACATATTTTTTATGAGATGCATGTAAAATTAATTTGGCAACACTTTCGAAAACGATCAAATTCATGATTTACAAGCCGATTTATAATGCAGGTCACCATGCAAAACAATTTTGTTGGATATTTTTCGAAGTTTGTTAGTTTTTTATTATGGAGTTCTAAAAATTGTACAATTCGGCTAAACGAATGTCTAGGCAAAAAATGACATTTAAAGGGTTTTGTACCCTCGTTTTTGTTTCAGAGTGTATGTAAGTGTGATGTATCATATTTTTATAAAACAGTACTAGATATACTATCACTACGATATAAAAGTTTTATCATAAAATCTGTTGTTTGAGTTTCCAGACACTTTTTTGAAAATATTTTGGCCTCGGCTACAAGGATGGGAACACTCACTTGCAAAGAGTTACACTCACTTGTACTTTTCTCAGCTCAGAAGCGTGCAATCGAAAAACGATGTATGGACGACTTGTGCCTCGTAATTTTGTCTAAAAGTTTGCTGAATAGAGTAGGGGTCGCACACGCATACAGAAGTCGTGAGGGAGCTGCGAAGGCAACTCTCCACGAGGTGAATGTAAATTACACTCACCTCGTGGAGAGTCGCTTTCACAGCTCTGTCACGACTTTAGGATTCGTGTGCGACCCTCACTCTATTCGGCAAAGTTTTAGACAAAACCACAAGGCAAAAGTCGTCCATACATCGTTTCTTGATTGCACGCTTCTGAGCTGAGAAAATAGCAAGTGAGTGTAACTCTCTGCAAGTAAGGCTTCCCATCCCTGCTCGGCTAAACGAATGTCTATCACTGTTGCAATTGCGGGAAAGATTCTGAGACATCGACTCTTTCAGCAGAAAATAAGACAATGGAATTTGTCTAGGATCAGCTACAAAGCTACAAAATATTTATTAGTAAAACACTAAAATAAAATTACAGTTTGTACTCACATATTCGGTGATATTAAGCAAAAAATCACAGGTTCCTTCTTGCACACATGTCCTCCATTGCAATGCAAATCTACTTCTGATTGAAGGTCTATTGTGTACCTTGCTTAGGGGTGCTAACATTATTTCAAATGTTTAAATTTAGAGTGCGCTTCTGTGCGCAACACTCCCCCGCAGTAATACTTAATGTTAACAGAAGTTTTACTAGTTTTTACAATTTGAACATTTGCACAACAATGAAAAACTGAATTCATAATACAAAAACATCTAAGCGTTGAAAAATCTTACATAAAATAATCTTTTTGATCACTCCTAAGTCGCAATTGCCACTGGGCTTATGTGTTCACTGTAGAAGCTGCAATGACATGTAGAGCCTCTTGTGACTCATTGACAATAGGCCACAGAACGATTACCGTAACGGGTAGCATTGAACGTGCATCCAAAACACTCGTGTTGGATTTGATGGCAGTAGAGCGATCGGAAGTTTGCGATTTACGTTGCTCTTCTGGTCAACACACGGTTTTCCCGCTCACTGTAGAAATCCATCTGAATCGATATGAATGCTTTGTGCAGTAGCCGATAGTCGATACACATATTGGTGTATCAACAGCTGTTGGTCGCGTTGTTCTTTATCTCCCTTGGCGGACAATAGAAGTTCTCGGTGGCGTCCTACGGCGTTTGACGATGGATCAAAATACGACTTCTAGATAGATTTTCGTGCATCTCGCGGTGAACATCTAACTGGGTTTCGTTTATTCGCTTTGGATCCCATGATGCCGTCGGAGTGATCAATTCGTTGTAATCATACAACGAATATCTTTGTAGTATTGCGGATGTGGGAGGTGCTGGCGAAAGCCGATTCTTTCAGCAGAAAGGAAAACGATTGAATTTTCCTACAATCAGCTACAAACAAATTCGGTGACCAAATACTGGAAACGAATTCGTTTCATTATTTCACCTCCGCACTACAGCTGTGGGTTTGAGTTACTGATCGTGAACTTATTATTCTAGGCCTTACATGTAGCAATTGGTTTGCTTAGGGGTGCGCAAGTTATATTTTAATATTGTTAAAACAAGGTTCAAATTTGGCCTGCGCCGCTATGCGCAACACTTCCCCCCGTAACACTTCGACGTACAGAAGTTTTACATCATCTTTTAAAATTTGAACTATTGGTTTGCTACACCCAGATAATATAATAGTGCAAACATTGAGTTATGACAAACACACGACTATTTTTGTTCACAATATAAAAAAACAATATTTTGATCACCCCTAAGTCTCGGTCGTTTCTGAGCTCGTGTATTCACTGTGAGCTGCAACAACTTAGAAACGAAGAATGTGAATGTCTGTCCATAGTAATTCATTGTCGCTTTGTCATGGAATGGCTACTGCAACTAGGAGTACCAGACGTGCATCCAAAACTCAAGTCGGTTCTGATGGCAGGTACACTGAGGCAAAAATACTTAGGAAGAACATTATTACCCCTTATGATTTGGCGACACTACGATTATTGTTGAAAGACATACATTTCGCTTATGATTACGAAGGAGAAAATCAGTATCAAGTCACTTAACAATATCTTAAGTTTCTCTTATGAATATCGTTGGATCAAAATTATAACTATCGTACGTTTGCTCTTATTGAATTCAACTATGAAAACTTATGGAAATCAATATTATCAAATATGAATATCATGCCGCAAGCGGAATAATATTCGTATTTATATTTTATGGATTTGTAGAATTTAACTTCATTCAATCATGCCATGTCATGTCACTTGAATTATTGCGTAAGTAAAACGATCGGTTTCTCATGGATCACTTGAAATAAAAACACAAGAAGCGAGTGCACATTTATTCATGAATGCAAGTTTTCATGAATGGCTTGCAATATGTGCTGAAATAAATGCACGTCCTTCTTTTCATTTTAAACTAAAAAAACTTGCTTCTTCTCACTTTCATTAAAATGTGGAAATCGATTAAGAGGCCGATCGTGTTACTTACGTAATTCAAGATTTGTCGTTAATTTTCGAAGAGAGTTTATCGACACTTGGGAAATTAAATTAATTCGATTTCGTGTCCGATAGTTCCGAAAACATATCAGCGAGTAATGGTTGTTTGTCTAAAACGCAGCTTATTGGAATTCATACCATAACTGTTTCAAATTTCATAGATTTCAGTTATGATTTTTTCACAACCATGCCGCTTATATCAATCATAAGTTGTAGATATGGAACGCGTGTTCAACAACTATAAAGTCAATAAGCGAGTGTTGAAATAGAAAAATCGTCCATTCATAAGTTCCGAGTTATGAAATTCCTAAGTGATTTTGCCTCAGTGTAGCAGCAAGCGATAGGAAGTTTGCAATAACGTTGACGTTCTGGCCAACACACGGTTTTCCCGCTCGCTGTCGACATCCATCTAATCCGGTACGAATGATTTGTGCAGCAATCACGGTACACACAATTGGCGTAATAATGACTGCTGTTCGCGTTGTCCTCTACTTCTATATACAAACAATAGCCATCCTCGGTGACGATACTCGTTTGGCGTTTGGTGATACATCGAAGAATAGACTCCCAGGGCAGATTCTCGTGCATCTCGCGGTGATTATCTTATCTGGAATTTGGTCCCTTCGACTTCTTGAGGCAAACAGTGAACCGACTCTCACAGCAAAACACGACAATTACTGTCACAGTTAGCTAAAAAGAATTTCGTTGCGAACGTAAACGATCAATCACCTTCCCGATGGCGCTATAGGACCCGCACGTTGTGATTAGATCTCAAAATAGGCTTCACCGCGAGATGCATAGAAGTCTATTGATCAATGCGTCACGTCGTCCATATGGATCCACAGTCAGCCGCCAAAGCGACCAGCCTGGAACGACTGCGGAATAAAAGGCAACCAGACAACGCGATCAGAAGCCATCGTAATAATAATGCGTGGCATGGTTTCTGTGCACAGCATCTCCAACGGTAAAGCGGATCAGTGAGCAGGAAAACCGTGTGTTGACTACCTACTGCAAGTCAACGTTCATCGCAATCTTCCGATTGCCCTGTATCCGCACTAACCCATTGTGAATGCTGTGAGCACGTCGAGTTTTTGAAGCTGCAGTATTGTTTTTGGTGCTGGTGAAACGCAACGGTCGGGATAGGCATCCGTTCTGGATTCATTTTTTTAATGCAATGTAGCCTGTACGAACTCGACGTTAAGAGAAGAGATGTCCAAAATGAACACAACTAGCTCTGGAAGCAGGAAAGATAATCTTCCTTTTAGATTTCGCTTAATCATTTGACTGTATGAAAAAGTGTTAGTCCAATATATGTCAGTAATTAAATTTTCCTAGTGCAAGACCTTAAAATTTTAGCTAAATTGTAAAACTTTCACAGATGTTAAGTGTTACGGGGGGGAGTGTTACGCAGTTGCGTATCTTAAATTTTAAGACTACCGTAATTAACATTGACAACCCCTGGGGCTGAATGCTATGCAGCTAGACAAGAAAGAATACGTATTGAATAGGCATTATGAGTATAGCAAGGAGGTGTTCCCGTGACAGGTCACCGAAATTCTTTTTAGCTAACTGTGACAGTAATTGTCGTGTTTTGCTGTGAGAGTCGGTTCACTGTTTGCCTCAAGAAGTACCTCCCGCAACAATCACTGTACATACAAGAACATCTGAAAGAATTACTGAATGAATTTATGGAGGATAGAATCTGAAAGAATCTCTGGAAGAATCCATGGAGGAATACATACAGGAATTCTTGAAGGAATTGCTGAAATAATCTTTAGAGGAATTCATGAAGGATTTCTAGTAGGAAGCTTAGGTATCCCAGAAGGAATCCCTGGAGAGTTTGGAGGAAGCCATAAAGGAATTCCTGGGGGAATCTCTGGAACAATCCCTGGGGGAATACATGCAGGAAACTCTGAAAGAATTCTTGGAGGAATTTCGGGTGAAAGAAATTCCCAAAGCAATCTCTGAATTATTTATTGGAAGAATCCCTGGAGGGGTTCATGGGGGATTTTTTAGCTAACCCTGGAAGAATCTCTGGAGGAATAGGAGGAAAACAAAGCTCACCACATTAAAGGGAAAATAATTTTTCTTGTTTGCACTTGTTCCGCACCGCAGCAATTGGGTTCTTTAGGGGTATCCAGATTATTTCATAATCGGATTTTCCGTCCAAAAATTAGTCGAAATCCAAAATTTCATAATTTTTGGTGGTAGGGAACTATTTTTAAAATGCATTTAAAGTTTGTATGGGGAAAATTTTTTGTTCGGGGCGAACTGTCATTTTATCAATTGAACTGTCATTCTATCCACGGAAATTAAATCTGTTTTGTTTATTTAGCCATCAACACAAAGTAACTGAATCGCAATAAAATAACGTTATACTCAGAAAAATGAGCTCTTTCGATTAGGCTGAAGAAAATAGACATATTTTATTCACTAAACAACCCAATTTGTACCTTGGGATAAACAGTTACAAATTAGAAACTAAATCTATGCGTTTTGAAGGAATTTCTGAATTTATCCCTATAGGAATTCATGAAGGTTTTTTAGTAGGAAGTTTAGGTATCCCAGAAAGAATCCCTGGAGAGATCACTGGAGGAAGCTGTTCGGATGTTTCAACCAACTTTTGTAGCAACCGTTACTTGCTTTGGCAGCTAAAACTGTAAATTCAACTTTTATTAATATTTCACTATTGATCTAAACTAAAAACAACTTACAATATTTGGTTTTAAAATCCACACAATAACCATTACAACTCCTCTTTCGCCGACAGTATGTTTACAATAACAAGTTCTGGAATACATTCAAACACTAATTAGATAATCTAATAAACCACCCAATTCAACAACCTACGGATCCAAATACTTCGCGACTCTAACTATTTACTTTTCAACACTATATCTTTCAACTTTATTTACAAACTTTACTAAGCTCTTGCTCCAATAGTTTCGATAATTTTCCTTTTTCTTCTGTTTTGCCTTGTTTTTATCTCCCATACTTTCACTGTCAATTGCGGACTGTTAACGAGTAAAACTATTCGAACGCTGACCGCCCGTTTGACCGGTCGTACTGTTCAGCACTGTCGTAACAGAAGCCATGAAGGAATTCTCGGAGGAATTCCTGAAGGAAACCCTGAATGAATTATTGGAAGAATCCCTAGAAGAATCTGGATGAATTCATGGAAGAATTCCTGGACCCTGGAGGAATGTAGGCAGAAATAATAATCATGTTCCAATTCAGGAATTTTAATATTTCCATTTTCTTTAAAAAAAAGGAGGACGGCCCATTATTTACTGATGTTCATGGCTGTTGGACCGCATGGTCATTGACTTTCAAACCATGTATATAAATAGAAATCTAATCACCCAACCCTAATTGAACGCGACACGACACAAGTAGTCTACAAATTAGTCCAAAATAACCCCTCACAGAAAATGTGAGAAAAATCGATAAACCCGTCTGGGGCGATTTTGGGCACATGACCTTTTGCGTGACTGTTTGGGTTCCCCGTTGCCATCTCCATTCCCATGATCCATCCTCCACAGGAAGATTTGATTGAAGGAAGATAAACTTCCACCACGCCGAAGGCGTCGCGACGCCGCCACACCCCCCTGCATCCAATCCCTTCGTGGTCGGAGTCGTATTCATACCCACAGTTTACAATGCTGATGCGCGTACTGGGTACCCACTACAATGGAACAATCAGCAACGTCCATATTACAACAGCCATCATGGTCAAAACAAAAATGATAATCCACCAACAACCGAAGAGCAGACCGCGGCTACTACTGTATATACTGATGGCGATTACGTGCTAGGTATGTGAATGATGAATGGATTGCCCGTCGTTGCCGTAATGTATAGGAAAAGAACATGCAACAAACAGATTTCGATCTCGGGCGGGACGGTCGGGCGTCAACCTCTCGAGAAGCTGATGACGTCTTCTTGGGTTCGCCACGTGGGGCCACTATCTCAAGTAGAAAATGAAAAAATGCCTGGTTTTGTTGTTTTTTTTTCAGCACATTTACAGGCACAAGCCTAGTATCAACCAAAGTACATAACAATTCATATTCTAACTGGGTTTATTTATGTTTTTTGATAGTTATGTCACAGACAAACAGACATATTACTTAGAAGAAAATTGCTTCAAAAACATCGTTTGGTATCTCACTAGCACCACAGACAAACAGACATACCACTCAAATCGCAATCGTCGCACGATTTAACGGTCATTTTGAAAATGCAGTGTGGTTCGGACTGTGCTCGCATGTGTCATGGTGGCGCTGCTGTGCCTACACAAAATGACTCAATCATGAACCTTCATTCATGTTTTATGAATGGGTAACGGCACGAGGGAGTCGTCACCTGCTAAATTGTTACATCGAACCGAGGGAAACAACATCTGCAAATGAATGCTTCGGATTGAGCATTATAGAGGGTGCTAGTGAGATGCCAAACGATGATTTTGAAACAAATTTCTTCTAAGTAGTATGTCTGTTTGTCTGTGCTAGCACCATCTATAATGCTCAATCCGAAGCATTCATTTGCAGGTGTTGTTTCCCTCGGCTCGATGTAACAATATTGCAGGTGACGACTCCCCCGTGGCGTCATCCATTCGTAAAACATGAATGAAGGTTCATGATTGAGTCATTTTATGTAAACATTGATCGGCGTCGCGTTCATTTCTCTCCAAAATTGAGAGGTGATGTAGGCACAGCAGCGCCACCATGACACATGCGAGCACAGTCCGAACCACACCATATTTTCAAAATAACCGTTTAATCGTGCGATGGTTGTGATTTGAGTAGTATGTCTGTTTGTCTGTGGTTATGTCATAGCATCGCTTATTCTTATTGGTTTTGTTGTAATTTTTTTCTTTTGTTATAAGATTGTCACCTCATTTAGTTCATGGATGTCTAGAGCTGAGTGTGGACTTTTCTATTTTTATAAAATAGTTAATCTTGCTTTATTTTTTCAAGTATTTTCAATGTGTTTCTTGCTTAGCTGAAATCGTTCAGGGGCAATTTGTGCCATGAAAAAGCTGAAATCGTTGGTAATAAGCAATCGATTGTCACCTAGAAGGAATTCCGTGAGGAACCTTATAGTAACTGCAGAAAAACAACCTGAAAAAATTCGTGGAGGAATACCTGGAGGAATTGCTGTGTGGAACCCTGAAGGAACCTCTGAATCCCTGGTAGACCAAGAATATTTCTGAACGAAATCCCTGCAGTCACTTCTAGAGAAATGCCTGGTTTTAAAGAAATTTCTGGAGGTAGTCCAGCAGAACATCCTGAAGGAATTCAAGGAAGAATCACTGAAAGAATTCGAGGAGGAATACCCGAAAGATTTCCAGGAGAAATCCCTGAAGGAATTAGTGAAGAAATCATTGAAGAATATTCAGGAGGAATTCCCAAAAGATTTTCAAGAGGAATCCCCGAAGGATTTTCAGGCGGATTCCTTCTGAGAATTTGCAGGAAGAATTTTTGAACTATTCCCAAGAGGAATCCTTGAAGGATTATCAGGAGGCAGCGCCGGATTTAAGGGGGGTCCCCACAAAATTTCACTCACGAAAAAAATGTGACGCAAGAAAAAAGTAGTCCAAGAAACTTCTCTCATTTTTTTAAAGGACATCTAGCAAATTTAAGGCACATTATTTTGAAGAGTTTTAGTTTTTTTGTTATAAGAGATTTGCTTGCTGAAATAAGGAAGAATGTATGACGAACTTCTGATAAAATCCATAGATTCCTATAGAAAATATTAGATGAAATTTATGAAAAAAATGACTAAAAAATTGTCCGGGTTTTTCGGTAAAGATTTCTAAGAAATTAATTAGCAAATTCTTTTAGCAATAAAGTCAGAAATTATAGTGAGTTCCCTCTTAAAATTATTCAGCATTTTCTATTATAATTTCCTTTTTTATTTCAGAGTTTTGTGGAAAATTCTTTTGGGAGGTCACCCTAAAATCGTACCCAGGTAACCACTAAGCACTGTTCTGAGCATTATAACGGCCATTAAACAGCTTTACAGTGCAAAAAGCTCGATATAAGCATTCCTAATGCTTATAGGCACTATAACCAGAAGGAACTAAAATATGCCCTGTAAGCCTATATATAAAGCCTACAAGCTGTGAAGAAGTTTGTCAGTGCTATCACAGGGCTTGGAGCACATAACGTTTATATCAATCAAAATAGATTTCGACCAAAACAGACTCAAGTCGGTCATGATCAATACATTTTAAACATCCATGTCCGACGGTATTGGCGGAACGGGATCATTTTTGTTATTGGAATGCTGCTCGGAATTTTCATTTTTTTTTTCTCAAGAAATTGTGGTGATTCTACACATGATTCTCATCTCTACACTCTTAATAAATTAGGAATTTACACGTGACATAAACCATCAACGTACGTAAAAATATCATGACTGAATGGCAAATTTGATTCAATTTTACATCCATCATGTAAGTTTGAGTTGGGTGCACAAGATGTCAACAAACCTATCTGACCAGATAGGTAGAAACAGTTTCACATTTATCGTTCGTCTCAGAACTCGGTGATACAGCCGAGAGGTATAGTACGTGCCTCTCAATCAGCGGACCAGAGTTCGAATCCAGTTCAATATTTTACTTACATATGTTTTATCTCTCGCTTCGGCTCTAGCGATTGCTAGCTCGATTTTATTTGTGATAGAAGACGTATTTTTTTGTCAAATATGAACTCAATTTTACAAGATTTTTTATAAGAGTGTAAGACGAACTCCAGCTCATTTCAAACGCTTCCTGACCATTGATATAAATATTGCTTCTCCTGTATCAATTGCTACATTCGTCAACACCAAACTTACCACAAAATCATCACACTCCCATATCATTTTGAACAATCGAAATGCCCAAAGTATTTTGTTTTTCAACATAACGTAACGGAATTGGACTTTCGATCAGGAACCCGGAGGATAACAACTAGAATCTGGATGAAGATCTCAAAAAAAAAAAAACAACTTCAATGGAAGAAGTTAGAAAAGAACAGGACATAAACAAACATTTAATTTTCGTTTTTCTTTGTTTCACTTTTGGCAACTTTCGCTCCAGAGAATTCAGTCGAATAACATGCCAAATATGACTGTTGAGGAGCTCTATAAGAGGCCAATTATCTCTGTTAGCCAGGTTCTATAGTCGACTATAGAGCCGACCTAATGCCTTTTTTACGGTTTAATGGTTACTTGGGTATATTTTACACAATAAATAGAGATGTAGCACAAAATTGTGGTGCAAATCTGAGCCCGTATTCGGATTAAGCGGCCGTAAATTCGTCGAAAACACACAAGTGTACTCTTGAGACAGACCAATAGTTAATTTTTGTTTTGCTCTGTAATCCTATTGATTCAATGTATGTTAGAAAAAAAAGGATGAATAATCTGATAAAACTATTGCAGGAATTTCTCGTATTTCTTTCAAAATTTCTCGTGGTTTCTCCGGAATAAGTTCTGGCAGAATCAACAACACATTCACCAAGAATCTGGACATTTTTTTTTATTACCGTACTGGATTGGGCCGAAGGGTCTCAGATTTTCATGTAACTTTTTCCACAGGCAGGGCTCATGGATATATGAACAAAAAAAAATGAGAAAAATTCAGGGTCGCCTATTTTCCCGGAAAATTCAGGTGCAAATTCTTTGTTTTCCCCTGACACTGCTTACTTTGAAAAATCATAACTCAAGAACGAAGCATCATAGAAACAAAGTTTATTTTAGGAAATCAAAGCAAATTTTCTCAGAAATCCAAAAAAAATATGAACTAAAAAAAGTTTTGCACAAAATTTTCCACAGTTGAGAAAACTCGTAAGGAAAAGCCGAAAAAACAATGCCCGAGCACGTAAAAAAAATATTCAAAAAAAAAAAAGTTTTTGAGAAGGTTGTTCCATAATCTTTATTCGCTGAAATTCTTGGAATGCATTTTTTTTTCTTTTTTGAGTTATGCCCATTTCGTTGAAAAATGTCCAAATGTGTCATATAAGCCTTTTCTTTGAAAAATCATAACTCAAGTACGAAGCATAGTAGAAACAAAGTTTTTTTTAGAAAATGAAAGCAAATTTTCTCAGGAATCCAAAAAAAATATGAAAAGAAAAAAGTTTCCAACAAAATTTTTCACCGTTGAAGAAATTTATAAATAAAAGCCGGAAAAACTATGCCCGAACTCGGGGGAAATTTCCAAAAAAATATTTTTTAGAAGGTAGTTTCATAAGCCTTGATGGCTGAAATTTTTCCGCGCATTCGAGAACAGTTTTTCCGGCTTTTCTTTTTGAATTTTCTCATCGGTAGAAAATTTTGTGGAAAACTTTTTCCACTTATTTTTTTTTGATTCCTTAGAAGATTTGCTTTCATTTTCATTAAAAAAGTTAGTTTCTACGATGCTTCGCTCTTAAGTTATAATTTTTCAAAGAAAAGGCTTATATGATACATTTGGACATTTTTCAACAAAATTGGCCATAGCTCGAAAACGAAAAAAAGGGCATTCCAAAAATTTTAGCGATTAAAGCTTATGAAATAACCTTCTCAAAAATATTTTTTTTTTTTTGGAAATTTTCCACAAGGTCGGGCATTGTTTTTCAGGCTTTTCTTTACAAATTTTCTCAACTGTGTAAAATTTTGTGGAAAACTTTTTCCAGTTCATTTTTTTGGATTACTGAAAAAATTTCCTTAAAAAAACTTGATGCTTTGTTCTTGAGTTATGATTTTTCAAAGTAAGTAGTGTCAGGGGAAAACAAAGAATTTCCACCTGAGTTTTCCGGGAAAATAGGCGACCCTGAATTTTTTTTTGTTCATATATTCATGAGCCCAGGCTGTGGAAAAAGTTACATGAAAATCTGAGACCCTTCGGCCCAATTTGTACGATAATAACAAAAAAATGCCCATCTACCAATGATTTTCGAAAAGTTCTCCTGAATCCGTGTGGCAATTGGGATTCTTTTAAATTTTTAGGTATTATTCTTGACTGTACATTATCTTGGTATCAGTATTTTTATATTGTAGGAAGTTGAGCGAAAAGCTTCGAAAATGTTTGGAATATTAAGAACAGTTAGTAGTTCCGTTCCTTGAAGAGTTTTGCTCATGTTTTACTATGTTCATTTTCATTATCATTTTAACTCAAATAATGAGATGTATACTACACGAAATTTTAATAATATTCCAATAATCCTCTGCCTCTATACACAACTCCGCCTTTAGACGGGGTAAAATTTGAGCATTTTTGTATTTTTTTGTTTCCTGGACAATCACAACTTTTATAGACTGTTTCTGAAATTATAAATACACTTTGTTTATTAAATTAAAAGAACTGTTCTAATAGTTTTTACCAACTTCTTTCAGAGTATAGCATATTGTACTCCATATTTTTATATTTCCTTTCAATTGTCTTGATATTTTAAAGAACGCTCGAGTTCTCTAACAAATAACTTAATTTTTCAAATTTGCATTTGCACAAAGGTGTTTTTTAATGATTTCAGCATTATTTATCACTAAATATCAAAAATTATCTAATTTTTTATCACATTCGCTTTCTCAAGAAGTTATCTAAGGAATGCCTTGATCAAAATTTGTGAAAAATCGATAAAGGCATTTCCACAACATTTTTTCGGAGATCCAGTTTCTTATTTTTTAAGCATTTCTACGGAACATTACAACTTCCAAACAGTTTCTTAACTTTCCTGAACGCATTTAATCTAAACAAACTTATTTTTTCAGCTCATTCGATCATTTAGATGGCAAAGCTTGTCATTCCATAAAAACGAATGCACTAAGCAGTAATTAAGACATTCGTTTGTTTAACGTTTGTTGCTACTGGTGTAGTTGAGAAATTTGAAACAAAAAAAAATGTATTCAGAAGGCCCGTAATGGTGGTTCTTGTTCAAATATTCCAGTAAAAATTACTCTTACCAATCGATAAATATCTTTTATTATCGATATAGCAATTTTTGTTTTGTTTAAAAAACAAATATCTTATTTGTGATTTTTTTTTCTTTTTTACTATGCTACATTTTTTGACCACTTTGTGCAACTTCAAATTTTAATCATCTAGTTTACAGAGCCCTATTTTTTAACATTTACCAGAAACGTAAACAAAATTGGTATTATTTGCTTCGTTAGCATGTTTACTATAAGAGCTAGAAGAAACTTTTTTGGATATTGTGCTCAAATTGAAATGGCAGTAAATCGTTAGTGTATTTATAATTTCTGAAACAGTCTATATATTTTTGACTGATATTTAGGCCTGTTCTGTATATATCGAAATGGTGTTTAGTGTCTTTTAAAGTGTATTTACATTTTTTTTTAATCATTGAAAAATAGTTGTTTAGGTCACCTATCAGATGTCATTGTTTTTTTTTTTTGTATTGAATCGCTACAATTGACATACCATCGTTGGGGGTGAGAATGGGTCAAAAATGTTTACTTCCACAGTTATTGTTCAAAAACTTTTGCTTCTTTGCATGAAAAAGTCGTTTTATCACTAAAATGTGATCTTTTTTTTAATTTTTTTTATTAACGAGATTTTTAACCCTGGGCTTGTTCATCTCGGGACCCACGTTTTACTTCCCTTCCGAAGAAAAAACTCACATTTTATGAGTTTGTCGGGAGTGGGATTCGATCCCAGGTCCTCGGCGTGATAGTCAAGTGTTCTAACCATCACACCAGGTCCGCTCCACAATGTGATCTTTTGTAATACATGCACAAATGATGAAACAATATTTGAAGTTTGTATAATTTTCCTTAAAACTACTAATGTATGAAAATTATCCTATTCTCACCCCTTCGAGGGGGTGAGAATGGGTCAATTTGTTCCGCTTTGACAACAAAGCAAGTTGATAAAGTTTGGGTCAAGGTTGATAGGTACTAATTACCAATAATATATTATATTAGTTTGTGATTCTAAAAAGTATCTCCACCTAAAAATGTGATGTTTCATCAAGCGAGTATTAAAAGTGGCATTTTAAAAAGGTCTTATTTTCAAGCTATTTTTGATGATTGTTCAAAAATTAACTAACTTCTCTAGAAACCTAATTTTTCGACAGGAGCTGCTGTCAACTACGAGGATGAAACCATACAATTTTTGATTCAATATTCGCAATATTTGATAAGATGTAACTTGATGATTTTGTGGCTGTATCGGTCTTTTTCTACTCATAGTATAAGGGAGTAGAAATCAAAGTAGATAATAAAATGATAGATATGATAGTATTCGCTAGGTAGCGAACAAGTGCGAAAATTTTATAGAAGGTGAAATTAGGCAAGTAGGCCATGTATTGATATTGAACGAATACATCGAATGCGTGAAACTTCTGCCGTACGACCTGTGCTTTTAACCTTCGTCGTGCATTGGGGTCATTATGACCCCTAAACGTGCACTACGTCAGCGAGGTGAGCGCAAGCTAATGCACGAAGAAGGTTAAATAGATCGGCTTGGTTGGTAGTTAATACCACCTTACCAAAACTGGCAAAAGTTTCAGGCACCCGACTGCCTATGTATTGTTCTGTTTTCATCACAAATTCTATCGATCGGTAGCTTTTTCGGAATTCGCACTCCGTCCATAGGAGTATGCCTATATCGCGATGATGAGATATTTTAGATAATGTTTTGACCCATTCTCACCCCTCTGACCTATTTTCACCCCCAACGACGGTATTCAATACATAGAGTGTCACACTTTTCCAGACTCCCTCCCCCCTAAACGATGGTCGTCATATTTGAATGACCCCTAACATGGATAGCGTAGACATTAACAACCATGCGCCTCCATATGTTTATCAATCTCCTTGGAAAAAATTGGCTGATAATAAAATAACCAGAAAGCTTAATTGCACGCAAGAAATCCTGAAAGTTGCCAATTTCCATTGGGGAATCAAAAGATTTTCCATAGGTATGCCTGTCTGGCTTCTAGAAGGGTGTTTTATGCAAACATATTCACTTATAGTAGTAATAAAATCGTATTCATGTTATGATTTTATGAGTTGGGCCATTTACCCCACCTTGGCATTTTGGACTGTATTCCCCTATCTGAAAACATTCAAGCAGAGCAGCAAAGATGATCATTTATGTTCTTTTCATATTTTATCATACTTTATAATGACTAATTTTACTCACCACAGCTTAAAATATTTAAAAAAACAGAATTTTTATCTTCTTTTCTCAATTTGTAATCAGATGACATTCATGTTCTGAAACTATCGGACTAAGGGTCTGTGAGAGTGATACAATAATCCCGAAGTTGTTGAATAGGGCTAGATAAAAATTCCATTACCTTGTTGTCACCACCACGTGAAAGTTCACATTCCAATTATGCTGCCAAGATTTAAGATCCATCATCAACCCCCCTTAACACCAGAAAAAAAAACAGAATTCCAACCGTACGAAGAGAAAGATGAAGCACAAGAACTAACGACGCAATAACCCACTTCTTCCCACTTTCATCAACTGCTGCTGCTGCGGCTGCGGCTGCTTCACCCCACATACTTAACCACATGTCGAAGAAACATACCTCCTCAACGAACGTGGAACAAAAAAAAGCGCTTGCCCATCCATCGCAGACCATCGCATCGTCGTTGGCGTTGTCATCGTCGCGTCGTTATCGTCTTCCCTCAAAGAACCAAACCTTGCAACCAACAAGGCAAGGGAAGGAAGGTGGTGGCGAACGAACGACGAAGAAAGAGGACTCAACGAAGCTCTCTTCAACCTGCACGGCGCGCAGCGGTCGGTCGGTCGCATCGCTGAGTCCACCAGCCGCAGCAGCAGCAACAGCAGCGTGCCAGGTCTTGTGTTGGTCAGTCAGTCAGCCACCATCAAACGGACAAACGACCAAAGAACAAGTATCGTTTTAAAACCGGTTCTTGGTTCCACCAAGTTGTGTCGAGCCTCGAGCCGAGTCCCGTGGAAGAAGCGATGCGCTTTGGACCAACCAACGGTTTTCGGTCCAGCAGCAGCAGCATCGCGGTCAGGGCACAAACGCACCACGCGTCCACCTCTATCTATTCATCGGCCATTAGACGCCTAGAGTGCTGCTGACTGGTGCGTTGCTCATCTCGATTGACGTTCGTTCGTTTGGAGTCCCAATTCGGGACTGGGCTAGGAACAGTTCAAACCGGGTGAGGGGAGGACTCTCTCAGGTGCGACGATGGCACGCGGAGCTTTAGTAGGTCTTAGGATCAACGGACTTTTCGCGCGAAGAATGCCGTGTACAGTGCGCCAAATGCGCACGAATGGCGATGGACGGCAGGAATAGCAAAATAGCAAAACCGGTATCACCGACCGCGGAAGGGCTGCGAAGCCGCGGACATAAACAATCCTATAGGAGGTATACTGGGGATGGTGTCGTGTCCATGTCAGAGACAGAGAGGATGCTGGCGGCATAGCCATTTAAATCGCCACCAATTGATTTAGATGTTGGCCGAACGCTGTTTTTATTCTCTTGCTACGTGCTGGTGGTTTATTTATTGGTTTAGGATCTACATAAAATATTGATCCTGTTACAAGTTTTTTGCGGTATTCTGAAAGATTTACGTGCGACCCCAGAGCTCTGGTTTGCAGATAGGGTCGATATAAAATTATGATTGGTTTGACATAATCTGACACTGAATCGGTTGATTGATGCCGACGATTGATTTAATGAGACATAGTTGCTGTGAACTAACTGCACATACAATATTTAAGGTACATCGGTGCAAGTTGAAAAGGGTGGGGTAAGATGATACAGCGGGTTCCTTAATGTTTTCTATTAATGATAATAAATTTTTATGTCAGAACATACAGTTTTTGATTAAAACAATCTTTCAATAAAGAACAAATTTCAAAATTTTATTAAAATCATTTTCTAAACTTGCCCCACCCGTTCATCTTGCCCTGGTGTACCTTATCATAAAGAAATGTCCAATTTGAGAACGTTTTCCTTAGTTTATATGGAAGATACATCACTTACGTTAAAAATTGTTTTTTTTTTCATAGTGCAGCGGAAATTATTACGATGAATTCAAAATGTTCTCCAACACCTTGTGTTCGCATTAGTTTGAACACTTTTAAAATTTGACCCCCTGCTCCGCTAATCTAAACCCGCAGAGAAACCGATGTCACATTTCGCTCGCATCCCGTCGATCTCCTTTTAAACAGTTGAATCAAATATTCGGTAGTTGGTCGATTGACCACTCGCGGCGCTGGCATCGTTTTTGCTCTTGTTTAACGTTTACTCACTACTGCCACCTAGGTCAAACACAGTACGATTAGCATTTAGCATGTTATTAGATTGTCCGACAGAATTAGCATCACGTAAACGGTATGCTAGTCGAATTGTCTGCTATTTAATTATTCTATCACGCCAATGTTATTATCTGGCAGGGAAGTGTGTGGTAGAAAA
Source organism: Aedes albopictus (assembly GCF_035046485.1). Lineage (NCBI taxonomy): Eukaryota > Metazoa > Arthropoda > Insecta > Diptera > Culicidae > Aedes > Aedes albopictus. The sequence goes on along the minus strand of NC_085138.1, from coordinate 254,117,440 downwards.
GCAATCTGACCCCTTCCTGGGGTACCGGTCCGGATCAGCTAAATGGCCATAACTCCCGAATGGCTGGACCAATCCGAACTATTTTCAATAGGAAACAATGGGACCAGATTACCCGTCAAATGAATCATCGTTCGTTAAAATCGGTTGAGATTTACTGCCAAAAAGTGACATAAGTTTGTTTTTCACATACACACATACATACATACACACACAGACATCACCTCAATTCGACGAGCTGAGTTGATTGGTATATGTGACTCGACTATCCGGGCATTCTATCAAAATCTCATTTTTGGAGTGATCAAATAGCCTTTACAGTACACTTAGGGTTCATTCAAATATTACGTAATGCGAAATTTGACAATTTTAGACCCCCTCCCTCCCCCCACGTAACAACGTTTGTATGGAATTTTTTTGAATTTTGTATGAAGCGTAACACAGCACTAGACCCCCTCCCTCCACTCTTTGCGTTACGTAATATTTGAACGAACCCTTAGTGTACGAGAAAGGCAAAAAACATGGAAAACCTGAAATTATCAAAGAATTTCTTGTAACCTGGAAAAACCTGGAATTATCAGGGAATTCCGTGGTAAAGCATTATTTATTTGAACTAGACCAACGGGAATTTCCTTAAGAAGTTCTGATCAAATATATAGAGAACAAGTTTTATGCAAAACTCATGAAGTTGATTTTTACAGATCTCCGAGAGGAGTTGGCGAACGAAGATTTGAAGAAATTTCTAAAACTGTAACATATTGTCTTTATTTTATTTTTTTGTGAATCTTGACAATTTTTTGAGAAAATCTGAGTGTTTCCAGATTTTTGGATAAAAAATCACTGTGCTTTTTGAAAGTTTTATTAAGATAATCCATCAGGAAATATCTGACCTACCGAAGTTATGTTTAAGGCAAAACTGAAAGCATCTCCTCATTTTTTTGGTTTTTGATTTTTTATTAAATAACGTAGCAATATTTTCAAAATCGGTATATGACGGGCTTGGTGGTCTAGTGGCTACCGCTTCTGATTCGTATGCAGAAGGTCATGGGTTCAATCCCTGGCCCGTCCCTTTCATCCTACTTTGTATCTCTCTCCTCTACATATACAACTCATGTGTATTCATATGTTCATAGCCATCGCTAGAACCAGAAACGAATTGAAAAACAAAAGTCGTTTCCCTGCCTTCCAACTTCCACTCACAGCACAGTGTATATAAAGCATACAAGTTATGCAACCAAAGCGTGCTGTGCCGCTTGATCTTATTCACCTTATTCACCACACAATCTATCACCTTACGAACACTATAAATAACCCCCTATCCATGGATCGCATCACCGACCCAACGGTGACTCTCAGATCTCCCATCCTTTCCGTCTAACTAATACCCCAGTCCGTGCTGGTTGTGGGGATGCAGAGGTGATCTCGGTCTTTAGTAGCAACAACTAGCACACTCTAACATTCCTTTTCCTTCCCAACTGACTATAAGGACGTGGCCGGCACCGTTATTGATCCAAAATGTATGAGCTACTTAAATTGCACTTTGAGAATAAGTGGAGTGTCCCAGCCCTTATACATTTGGATCTCAGCGCAATTGGTACCAGCTCAGATCAATCACGGAGGAGCAACCATTGACATGCACAGTCAGATTTGATCGTTTTTTTTTTATTGAATAACGAAGCAATATTTTCAAAATCGGTAATCGTACACATGTAGAGTATGGAACAAGGTATCTTCTGAATTTTTTGGTGGAAAATGTTTTCCATTTTTGCAGAAACCATTTTTTTGTGAAATTTTGTTCAAAAATAAATATTAAGAAATCAGAAAAAAACATTCAAGAGTTTAATCAGTAATTCACAAACTATTTAATGGTCATATAGTCTGTGAATTACTGATTGAACTTCGATACACAGTTTTGAATACCGTCGTGCGGGGTTACTTTTGAAATGCGGGGCTACTTTGGACACTTTCGAATATGGATTTTTTGAATTCGAAATATGGTTCAAATCTGTTTGATGTCTTTGGGACTATTACGAAGCAATAGTTTTCCCTCCATTTGGTTGAAATTATTTTTCAAACAGACCGTTTATTGCTTGGCAGGACGCGAAAATATCGAATAAATCAATAAAATATACATAACGTATCAGAACATTTGGTCTGTAAGCATTGTTTCTACAGTTCATAAATTTCAAAGGGTTGATCAATTCATTCAAAATATATCAACGTAGCATATACAATCGAATATTTGTATCGTTATACATTATAAATGACCATTTGACCCAAATAAAGGATTGATGGTCCTTTTTTTCAGGCTGTTTATATAGCAATATCACGCTGCTCATAATACCAAAGATAGCACGGAACCATCTTCAAACGCATAAATTTATTGAAATCATGTCTGATATAGTATACTACAGTATTGGTACAAAGTAGTTTTCTAAATAAACCTGGAATTTGAAATACATTTTTGTTTTAGATAAAAATGTCCAAAGTAGCCCCCATCTGGTTCTATATGAGATGTGTCCGATTGGTGTATGAACAACTTTTTTGTTTATTGATGGATTTAGTTCAAATTTTGCATACATCCTACATACATACTCACAATTATTATGTGTAAAAATTGTGGAAATCCATTCACTACTCTGGGAGTTATAATGTCATAAAGTTGAAAAATCATGAAAAAGTGTAAAAAGAAGCCCCGCACGACGGTATAAACTTTGATATTTGTACTCTGTGCTGGTGGTAGAGATTCCGAAATTCTATCCATGATTCTTTTAAATATTTCCAGAATTCCACCTTTAAATTCATTTCCAGTGTCTCTCACAATTTTTCCTTGGAATTATTCAATGTTTTTCTTTTCTGGCTTTCTCCAGTTTTCCCTAATATATTCAGAAGTTTTTACGTAAATAGCTCCTTCCGAGATTTTCACAGGGTCTCTGCTAGAGTATGTCCCCCCCCCCCTCTGGATTTTCTTCCAGAGTTTTACGCTGGTTTCCTCCCGGAGATCTTTCTGAATTTTGTCGAAAGTTTTTCCAGAAATTTATCTTAGTGGGTTCATTTATTTATTTATTTGCCGTCAATCAAATGTAGACCGTTTAAAATACATCGTCAACTTAACATATACATTGATATTTTTAGTGAAAATCTTTTTATAATAATATGTTATTGTTCTTCCATCTATTCCTTTTTTATAATCATTTCACAAATAATGGTAACATATAGAAAAATAGCCCTATATTGCTTAACTTCTACCATTTCGAATGTTATGGAAATATTTCTTTAACTGCGTTCGAGACATATTCACGTCAATTGTTTCACAATGTCGATTATAAGTGGACATCATTTGATTTATCGGTCCATATTTAGCATAATCTGCATGATGACGTTCCACTGAGAACAAGTTCCTATCTCGCAAATGCCGGCTGGGAGCATAAAAATTCAATTTGGATAATAATTCAGGTGAATCAGCTCTCTGTGAAACAATATCCATAACAAATGAAACCATAGCATAGTCTCGTCGTTCTTTCAACGTCTGAATGTTGATCAACATACAACGAGCTTCGTATGAAGGAAGAGGAAAAACTGTCCATCCTAACTTACGCAGCGCATATAAAAGAAATTGCTTCTGTACCGACTCTATACGTTCTTCATATTTTTTCATGTAAGGAGACCAAACAACACTACAATACTCTAATATTGACCTAACGTAAGCAATGTACAATGTTTTTATAGTGTATGGATCTTGAAAGTGATAGCCAAAACGTTTTATAAATGCGAGCATATTGCTTGCTCTGTGAATAATTGTATTATAATGTTCGACAAACGTTAATTTCGAGTCTAAGATAATGCCTAAGTCTCTTACTTTATCACATTTTTCAACATTTTGATTACCTAACTTTATTGAAACATCTGATACACCTCGTTTTCTGCTGTAAGTTATATGATTGCATTTTTTAACATTTAATTTCAGCAAACTTTTAGAGCACCATATGTGGAAGATTTGTATTTCATTTATAAATGTATGGACATCATCTTTATTTCTAATTTCTAAGAACAGTTTCATGTCGTCAGCATATATGAGAATTTTCAGTTTATGTAGTACAAAAGAAATATCGTTGACGTATAAAATGAAAAGCAGGGGTCCCAAGTGTGAACCTTGGGGAACACCAGATGTGACCTTGATTGGTTTTGATTTTTTATCATTGAATCGAACTATCTGTTGACGATCAGTCAAATACGACTCAATCCAGCCGAGGAGCCTAGTCGAAATTCCCAATTCCCATTTTTGCGAGCTTGAAAATCAACAAAGGAATATCCAGTCTATCGAATGCTTTGCTAAAATCAGTGTAAAGTGTTTCAACACGATTACCATTATCCATTGCATTTAAAGAGTAATTAACAAATTCCAACAGATTTGTAGCCGTTGAGCGACCTTTAAAGAAACCATGTTGGGCAATAGTTATTCTATTTTTGATCTGAGAGAAAATATTTTTGGTAATGATGCATTCGAAAAGTTTTGGAATGCATGAAATGATTGCAATTCCACGATAATTTCGAACATCGGATTTTTTACCAGACTTATAGACTGGTATCAAAAAAGATTTTTTCCACTCCAGCGGGAATTTTCCAGCTTCCAGCGACATGTTGAATAACCAAAATAATGGAGTTGTAAGTTCTATTGCTAATGGTTTTAAGAATGATGGTGGAATTCCATCTGGACCTGATCCTTTTGTGGTGTCTAGATCCTTTAATTTATTTAAAATATCTTTAACGTTAATGTGACTAACACCTACATCATTTGGAAAATCAGGGAAATATGAAAAATATTCAAAGTCACGATCGTTGTCAGTATGATTTGTGTAGGTTTCTTGAAAGAATGATGCAAATAGAGTGCAAATATCCTCTGAATTATCTCCATCTTTCTCGTCTAATGTCATTTTGAAGGGAAAGCTTGTTGACTTAAGTTTAGACTTTACATAATTGAAAAAGTTTTTTGGACAGGATTTGATTTCACTTTCGGTTTTTTCGTTATAATCTGAAACAGCGGAAGAAATTGCTGTATTTAGTTGATTGCAGATATTCAAATACTTCGTCAAATTATCTTGATTTTCGCATTTTCTGTAGGTTTTATGAGCCTTTTGCTTTCGATTCTTTAAATTTAGAATTTGTTTGGTAAACCAAACAGGATTTTTGGAGTTGTAATTGCGTCGCTTTTTCATGAGTGGAACTTCTTCTTTAATAATATCTGATAAAATTTTATAAAAGACATCCACAGCGCAACCAATATTTGTCTGACTCCTTAAAACGGATTGCCAGTTAGCCCTATTTAACTTAGTCTTAATGTTGTCAAAGTTTGCTTTATTAAAATCCAATACATTTTCGAATTCACAGTCAAAGGGGTTACAATTATTATGTACAAATACAGAGTACTCAATTGCCGTATGAAATATTTCATTTTTCCATAAAGGATCAAGAGATTCAGTCACACAGAAATCTTCATGTATATTTGTAAGTAAAAAATCCAAGAAACAGTTTTGTCCATTTTTTACGTGATTTATTTGATTAAGTCCCAAGTTGGCAATTTTCTCAAAAATAAATTGTAATGTGTCATTATCACCAACGACTGGCAGAAGAATACTCTCATTTTCTGCATCAGCAATAAAGTCTGCACCGCGCTGATTGAAGTCTCCGTATACATGTACTTTATATTCAGGAGGAAGCTGAGATACAATTTTATCAGCTGCTTCAAAGAACTTCTCATATGTTGATTTACATGCTAGATCAGGTGGAAAATACACTGAAGCGAAAATGTGAGTTTCCCCATTAATATGAGCTTTAACCCACACATGTTCGAACTCCTTAAATTTAGGCGAAATTATTTGTTCTGAATTATATTTGGTAGAAATTGCGACTACTACTCCTCCGCCAGATTGTCTTTTGGTTAAAACTAAATCACGGTCACATCTGAACACGTTAAAGTTGCTACCAAAAGCTTCTTCATTTTTAATACCATCGTTCCAACTAGTTTCAGTGCCCAGTATGACTGAAAAATTTGAACTTAATATATTATTATATATTGCATTAATTTTTGGTACACGGAACACGAGGTACAGTGCTGGGAGAAAGAATTCCTCAAGGCGGGTCCAAATGTCCAATTTGAAGTGGGTGTCGGGCTCGTTTGTGGAAACTGGTCATCAACCGGATATGGATTCAGCGTTTCACCCTTTTGAAACCTAATTCCATGTTGTTTTTTAACTGGTGGCTTGGAGAATGTAGCTTTCGCAGCTGCGAGTAAATCCTTATCCGGAGGTAGAAACGTAGTAACTGGTTGGCGAACGCTGTCGTTGTTGTAATTGTAGTAACTGCAGCTGGGAGTGTTTTCCCTTTTGTCTTTGCTCATTTTAGAATTTTTGCTAGTGCTCAAGTGATTGTAATCCTTTTTATCGCTTAAATTTGGGCGTGCTTTACCGTTTGAATATACCGAACTGCTGTGCCGCTGTCTTCTAGCCTTTCTTCGTCTTCTGGCCTTATCTTTTGCTTTTTGCTGGTTTTCGCGACGCTGCTGACGAGCATCATAATCTGTCCAGTCAGATCGCCAGACGTTTTTGGAACCTAGCTTGCGCCAACCAGATTTTTCAGCATTTTGTGATTGGGCCAGATCCATTTCCACCGAAGTTTGAGCTAATTCGTCCATCAAACTAGGGGGTTTCGTCGATGAAGAAAAGCGTGCATTGCAGATATTGGTGTCCAATGTATTAATTGCTCTAGCAAGCGACTTTACTTCCTTCAAAACGTCGCTTTCAACCGTTTGTGCGGCTTGCAACTGGCTTGAGTTATGCTCGTTGCAATGAGCAGCCATCTCTATAGTCAGGCTGCTTAAATTTTGTACTTCGCTGCATATAGACTTAAGTTCGTGCGACAAATCGTTGGTAATATTTGTTAAATAATCTTCAACTCGCCGCTTAGTTTCTTCTATTGATGAGTTAACGAGGGAAGTTAGAAGATCTTTTAAATCTCCAAGTCCATCAGCGGCTATGGCACCTTTATTTCCATTTAAAGTTTGCATCGACAACTTTTTCTTTATGTCGATGAGCAACCCCTCCATGCGATCGACTGCGTCGTGTAACACGTCAACTTTGTTTTGCTGACTGAGGCGGTGGGTAACCTCTGTGTTGTTATGCTCGAATTCAGCTAGCTGCGCCTGCTGCTTCACTAGCGAGTGGAATTCAAAATTTAGTGATACAAGTGTTTGGCACGAACTGCAGCAAGGCAGAACAAAAGACTGTGCGTCCACTTTTTTCTCCTTTTTTCGCAATGAGATGCGTTGAGTAGTTAAGCCCAAGCAGGATGGGTGAAATATGCGCGAACATCCCACACAGGTCCACATTACGGAATCGACGACAGAGTCTTGGGCGCAAATTTCACAGCTCATATTGACTAATTAATTGAACGGCACACAAAACGATACGCGCGGGTATGCACAAATAAATAAATATAAAAAACAACAACGATAAGCGCGCGGCTCGGACCGAATTAAAAACGCGTCTACTTTGACTGACGGTCACTAAAGAATGATTCGGGATAGTTTTCCAACAGTTTTTCTCGGAATGTTTGCAGAAGTTCTTCCAGAGACAGTTTTCAGATATTTCTCGTTGATTTCGTACGTTGTTTCTCCCGGAATTCCTTTTAGAGATTTTCAGATATAGTTTTTAAATTTCCTAAATATTTCCTCCTAGGATTAGTCCCAGAACTTTTTTCCAAGATTCTCTGTGAATTTCTTGCAAGAAATCTCGTAAGTTATCCTAGGAAACATTCCGAGAGAAACTCTTTGAAAAAATCCGGCAGAAATTTTTAAAGAAATCCCAAAAGGAGCTTCCAGAATCTCGGGATAGTTTCTGGTAGAGATTTCGGGAAGAGCTCTGGGAATAATCTGTAAGAAAATAATCTCAGGTGGATCACTGCAAGAAATGAGATAATCAACTAAGAGGAAAAGCTTTGAAAATATCCGAATAAAAAACACGGGAAGAACTCCATGAAAAATACCAGCAGTAGCTCTTGCAAAAATCCCAGAATACTTTCCGAGAAATCTTAAGAGATAGTCCAGGATAAATTCTGTTAAAACTCTGAGAGACATCCCAGGATCAACACCGGAAGAAATCTTCTGAGGGGAGTCCTGGAAAAACTCCGAGAGAAATCTAAAAAAAAAAAATCCGAGAACCTTTGGGAAATATACCAGCTGAAACTTCTGTAGCAATCCAAGGAGAAACTCTAGAACAAAGGTATCGGAATTTTTTTTTAAGAAATCAGAGAAGAAACTTCGGAAGAAATCCCGGAAGGGATTCATGCAAAAAAAAATAGTGAAAAACTTCTCAAAAACCCTTGGAACAACTTTAGTAGAAAACCCAGGAATAACTCCTTTTAGAAACTCTAACAGAAATTTCGCGACAACATTTGTGGTATATCCTGAGAGAAACTCTCGGGAGTAATCCTGGTAGAAACCCACGGAAACTTTGGGAGCAATACTGGGAAATCATCTAGAGAAATTCTCTATTAAGATACGAACATTCTCAAGGAAGAATCTCGGGAAGAATGTTCGAATCTTGGAAAAATGCTGTTAGGAATCCGATTCAAAAAGGAATACCAAGACAAATGGCGTAAAAAAATACGGAAGAAATCTTGTAAAAAAACCCTAACGGAATTTCTCGAAAAATCTTTGTAGCCGATTTTCTAGATGGATAGACTACCACTACATAATCGACATGTTTTTTATGCATACCCACGATGCAGTAAACTCTGTACACCTAGCTGTAGGCTCTATTTCTGAGTATATCTACAAGTAATAAAATTCCATACTTTCTATTCATACGACCCATTTTTTTTTGTCGATGCAAAATTTTCGTGAGTATTCCCCGAGTATTCTAGGGTTTTCCCTGTTTAATAAAATTCCCTGAGAATTCCCGGTTTTCCGAGCATAACTCCAGACATTCTTCCTTGAGCTATTCCAGAAGTTCTTCCGAAGATTCTTACAAAAGTTCCTCTAGGAAAAGATTCTCCGGAAAATCTTCCCCAACAGAACATTCTCTGGGAATTCTCACGGAAGTTTCTCCAACAATTGTTTCGGATGTACTTTCAAAAAATCATCCGAAATTTTATGCAGGAAGTTTCCAGTTAATTCTTTTCAAGCGTTCTCAAAAATTCCTTTTAAGGAAAATCTTTCCCGGGTAACTCTTACACAAGTTTCTATGGGAATTCTCTTTTGGAAGTTCCTTTGAATACTCTTCCGGTAGCTCCTCTGGATTATCTTCGGGAATTTCATCAAGAAACTCCTACCTTTTTTTTTTTCAAAAATTTCTCCGAAATTTCAGAAATTCTTCCGAAAGTTATCTGTAGAATTCTTCCGAAAATTCCTCTGAGATTTTTTGTTTTGAAAATCTTTTGGGAATTCTGAGTCGTTTTTTTTTAATTGCTCCAGTTCATTTCGAAAATATTCCATAAAATTCCTCCCGGGAGGTTTTTTTTCGGAAGTTCCACCGATATGTTTATTTCAGTAATTATTGCATAATTCTTCTCTAGCACTTCTTCTGAGCATTCTTGAATTCTTGCGGGCGCTTGCTTCTCAAGGATTTCCGCCTGGGATTTTCCAGGATTTTCATCCTTTCCACGATCCCTTCTGGAATTATTCATGGAGAATTGCCTGAAATTCCTTCGGAAGTTTCTACTATAATGGAAAACGTATTCTATTCTTGTAGGACTCCTTCATGAACACTAGTTTAGGGACGTTCAAAATTATTCTATATTAACAACCGGTAGAATAATATAGAAATTACTGGGACAACTCTTGTCGAATGGGTTCTTACATAGGGTGACTTTGGGTACTGTCGGTCAAATTTCCGGAAACTTGCCGTATGATTCGCTTCGGTAGGAAATGTTTTAAGGTCAACGTTGAGTTCAACAGGTTTTGGAAAGCAGCCCATGACGAGGATAACAAAGTTGCTGGAAAGAGCATAGATCCTTACATGTATTGAATAATACCTGCTGCATGTATTTATAAGGATTCCTAATTAGTACTTGATGAAACTACTAAAAGACAATTCACACCGTCTTCAGCCAGAGGCTGCAAAGACTGAACGTGAACACATTACTAACACTAGACAACGGACAACACGCGGAACACCCAGTGGTTCAGTGATGAATTCCAGATTTTCTGATAAAGAATTTAGGAACTCCTACAAATAGCTCTTAGACTAAATGTTATTTTGAACGAATCTCAGGTTTTGTTTGAGAAGCAGACTGTAGTATTTTCTGAACGTTCTCTGTGAAAACCTTCTGCAACAATTTCGGGAAAAAACGTGAAGAAACTCTAGGGAAAAAATTCTAGATGACCCTTCAATCTTCGTCATGCTTTTGCTAAAGTTCACCCCGTTGACGTAGTGTACGCTCAGCGTTTCTATCTGAATCATAATAATCTCAGTACACGACTAGGCAAACCTTTAAAAAATTGTCAGGGGAAGTCCAACATAAATTCTTGGATAAAGTCTTGATAGAATTATTGAAATAAAACGCCATTTTCCTAATGAAATTCCGGAAAGAGTTTACAAATAATTTCCACGAGAATCACTGAAACATATCGCAAAGAAAATGCGGAAAAAATGTTGGAGCAATTTCCATAGGAAATAACAAAAGGATTGTATTTTCCGAAGAAATTTTCAATGATTTCCCAAAGATTGTTTAAATAGATCTCCCTACGGATTTACAGAAGAAATTCCCAAACTAATACAGAAAATAAAGCATGCTGAAGGAATTGTGGAATCTCTTCTTAAATGAATTGAATTTTCCAAAGACATTTCTAAAGGAAATTCAAAACACACCCTTGTAAAAACGTTTGGGACAACTTCAAGAGGAATTATCAGTCAGTGTAATCTCTGAATTGATTTTCGGAGAATTTGCGTTGGAACTCCTATAAGAATTTACTCGGAAACTTTTAGAGAAACTCCCATGCATCTATTGAAAGAATTCTCGAAGGAACTGGAAGGAACAGTTATTCTAGGAGAAAATTAGCCAAGAAACTCCTGCGAGAATCGAATCGAATCGATTCCCGATCCAAATGCTGTGAGAAGTTAAACCCGTAGAACAGTTTCGTTTCGTTTAGATCGAAATTATTCGAAAAAAATAGAATTTAAAACGAACCGGTAGAACTCTTGTTGGTTTATTTAACTGTCAAAATTTGGAATGGAACGTGACCGCTAAAGGGACCTTAGCGCTACGTTTTCCAATGACATCGACTGAGATTAATTAGATAGGAATTTAGTGACGCTGCTGCTATTGCGATAGAGTAAAACTTACTGATTTTTTTTAAATATCAATATTTTGCTTATTTCTCCACGTTTAGTATAACGCAAAAATCTAAATCAACTCCAAAGTATCTCACAATGTATCTTTATCGATGGATGAATTTGAGTACTTTCTTTTGACGAGTTTTGGCCAGCCTTCGGTCACTGTGCACTGTTTCACTACAGAAGCTTATTATAATAATAACGAAATACTATTTTCTTGGCAGAGTGTTTAAAACAACCCCCATGAGTATTCATACAATTGTAGAAAAAAACTTTTTCCCCATGTTACCTTTTCTGCATTCTTGGTTCTATGAGATACAAAGTTCTGTTTTAGTATATTTCACCACCTGTTCACCTGTTTTAGTATTTATTCTTTATTTCTTTTCACCATCTTCAGTTTAGTAGCACACAACTTCCACCATTGGAAAAAAGATATTATACTAAAGTATAATTATCCACATAGGTAACCCCGACGGGAATTCAACGAGCTATATTAATTGGCAGTCCCACTGCTATGTTCTCGAGATGTCACTTAATGTGTTTCTTTTCCACAGAAACTTAACATATTTTGCCTTTTTATGGTGTTTTGCTTTTTTATAACATTTTTTTAAACTCTTTTTTCATTGATTTTTTTCCTTTTCTAACATAGGACACAATGTACTCGTTGATAGCTTCACTCATCTTCAGTATAGTGCTTCCACCTTCGTTTTCAGTATTTCACTTAAGGTAATAAGTTGCATCTCGTAAATCCTGCCTGACTGTAGTCGAACGCATCATTATCGAAATTGGTAATCCCGCATCTTTTTCGTTAATCCTCTTGCTGCATCACACTCACACACTGTTTTATCCATGGTTTTATTCTTCACTATTCCGAGCCGCAGGGGGCGGCCAATCCAGGAGAAAATCAACTAGTTATGCTCGCCGTCGATAGGCCACCATTTTGACGATTAGGTTGTGAAAGCCATGTGCATGTGGCAGCGAGGTTTGCCGTAGGTTCACCGATATCGATCTTTTCTTTCTCGTGCCGTCGTTCTTACACTTACTTCAAGAATCATTATCTTCATTCACTTGGGTAACACTAATCATACGGTGCACACTGAACAGGTGAACATGTATTTCCTTTGATGGTTTAATTTACGCCTATGGCTTTTTGGACGTTTCACGCACTATAGCACTCGTTCTAAGTGAAGCAGCTTTTTTCATTCAATAATTATCGATAATAACGATCTTGCTGCTGTATTCCTACATTATTTTTTGCAACATATCCAGCAGTAGAACGTATCAGCGATTAATCAGTAGCAGCGCACAAAATTCATACCATTTATCGAGATGTAACGGTACACTTCCAGATCAACCGTGCTAATGCCGCACAGTAGAGGGGTTCCGAAAGGCAAAAAAAAGCCCATAAAGAATCACAGTTCAAAACGAACAGGGCGATGAAGAAAATAAAACCTCGCGCCAAAATGTATCATCACCGACGACCGAACATAAGGGAAACGTTCCGATTTTTCTACATACATTTCTCGCTCTCCTCGGCTGCTTCCATCCAGGCAGACACCGAATGTAATAAAAATAAAACATCAAACAGGCCAAACAAACCCAAGGAAACAAGAATGATAAGAAAACCCACCGAAAGAACAATCAAGAAAAGCGAATTTCGAAGCGAAAGCGAAGAACCACCGTGTGTAAGCGAGGCGCGTCACAGGTAAAGAAGAGCGCCGAATGGCGTGTGAAGACAGAGAGAACGGGAGAAAGACGAGATAGTGGCAACCTGACCAGCACTATGGCCGACGGGATGGACGTGGCCGTTGCAACGGAGGGGAAGCTGAACGAGGAAAGAAGAATGGGTAGCGAGCAGCCGTGCCTGCTTCTTCATCGTCGGTGAAGTCACGTCTTCGTGACCTTGGCTGTTTAGGTACAATGACCGCTTCTCTTCGCTTCGTGTACACACTTTTTGGCCACACTATTGCGCTTACTTTCTTCTTTCTTCCATAATTTCCTCCCCCAACATTTGGCGGTATATTTGCCCAATTAAAATAAACTTTTTCTCACGGTTCATAGCCCCGCCACGCACGGAGCTTAGCGTGGGATCTACTTATTCACAACAAATCGATTTGCTTTGATCAATCAATGATAATCTTCTTCTTCGCGGAACAAAAACAATTTCATGAAATTGACACCCCAGAAAAGCGCATTCGTTTCGTACCCGAAGTCGTATGAATGGGCCGATTGTGGGGCCACTGTGTGCATCAGCATCCAAGATCGGGCACAGATCGGCCACGATCGGCGGGCGGTCGGCTTCTAATCGAGTCAACACGATCACACACTAATTCGCGAACGGACCCGAACTAACTGCTGCTCTTCGTCGTCGACGTCGCGCGCGACCACGGCTCTCGGCCGGAGGTTTTGTGGAACTTTTTTTTAAACAACGTTTGGCATTGACATACCAATCGGGGTTCGGTTTTCAACAGCGACGACCGGAGCACTGCATTTCGGAAGGTTTGTTCGGTTCACTCCGCACGCTAGACGAGTCGCGACGATACTGTTCGTAGCAGGCGAGACCAACCACGAACGGAGCGACAGTGGAGCGCTAACTTCGTCCGGAGAACCCGAACAGGACACGAGTCGATGGACGGTGAATGCAACAATGAATCGTGAAAGTCCGTACACTCACGAGTGTTCGGTAGTTCGATCTCGCTCTAGAGACCCGAAGCCTGTTGTAGTGCATTTTGAAGCAAAGGGTGGGTGTGGAGTGGCTTTTGTTTGGGTGAGTGAGTTCTCCCTTATGGTGGACGGGGGTCCACCAGACGGGTGAGCTCTTTCCACCTCAAAACAGTGGAAGTGTAATCATATGATTTTGTATGCAGCTGAACTGAGCTCTTTTGCATGCATGGATGGGCGCGGATCCGAGCGCAACCCGTCACTCACACAAACGAACCTATTCGAGAAAATCTCTCTGATTGAGTGAGTGGTTGGAGAGAGCGAGCGTACGGCATGGTAGTGGTGAGAGAAATTCTTATGATTTCGTTACATAAACATGACTACGGCGAACGGGATGGGACGGGTGAGTGGGTTATTGGGTTTAGGAGAGGACCGGGGTTTCCGTATGCTACCCGACCCCTGCTTTCCGCCGCCTTGGGTTTCGTTTTGCCTAAACTTTATCATCACCACCATACGCGGCTTACATACAGTACTACAGACTGACTGAACGTGCTTATTTATGATCTCGTCAGTCGTCGGTGTATTCTTCCTGCTATACAGTTTATACCGAGAGCAGCCTTGGACGATGCCAATGGAGGAAATTCTTTGGGTGGGAGACGTGAAAACTGGTTCTTTCCTTTATGAAAGTGTTTTCTGGGTAGTTCGATGCATGTGGTACATGGAAGAAGTTTCGACGTATGTAGAAAGAAATTATAAAGACCCATTTTGTATCAATAATGTTAACGATAATGAGACTAATTAGCATTTCTCTTCAACTCTCTTTATTAGAATCGAGGAAGGTTCTACATTTTGGTTCAAAATCTGGAGATTACTCCTTTTTTATAGTAACTTATAGCAACTTGTCATAGGAATAGATACCTGTTTTCTCTTAACCCTCCTTTGGCATTAGGGTCATTTTTGACCCAAACCGTACACTACACCAGCGAGCTGTTCCCAACGTGATGCAAAAGGAAGGTTAAATAAGTTTTACGGCAAACTTTGTGCTCTTAGCACTGAAGACAGGAGAATCTTTACAGTCCCCGGAATTCTCGAAGGGTTTTAAGCTAGAAAGAATCCCCGAGGAAATCACAGGAGAAATACCTGCAGGAGTTCAACAGGGCAGCTCCAAAGGTATTCATGGAGGAATCTCCGAAGGAATTACAAGCGGAAGCTCCGAAAGAATTCTAAGAAGAATCCCCATAGGAAGTCCAGAAGTAATCTCCAAAGAAATACAAGAAAGAATCCTTGAAGGAACTCTAGGAAGAATTTTCGAATACCATGAGAAATTTTCGAAGGAATTCTAGGAGAAATCGCCGCAGAAAACCAAGAAGGAAATCCCAAAAGAATATCTGGAGGAATCCTGGAGTAATTCCATGCGAAATTTTTGAAGGAATTTTAGGAAGAATCTCCGATGGAAATCTAAGAGGAATCACCAAAGGAATTCAAGGACGAATCCACGAAGAAATATCAAGATGAATCCTCGAAAAAATCTCAGGAGGATTCGATGAAGGAAGTCCAAAAGGAATTCCCAAAACAAATCCAGATTTTTTAAAAGGAATTCGAAAAGAAATCCTCAAAGTATTTCTAGGAGGAACCATTGAAAAATATCCAGAAGAAATCCTCATAGGAATTCCATGAGAAACCCCTGTAATAATTCTAGGTGTTTCCACAGGAATTTCAAGAGGAAAACCCGAAAGAATTCCAGGAGGAATCTCCGAAGAAATTCGGGGAGGAATTCCCGTGTGTCAGGAAAATCCTTGAAGGAAGTTCAGGAGGAATTCCCAAAAGAATTCCAGGAGAAATCCCCGAAGAATTTTAAGGAGGAATCTTCGAATTAACTCCAGGAGGAATCCTTGAAGGAATTCCAGGAGGAGTCCCCGAAGGAAGTCCAGGAGAAATCTCTGAAGGAAGTCCAGCAGGAATACCCGACGGAATGCCAGGAGAATTCTCGAAGAAATTGCAGGAGAAATCCCTGTTGGAACCCTGGGAGGAAACTCTGAAGAATTTCCAAGCGAAATACTACAAGGATTTTCAAGAGGAATACCCATAGGAAGTCCTGTAAAAATCTCCGAAGGAATTCCAGGAGGAATCCCGGAAGGAATTCTAGGAGAAATCAATGAAGCAATTCCATAAGGAAACCCCAAAGAAAAACCAGAAGGACTTCTGGAGCAAATCCAGTAGGAATCTCCGATGGAATTCTAAGAGAAATCACCAAAGATATTTCAGGAGGAAACCCTGAAGAAATTTCAGGAGAAATCCACGTTAGAATGTCAGGAGAAAGCCCCGAAAGAATTTCATGAGGCATCTATGAAGGATGTCCAGGCGGAAAACCCGAAAGAATTCCAGGAGAAATCCTCAAAGGAATTCCAGAAGACATTCCAGAATGAATTCTAGGAGGAATCCCCAAAAGTAGTCCAAGAGGCATCCCTAAATGAAGTGCAGGAGAAATCCCTGGAGGGATTCCATAAGGAATTCAGGTGGAATTTCCGAAGGAATTCTAAGAGAAATCACCTAACCAATTCGACGCAATATTAGAAGGAATCCACGAAAGAATTTCAGGAGGAATCTTTGAAGGAAGTCTAGGAGGAATCCCCGAAAAAAAATACAGGAGAAATCTCTGCAGGGATTCCAGGGGAATGCTCGAATAAATTCCGGTAGGAATATCCAAAGGATCTCCAGGCGGAATCCTCAAAGGATTTTCGGCGGATAATTCTGGGTAGGGGGACGGATTAGCTGGAGGTATTCTCTTAAGATTCCTGGAAGAAATCCAGAAGGAAATTCTTGAGGAATTATTGTAGAAACTCCATCAATTATCAATCAAGAATATCCTGATTTTAATCCTAAGGGAATTAATGAAGGAACTCCTACAAGATTCCTTGAAGCAACTGCGGTAGGAATTCCTGAATGAGCTTCTGGAGAAATCTCCGATGTAACTCCTGGAGACATCAGTGAGTCTTCCTGGAAAAATATCAATCTACAATCTGAAAGAACCCCAGGAGCGATACCTGGACGAACTTCTAGAAGAATTCTTAAAGGAACTTCCCGAGCAATCCCCTAAGGAATCTTGGAAGGAACTCTTATAAAGGAATCCCTGAATAAACTTCTGGGGTAAACCCTGAATTCTCCTGGAGGCATTCTTGGATCTTCGTATAAGATTCTCTGAAGGAACTTCTGTGGAGATTTCTGAAGGAACTTCTGTAGGAATCCCTGAAGAAATTCAGGAGGAATCTCTGGAGAAACATCTAAAAGAATCCCTGGAACTCCTGGAGGAATTTCTGATGGAACTCCTGGAAAGAGTTGGAATTACTAAAGGTACTTCAGAAGAAATGCCTGCAGGAGCTCCAAACTAATTTTCAAATACCTCCTTCAGGAATTCCTGTAAAAACTTCTTACGGGATTCCTGATGGATCTCCAGGTGGCATTTATGAATCTTCCTAGAAGAATCTTTAAAGGGACTTCTGGAAGGATACATGAACGAACTCCCGTTGAAATAGCTTACGGAACTTCTGAAGGAATTTCTAATGAACGCCTGGAGGCATCCCTGAATCCTCCTAGAGCTATTAGGGAGATCCCTGAGAGATCACCGAAGAAATTTCTAGAGCAACCCTTGAAAGAACTCCTGAAAGAATCTCTGAACAATTTTCATGAGGCTTCCCGAAGTCATCTCTAGAGGAATCCCCGAAGAGATTTCAGGAGGGATTCTTAAACAAATTCCAGGAATTTCTGAAGGATCTCCTGGAGTAATCTCTGAGGAGGCTCCACCCCATTACCCCGAACGCCATTACCCCGAACGCCACTACCCCGAACGCCATTACCCCGAATAGGCCACTATCCCGAAAGCCATTACCCCGAATGGGTCATTACCCCGAAAGCCATTTCCCCGAAAGCCATTACCCCGAAAGGGTCATTACCCCGAATCGTTCAGGAGATCACCAAAAAAGTGGTGACCGATTAGAAGTTGATGAAGGTGGTTATAAGTTAGAAAAGGGTAATCAGTAACTAGTGTACTGCCCCAACTCGCATAACAGTCCCATCTTTGCTGGGATTCCTATTCATATGGGACAGTTATGCGAGTGGGGGCAGTGTTGGTATGAATACTCTTCTCCATCCTATGCCCCTATGTTAATTTTATTCTTAAACAGACGATTTAGCTATAGATTTTTTCCGTTTTCTTTTTGTAACGAGTAAAAAAAAAATAAAAATAAAACACAAATCAAATAGCTCTTATTTACTTCGTTTTAGATAGCATGACAATGGGAGCACATTGTTTAAGATAGGTTCCGTTTCGCTTAGGTTTCCGTATGTTGTGATTCATGCAAAAGTAAAGTTCGTGAAAATGAAAGCAGCCAACGCAATGAAATTAAGAAGACAAGTAAAGACAAATTTTCCATATTTTAAACTAGCTGCTCTTTTGAACTTATAGCTATGGCTATAAAAACTACAAGTATTTCAAACTGATATTTTGCCTTCTTTTAAAAGTTGGTTGGCCTCAAGCACGATTGTAAACTGGTGGCAAACGATTGTGCTGGTTATCAAACTACACTTCTTCAAATGTTTGCCTTCTTTTAAAAATAGGCTGTTCTTTTGAGATTGCAGTTTCCAACCGTGTACTATTGCAGAGTTGTTTGGTAGCCAAACTGTTAATTTCTTTATAGAAATGTTTCCTTCTTTTCATCAGAAGCTGTTCTTTCGAGTTTGAGTGTTACGTAGTTTATTTGCAGACGAATAACTATAACTCCATAGCTTATTTGTTCATCTTTGAATATTAGGCTGTTCTTTCAAGTAAAATTTTTCAGAATTGACTTGCGGCCAAACTGGCAACTAGATTTCTTTTGATTTTCTTTTGATTTTAATGATCATTTTCCAGAACATCAAGCCCTAAAATTGTTTTCTGAGTATTTTTTTCAAGATTGTAGTACTGGACTGGATTTCAGATATTCAGTTCAGTTCACTTAGCAAGGTAGATCCAGCATCGTTGGACCAAATTTACTATTTTTTTTTTCTGGCGACTAAACTGTAGCTTTTCTTTTCATGAAAGGCTGTTCTTCTAGCTGCACCCTATATAGTTTACTGGGAGTGAAAGCTGCTTACTGTATATGAGATTTGCCCTTCTTCAATTTATAGGCTGTTCTTTCTAGTTACGTCGTTACCGGGTTGATTGACGACATATCTCTATTAATTCCATCTGGTGTTTTTCCTTCTTTTAAAGTTGGGCTGTTCTATCGACTTATATTGTTACAGAGTTGTTTGGTAGACATGTTGCCCTTTGCAGATTTATGTATAGGGGCCGTGCATGAACTATGTAAGTAGAAGAGGGTCTATCCAAATTCTAAGCTCTATACAAATTTACAAATTTTTGTATGAACAATTCGTGGACTTCGTGGCCGAGCGGTTAGCGGCGTTAGTCGTTTAGGTATCTCGCATGCCTCGGAGTGTGGGTTCGATTCCCGCTCCGGTCGAGGAAAACTTTTCGTCAAAACAGAAAATACTCCACTGGGCCACTGAGTGTTATACGTGTTGTCCATTGTCTAATGTTAGTAATGTACAGTCTGTGCGGCCTCTGGCCGAAGACGGTGTAATTGTCTTTTAAAATTCTACGATGAGGAGGGGGAGAGGACCGAGGTGACCAAAATTCGGTCTACGTAGTTTATGAATGGTCTCATAGGAGAATTGCCCTTCTTTAATTTATATGCTGTTCTTTCTAGTTATATCCTTGCAGACCTTATTGGCGGCCAACCTATCAATCACATTTTTTCACATTTAAGGAATGTTTTTTAAGTTACACTGTTATAGAGTTTTATTACCAAATGGTCTATTCCTCCTTAAAAGATTTATTCTTTTTCCATCTATAAAATGTTCTTTCCGGGCCTATTTTGCAATTTGTATTATTTGACCTCGCCTAATGATCATTAGACTTATTAGTGATACTTTGGCCAAATATCGTTTCGGCCTAATGAGCCAATACCCAGTATTTGAAGGACCTTTGCTGACAGCTCTATCTCATACTAGATCATCTCTAATACGCATTATTCCATTATTTTGTTTAAAGGTTATTCTTTACAATGATATCTTCTGGTATTAAAGCTGTCAGTAATGTTATTAAATTCATAAAAATATACCCATCATCAGAATAACCCATCTAAAAATATGCTTTCGGGGTAATGGCGTTCGGGGTAATGGCGTTCGGGGTAATGGGGTAGAACCCTCTGAGGAAGCTCCTGGACTAGTTCCTACAGAAACTCCTGTAGAAATTCCAGAAGGAACTTCGGAAGGAATCCCTGAAGGAACTCTTAGACTAATCTCTGAAGGACCTCCTATAAAAATCCCTAAAGGATTCTTCTGGACGAATCTGATGTATCTCTAGGAGGCATCCATGAATATTCCTGATTGAATTTTTGAAATTTCTGTCGAGATCTTCCCTAGAGATCTAGAGTGTCTATAAGCTTAAAAAAGTAAATTATGTAGTTTGATCGGCAGCTGCAGCTGTAGATCCTACGTTCTGAACTCTAGGACAGTTGGTATGACCTATAGAACATTAAAAAGTATTAAGAAGCAGATGAAGTCTTCTTCCCATTCTTCCGTGGTTCCTTCCCACTTCCAGCGCGAGCGATTACCAATCTTCCGATACTCTCGAGGTCCAACCGACCGACAGCCAAGCTATCGTTTGCGTGCACCCCATACGGAAGTGGAGGCGGGGCGGGAAACTGCGAGATCCATTAATTAATTATAGATCCACCGCGAAAGACGACCCGCGCCGCAGATGTGGGCAGGTTGGATCTTCTCGCCGGTTCCGACAACAACAACAACCACCCCGGCAAGACAAAAAAAAGAAGATCAGTCAATCAATGAAGCTTGAGAGTTTTTTCCCGCCTTCCCGTGGATGAAAGATTGGAGTAGGTAAAACGAAGCGGAATCGTGCAGAAGCACAGGTTGGCCGGCGGCGGCGGCGGCGGCGGCAAGAATGGGCAAGCGGAACGATTAGCTGGCGGCGGCGGAACGGGGAAGCATGCGAACGGGCGGGCAAAAAGGAAGTGACCAATTAATGTTGTAGAACGTTTTTATAATGTGTAATTTGGCTTCTAACTCGAGCTAATAGAGGCAGTGGCTAATGGTTGTAGTTTTGCGCGCCATGAGGGTACTGGGTACCTACCTACATTACTTCTCCGCCGACAACGATGAGATGAGTAATCGCGGAGAGGGGCGGATTGGCGAATGGGTTGTAAGACGGGCGGAAGAATACGGTACGGTTCGTTTAATGGTTGAGAACTTTTACTTTCCGGGTGGAGAAGTTCTGGGCATTCGTTGCGTTGTACAGGTACTGCTTTTCAAAGTGGTGTTATTGTTTAATCATCTATTATACATAATAGTGTTTCCAAATTATCCTTGAGTGCAGGTCTCTTGATCTACTAGATCAATCATAACTTGGGAAATTTTCCTTTGTAGTGCAATAATGCCAGGAGATGAACTAGAGGTCAATATTACAACTTGTGTTCGTTTCGCACTATATATAGGATGTAAATTGTTTTTCGAATAACTCTCGAATTATCTCTACCACATACAAAACTTTAAAAATGATTTGTCATAGAATAATAATTCCACAAAATTGAATAAATCAAACAATCTGCTAGGGGTACATTCTCAAAACTGATTATGGGGAATGTAGACCATATATTTAGTCGCGGCAAATGGTTCTCTTCCCTTAAACAACAAATTCTTCACGACTTCAAACGAAAAAGTTTAATACTAAACAAGAACGTTCAGCACTCACTTCTTCCGGATACCTATCACATTCGCCGAACAACCCGCACCCAGTTCTATTGAAACCGAAAACCTATAAATACCTTGCTTCCATGATTGTTACAGCAGCCGCAGCGGTGTAGTAAATTGAACAAATGGCCGAAATGGCCTTCCTACTCATCGTCTCCCATAGCTCACGTGACCATTCATGCTCGACAACAGTCGACTACCGTGGTATTTTACGCACGTTACGTTCCGTGTACCCACTGCTGTTCATTCTCTTCCTAATGCTACGGATCCCACCCACACTAGCATCCCCATTCGTACTCCATAGTCTCAGAGCTGTGTGGCATCGATTTCTTCCAATTCCGCACTGAAAGAAACTTTTCCGAGTAGACCCGCCTGCTCCTGTTCCTGACCAGCATCGTCGTTTTATCACATCCTGCCTCCGAAGCTGACTTTTGAATGGGAAGAATCTCCCCAACATATGGTGCCGCCCGGCGATTAGAATCGAGAAACAGGGGCGGTAGTGACATTTTCCGAAGAATTCTTTATCGGAACGGGCGCGCGACTATACTACAAGAAGCAGGCACCCCTTGAATTCTGGGAAATCTTCCGATAAGAAAAGATAAAGTGTCCGTCCATGTTGGAATGCAACCTTGCTACTCGAATCACGTTCGACGAATTTGTGCGCTGAACATAAACCTGTGCAAATCGTTAAGGTAAACAGCTGGAAGATAACGATTCAAGGGTTATTGCCATTGCTCTGGGCAGGAACAAGACTAAGCTTATGGACCCCAGATAATCATTTTACACGTAGTGTTTATGACCGTATTATACGTTCTTTTATTAGTCAAATTTACATAGCATAAGATGCAGCAATCATATGTGCATTGACGGCACAGTGAAAATGTTATATGACTCGAAGCGTTATCTTATGCGACTCACGATGGGCACTATTGCGATGCAATGTAGATTCTTGTGCGACTTGCCGCACTTACACACTACTTGATACTATTATGCCTCTCAAGAAAAATCAGAATATGGCGATTATCTGCCTCTGGCTTCTGATATTAGCGCGACAGTCACTAATCATAACAGCGTCACCAGATTTAAAAGTATATAATTCCACTATATGGGGTTTGACAGCAAGAACACTCATTCCACTGAGCTACGCTTGCCGTTCGTCACAAATACATTCAAAAACATCTGTCACTTCGCGAAACCCACGTGCTTTTGTTTTTGGCGGGATCACTTTTTCTTTTGTTTTGCCTTGCGACTGTCGTGCGGCGGTATGCCTTGCGAGCGTACGACCGCCGCAGGACTCTAATAAAAGATAAGCGCGACAATATCATGATATTCTGCAATGCACACATTGGTCGCACTTTATGCGATACTGACGTAATTGAAAAACTGTTATGAAATTCACACACTCTTATGCACGCAAAAAAATCCGTTCCGATATACGTGCACTCCCATTCACGGCAACGGGAACTATGCATAGCAACCATAACAACAATAAGAAATGTACACCGCGAACTAGATGTCACGTTCTTTAGAACGCCCATATTGACAGCTGGAACTAGTTCCAGTTCACGGTATATATTTGTTTGTTCACGTTTATTAGAACGGATTTTTTTCACGTGTGCGAGTTCCGATGGCATATGTCTCGGTATATGTTGTAAAAGCACATATACTCCCGATCAAAAGTTTGGGGTCTCCCCCTCAAAAACATGTCATTTGTAGGCCCCTATCTCCACGAATTTGCGTCCGATTTGATATGAGATTAGCACTTTTTGATGGTTTACCAAAAGTTATTAAAGAGGCTTGCTAAGAGCTACTAGTTACTACAGAAGCTTACTAAGACCTCCTAAAGAAGGCTACTGAAAGAACCCAGAGAAAATTTTGCATGCTTTCAGTTTCAGCAAAGCTTGCCAAAAGCTTTCAGCTTACTAAGAGCTTCTAAAGTAGCCTACTACAAGCTTCCAGAGATATTTCTGGATGGCTTTTAGTTATGTTTCCGATGGAGCCGATGGAAATTTACCGAAACCTTGTAGAGAAGCTTCCAAGAAACTTGATAAAAACTTCAATAGATGTTTACCAAAAGCTTCTAGAGAAGTTGGCTGAATGCTGCTTAAAAAGCTCACTGAATGCTTCCAAAAAGCTTGTTGAAAACTTTCAGTAAAACTGGTTGAGAGCGTAAGTAACTTGTTGAAAGCTTACTAGGGGACTACGGGACTTTCTTAAGGGTTTCCCGGGTGTTCCAGGAGGCTTCCAAGAGGATATCAGGGAGGTTTCAGGAGAGTTGCTAGGGTTTCTGAGAAGATCTAGGGAGCTTTCGAGGGGTTTTCAGAAGGGTTTCAAGGTGTTTCAAGACATTTTTGAGGATTTTTTTTGGGTGCATTCATGGAAGAGGTTTTCAGAGTGGTTTCACATAATTTCAAGGCATATTAGGGAATTTCAGACTTGGGAAGTGTGGATGTGGTTTCCGGAATGCCCTTGAAAACCCCTGAGACCCCCTTGGAACGCTCTTGAAATTCCCTGGAAAGCCCCTGAAATGCCCCTGAAATCCCCTGAAACCACCTTGAAATGTCCTGAGATTCCCTGAAACATCCCTGTAGCATGCCTAGAAACCACCTTATACCCTCTGATACATTCAGAAGCCGGGGCCTCTCTTTCAAGAAACATTTTTGGTTTTATAAACGTTTCAAATTAGTTTTTTCAAATTGCTTTTCGTGACTGTCATAAAACTAAAAACCACGGATAACAGATGTTTATCAAAGAATAAAATTTGACTCAAAACCTGTGTAAATTTGTATAAACCATATGCGCTGGTCACTGCTACCATCTATACAACGAGTTACTGCATTTACTGCTATCTGATAGAGATTATTTGCGTTTGCAATTGGCAAAATCCAAAATCACTGCGAGCTAGATTATGATTATTGAAATGAAGGTTGAAAATGTTTACACACATTTCGTATGTTATTACGAAAACGAGATGTAAACCTACCAATACCCGTGCCCCACGTTGCGCGCCATTATTACGAAAATATAATGGAGCACTACAAATGTGTAATGAGGAAAAATGTCTGTAATCTGTGCTAAAACTTACTAAGGCCCAGAAACTTCCAGAGACTTCTTTAGCCCCCCGGAAACCCTTTTAAATTTTCCCATGAAACTGTATTAAACTCCTTGAAAAAAATACTGATACACCTAGAACTCCTGAAATCCATCTTATCCATTCTGGTGGAGCGGACCTGGTGTGATGGTTAAAACACTTGACTATCACGCCAAGGATTTGGGATCGAATCCCACTCCCGACAAACTTGCAAAATGTGAGTTCTTCCTTTGGAAGGGAAGTAAAGCGTGGGTGTCGAGATGAACTAGCCTAGGGCTAAAAATCTCGTTAATACAGATAAAAAAAATCTTATCCATTCTGAGGAAGCTTATGAGAAACCTTTCGGCAGATTTTAGGGACCATGTTCTAGAAAAGCTTGCTACATTGTGATGAGCTTATAAAACATGCTGGAAGCTTTCAGAAAAGCTTGCTGGGCGCTTTAAGAAATCTTGATGGAATCATCAATGGAAGCTAACTGAACACTTCCAGAAAAGTGACGCTTGCTGAATGCTACCAAAGAACAGCTAGATGGCTACTTCTACAGAAGATTGCTGAAAGCTTTTGAGAAAGTTAACTAAAGCCTACTTAAAATCTTCCATAAAAGTTTGTCGAACGTTTCCCGAAAAGAGATGCTTACAGAATGCCATCAAAGCTGGATGAAAACATTCTAACAAGCTTGCTGGAAGTTTCTATGAAAGCTTAGTGAATGTTTCTAAAGAAACCTGTTATAAGTATTCAGACAAGCTTACTTATATCATAAAGAGAACCTAAATACAGGAAGGAAACCAAAAAACAATTGGTAAAACTTCTAAAAAACCTGACTGAAAGCTTCTTAAATGGCTTGATAAATGTTTCATGCATGCTTCTAAAGTATTTTGCTGATAGCTTCTAGAAATGCCAGCAAAAACTTTGACAAGATGGTAGAAAGCTTCCAAAAAATTTTTCTAAAAAGCTTCAAGGTTACTAAAAGATGCTAAAGTCGCTTACTAAAGATTATTGGTAATCTTGATTGAAGCTTCTGAAAGAAAACTTGTTTAAGTTTACTAGAACAGCTTACTGAAAGTTTCCAAAGAAACTTGCTGAAAACTATCTGAAAACATTTCTGAAAGCTTCCAGGAAAGCTTGCTTTATAAGCAAGAGCATGAACATGGATGATCGCACAATTTGTAATTGCTACTCCGTGAATTGCTACTCCAGACCAATCGAAATTGCACAGATAATCAATTAATAGGATTTGGGACTAGCTTACCATTCTCAATGTGCACAGTTCGAGAACTCACAATATTAGTAATGACCAGCAAGCCCGTCACTTCTACAGAAGCTTCCTAAAAGCATATAAAGAAGCCTACTACAGCTTTTAAACTAAAAACTTCTTAAGACAAAGAATATTACTGAAAGCTTCTGAAGCTTACTAAAAGCTTCTAAATAAGCTTAATGAAAGCTTCTAAATAAGCTACTAAAAAGCTTACTAAAAGTTTTTAAAGAAGCTCAATAAAATCTTCTAAGAAAGCTTATTAAAAGCTTCTAAGAAAGCTTATTAAAAGCTTATAAGAAAGCTTATTAAAAGCTTCTAAACAGGCCTACTGAAAATTTCTAAAAAAAACTTACCAAAAGCTTCTGAAGAAGCTTACTGAAAGCTTCTGAAGAAGCTTACTGAAAGCTTCTGAAGAAGCTTACTGAAAGCTTCTGAAGAAGCTTACTGAAAGCTTCTGAAGAAGCTTACTGAAAGCTTCTACAGAAGCTTACTAAAAGCTTCTAAAGAAGCTTACCAAAAGCTTGCTGAAAGCTTCTAAAGAAGCTTAATGGAAGCTTTTAAATAAGCTTAGTAAAAGCTTTTAAATATACTTAGTTAAAGCTTCTAAGAAAGATTACTAGAAGCTTTCAAAGAAGCTTTCAAAGAAGCTTACAAAAATCTTCTAAAGAAGCTTATTGAAAGCTTCTAAAGAAGCTTACTGAGAACTTCTTAAGATGCTTACTAAAAGCATTCAAAAAAGCTTACTAAAAGCTTCTAAAGAAGCTTACTGAAAGCTTCTAAAGAAGCTTACTAAAAGCTTTTAAAGAAGCTTACTAAAAGCTTGAAGAAGCTTACTGAAAGCTCCTAAAGAAGCTTATTAAAAGCTTCTGAAGAAGCATACTAAAAGCTTCTAAGGAAACGAATTAAAAGCTACAAAGGAAACTTACTAAAAGCTTCTTAAAAAGCTTTCCAAAAAACATTCAAAGCAACTTACTTTAAGTTTAAAAAAAAATATCAAAAGTTCCGAAAGATACTTGCTATAAGCTTGGTTAAAGCTTCTGTTTACCAGCTAAATTTATATTGAGATAGTGGGGATATTTGGGTTCATATTGAGCAAGAACATTTGTCATATGAATGTGAAAATCATAACTTTGTCCAAGGTAAACTCCTAGTTGAAATTTATCGACCACCGTTTTTTTTTTAAAGTGAGGGAGAGGAAAGCAGAAGAAAAACCTCAATCTCGAAGAGAAACATTGATGAATGATGGTAGGTATTTTAGAGACTTCCGTTCAATGAATCACCCCATCCTCAAATTTCCGAACCTGCCTGCGAACTTCTCTCATCAATGAAGATGATTCATGTGTAGCCATCAGGCAGCAGACTAGGTACAGGGCATCCGTCTTGTACCCGTGGCTACCGTGCTGCTTCCCTTCACATAGGTCCGGCCAACCTATATGTGTGGCTGAAGGCTTCTTGATTACCGTGTTGATTCCGTCACCATGGAAAATTGGCCCTACTGACGGAATTGGGCATGGCCGCCACCTCCGTCCGTAAAACGGTGTTCAACACGGTGCAAGCGGGCGGTGGTGGTGTCGGCGCGGTAAAACATCAAAGCGCAAAGCCTCGCTCGCATATCATCAAAAGCCCCCATCCGAGTCTGAGTCTGAGTATCGTAGCGCGTGTGTGCCTCTCTATATCTATAGTGGTGGATCGCGAAGGCTAAGCCTTTTGCGCTCAGCCAGCTCCGCTTGGGTCTCTGACGCAGATTTGTTTACCCCCTTCCCGATTGGAAGGGAATGTCAAAACTCTACGCTTGGTCAATTTTAAACAACTGCCAAAAACCTACTACAAAAATTAAGGAATGATCTGCATGTTATTCTAAACATTATATTATTATTTTTATTAAAAAAAAACCTTTTAGCTCATTAGAGTATACAACTTTGAAGAAGATAATATCATGTTTACAAAATTCAAGTCACGGGAGAACCCTGGTATTGTTCAAGTTTTAGTATGGTTGTTAAAGAATCCCAAGTAACAATGATAGCTGAATAATAGCTTATTCAGCCTTAATATAAAGCTTGAGCGCGGTTTATTCATTCATTGTTCAGCAACAATGTTTGTTGGGTTGGTTTTGAAACAGATTCAAACCCGCAGCCGCAATAAAATAAAAAATGTAACTTGGAAAGTCCTGTCTGTCTCCAGGTATCAACTTCAAGACAAGAAGCTTTTTTTCCGGTTCTTTTCAGAATTATAGTAACTCAACTTGTTACAATTTTGTTACACCAACCCGATCAGGTGTTCCCATACCTACATTTTACTCTGATTTCGGTTCGGTTTGTTGTTGTTGCAGTGGGCGGTCAATGAACGGCGCGCGGTGAACCGGTTCGGTTGGTCCTCCGGCTCGGCTGCCCTGTTTAACCGAAAGGAGCATACTGCTGGCTGCGCTTACCTGCAAATAAAAGTCAAAAGGTGAAAGACAAGAATCTGGTTAGTGCTGTTGTTGTTATTGTTGTCGTTTCTGCGGAGAGGTATTTTATTGTTGGTACGTGTTGTCTGTCATTTCTTTGTTTCGGAACTTGTTTAGTACATATACATATTCCGCGCTCTGGACGTCGGTCGCGTCGGTTTGTCTTTGCGCGATTGATGATCTCCGTTGAAAGGGATTGTCTCTCTCTGTCTCTGCCCCCCCGACTCGAGAAGGAAGGATTTGTGTGGCGACTGCTGAGCTGACCGACACGACAAGGTGTTCCGTTGTTGTTGGCTGGGATTAGGTTAAGTGGTAGGGCTTTGACAGGGAAGGCGGACTCTGGGAGTGGCGAGGCGAGGAATGGCTTTGTTTTGAAAACTTGAATGGATTCGTGACGGGTCATTAGTCAGAGTATTGAAGGTTGTGTCACAATATTGCGCGTTCAGTTATAGAATTTCACTGCTTCATTTGAACAAAGTTGTGGAAAAACAACATCAATCACAAACAAGTGGGCTGCAAAATGGTAAGTCGATAACATGGAAGGAGCGTCCAACACAGCTCTGGTTTTCACAAGTTTCTACCTCATAGTTCCACGGATAAATCGGTGACAAAAACGCCAACTAAGAGTTGTGTTCTAAGCTGACAGTACAGCCTGATCACTATTGTCTTTCTAGATTGACGAGGTACGTCCCGAACTTCTAGCACCAAGGAGTTGCGGCTCAACCAGCGTATGTTCAGGTATTCAGCGGATGCGGCTGAGTACGAAATGCTGTATCGTGTCAATTAGAGCTAAGATGGCCGTGTAGCTGCCGGCTTAGAGTAGTACTACGCATCACCTGTTCCGGTTGTAAGAGTCTACCAAACAGGATAACCCCAATTCAAGGTGTTCAACGACGCGCGCTGAGGAATTAACGATCAAGGGAATGGAGAAGATGCTCGATGCTCGTTAACGGAGCCTGTGGGGCACCTCTGGTCACAGTAATTTGTCCCTTACCGCGTCAATTCAGGGCTCTGGCGTGCAACTCGTGGGATTCAAACAGCTTAACCAATAACTCAAATACAGTTAGTAGCGGCAGTGGTGAGGTTAACCCCTTCGCAAGAAATGTATTAGCTAGGTCAACCATAAGGACAGCGGCAGCAGGAGAAGGGAGCTGTGTGCGAAGAACCAGCGTAGGGATCCTCATTTTTTTCCTAGCTAGTGCGCCGGGAGAGGTCATGGATAGAGTAGGGTTGATTAGCAATGACCTCAATCAAGCCTGGTTGAGATTTCGTAAGTCAACGATGGCGGTCATGCAGGACTATGATGAGCTCATGGCAACTGCGGCAGCGCCTGTAAAGCTGAAGAAGCCGAAGTCTACCCAAATGGAGGTCTTCACATTCGTGAGTGGCCTGCAGAATACGCCATTCGTGACCTACAGTGCAACAGGGATGGTAGTCTAGGGACCTGACGACCCCCCCCCCCTCCGCTCTACGAGTCAGCCGTGTTGTCGGCTAAGAATAGGGCTACGAACCTCAATTCAAGGTGTCAAGCGACTCGTGCCGAGGAATGAGTGATCGAGGCGATGAAAAAGATACAAGATCGTTAACGGAGCTAGTGGGTTACCAGGGCACCCCCACAGTATTTCGTCCCTTATCGCGTTAATGCTGGGCGATGGAGTGGTGTAATTCTTTTCTCGTGCTACTCGTGGGATCCAGAATGAGTCAACTTAACAAAAATCAAAAGTCAAGCGGTACCGGTAACGGCGAGGCTGGCCCCTTTGCAAGAAGTGACATCGTTTAACGAAATGAAGCTGTAAGAAGGATGTGAATAACAATACTAAAATTTACAATGCCTACAGGAGTTCCTTGTGGAATTTCTTAAATAGTTTTTTCTGGGGATACCCCAGTTTTTTTTGTTATGCTTCCAGTAGTTCCTTCAGGAACTCCTCAAAATGTTTCTTAAGGGTTTTATACAACAGTTCCTTTTAAGATTCTTTCAGAAGCATTTTTTGGGATTCCTCCTAGAATTCCTTCTGTGATACTTCTGAGGATTGATTCTGAAATTGTCTCAAGCAGTTCCCCAAGAATCATAAGAATTTTCCGAAAACACTGAGAATTTCTTCAGAATCTACATAGAACTTTCTCCAGAAGTACCCCGGGAGGTCCTTCAGGAGTTACACGAGAATTCCTCTAGGAGCTTCTAGGAAATTCCCACAGGAGCTGCCGAGAATACCTCCGTGGCTTCACCAGGAATACTTCCTAGAATTAAACGAGATATTTGTAGAAATTGTTCATGAATTCTTCCAGAATTTTTAGCCAAGGGAATTCCTTCATTAATGATCCTAAAATTCTCTCTAGGATTTCCACGAAATATGTTTTAGGAATTCAAGATTTTTTCAAAAAGTTTTCTAGTAATATTGTCCGGAAACTCATTCAGCAAAATAGTTGCACAAATTTCTCACAAAAAAAAATCCTCCAGAGTTCCCCGGGAATTCCTCCAGGAGTTTCCCGAGGACTCCTCCAAGAATGTCGTGAGAATTCCTTCAGCAGTTCCCTGGCAATTTCTCCAAGAGCTCCCCAGTAATTCCTCCAAGAATTCTCCGGGAATACCTCCAGGAGTTTCCTGGGATTTTTTCAAAGAGTTTCCAGGGAATTCCTCCAGGAATTGCTACAACAGTTCTCCGGGAATTCCTGTAGTAGTTCCTCGGGAATTTCTCCAGGAGTTTTCCAGAAATTACTTCATGAGAAATTCCTCTAAATATTCTTCCAAGAATTCTCCTGGAATTTTTTTTGAACTCCTGGAGATATTTCCGAGGAGCTTTCGGATGAATTCATGTAAAACTTCTTCAGAATTTCCCAAGTAACTCGTGGAGAATTTCCCAAGCATTTTCTAGAAGAAATCCAGGGAAACTCTTGAAGAAAGGCCCGAGGAACTCCTAGAAGTATTTCCGAGGAACTCCTTGAGAAATTCCCAGAGAACTTCCCCGGCAAATTCGAAGAGGAATTCCGGAGCAAATTTTAAAACATTTTTCTAGGAACTTCTGGAAAAGTTGCAAGGGATCTCCTGGGAACATTGCCGAGAAAGTGCTGGAGAGATTCCCGAGGAAGTCCTGGAGATCTTTCCGAGGAATTTCAGAAGAATTCCTGAAGGCATTCGCGAATTTCCCGTGTAGCTCTTGGGAAAATTTCCGAGCAACTCCTGAAGGAATTCTCGTGGTACCTCTTAAGGTATTCCCGAGGTACTCGTGGAGAAATTTCTAAGGAACACCTTGGAACTCTTGGAGGAACTCCTGAGAAACTCCTTGATGAATTCCCGGTTTACGCTTGCAGAAGTAAAAAAAAAGACACTACACAGTCTTCGACCAAAGGTTGCACAATCTGAACGATCACTAACATTTGACAACGGACAACACACGAAACACCCAGTGGTCCAGTGGAAAATTTTCCGTTTGACGAAAAGTTTTCACCAACTGGATCGGGAATCGAACCCACACTCCGAGGCTTACGAAACGGCCAGACGACTGACGCCCTAACCGCACGGCCACTTATCCCAATTACTCATGGATCTGTTAGGAAAATTGCGGAGCAACTCCTGACGGAATTCGCGAAGTTATGGAAGAATTATTGATGAACTTCTGGTCGAACTGCTGAAAGAAATTTTGAAAACCTTCTGAAGAAATTTCCAAGGTACTTCTGCAGAATTTCGCGGGGAACTCCTAGAGAAAAGTCCTGCCCAAGCATTATTTTGATGACCAATTAGTCTTGTAGAGGTTTTAAGAACCGTCATAAAACCTCATACCTTTTATTTTGGTTTTATAATGGTTCTTAGAACCTCTTGTAGTCTATTTGACTAAAAATTGTTATTTGGGTGGGAACACATGAAGAAATTTTTGAGGAAGTCCTGGAGGAATTCCCAAGATATTTCTAAACAAAATGCCGAGGAACTCCTGGAAAAAATCCCGGAGACCTCCTGGAGAATCTCTTTGAGGAACTCCAGTGGAGCTCCTGGAAAAATTTCCGAGGAACTCCTGGAGGAACTTCTGAAAAACGAACACCGGGAAGAATTATATAGAAGAAGTCCTGGATAAATTTCCAAGGAACTTCTGCAGAAATTCCCGGACAACTCCTCGAAGCATTGCCTGGAAAAAATGCCGTGGAACTACTGAAGAAATTACCGAGGAATTTCTGGAGAAATTTCCGATGAACTCTTGGAAATATTCGCGGGGAAAGTATAGATGAATTCCTTAGCATATTCTTGAAGCTGTGAAGAAATTCCTAATCTTCTGAAAAATAGAGGAACCTCTGGAGGAATCCTTACCCGGCTCATCATGAACCTGCGGCAACAATGCGGGACCCAGACAACCAGAAATCGCATAAGGATGTACGCTGTACATCGTATAAAGAACTATTTTAAATCACTATCGCATATATATATACGGCTGAATGATAATTTTCATCGCATATGATGTTATTTTTTGAACTTATTGCGATGTATCTGGTAAAATCATATAAAAGTGCAAATTAACTTTTATAATGTATAACTACATCGTAGTAGACGATATTCTGATGTTTTATTGCGACGAACTTTACTTATTCGCAAAAAAGTTCGAGCGGACTCGCAAAGTGTCAATTGAAATAGCATAATTGCGCACTGCGATGATTATACGACTTCGCTTGGTATTTTTATCATGTCAGTGTTTATCATGTCAGTGAAACTCGCATTGGTTTAGAAACTAAATCGCATAAAAGTAAAAATAAACTCGTTAAAATGTGCATACAAACTCGCATAAGCTAGAATCGTTAACGTTGGTATACTGCGATGTGATATGTGATAACAATGAAAGAGGTGCTGTTAGAGTGTCAAAAAGTTACAAGAAAGTTAACAGTCATAATTGAGGGGGTTAGAAGTAAAGGGGTGTAAGTGACAAAAACCAACTTTCGAGTAAATTAGGTTTAAAGCTTTTCACCAATTTTTCATCCCATACAAAATGTATGAAGTTGTAAAATCAACCCAATTTTCTCCGATTTATTGTAATTTTTCTAATCATCGTAAAAACAAACTTAAAAAAGTTCCTGAAAGCTTGAAATCTGAAGAATTTTGTGATATGCTCAGCTCAAAATCGAAAAAATGGTCACTTACACCCCTTTCCATCTGGGGCCCTCAATTATGATTACAAAATAAGTTGTAAAGTCATCATTTTTGTTTTAATGACCAGATAATTTATAATGGGTGATGCTAGCAAAAGAGAGGTAGTGATAACTGTGCGGGAAATCACGTTTCGTCATTTTGGGCTCTAGATAGCGCACGGAAACCAAGTGCATTCCAACACTGAGGTGAGTTAGAAAGTCATGAGATTTAATCAGTGTGATTCATATGTAGTGTTTGGTGTTCAGTTTGAAGTGTGGCTCGAAAATCCAAAGGTTCTTAGTTCGATACTGAGGTGACAAGAATTGTTTTTTTTTTCGAATATTATCAAGTCGCATAAGATGATATATTACGTCGCAATAGTGCACACCGTGCATCGCCTGAAGTCATATATCGTTATTATTTTTCCGTCAATGCACGTGTAGCGCCTCCACTTTTGTACGCATAAGGCACTTTTACTGCATCTTATGCGATGTAACTTTATCGCATAAAAGTACGCACAACATAAACATAAACTTCATTATACGTGCAAATTGGTTGTCTGGGTAGGTGCCAAGCGCGAGAAAGGCGACAGTCGAAGAACTCGGACTTCTTGAAGGCAATGTGAAGCGACGCCAAGTTCGTGAATCTGGGAGTCGACATGCGCAGTATCAAACGTACTCGTACGGGTGAGATGATCATGGAGCTGCAAGGGTGCCGCCTACAAAATTTGGTGGAAGAGGTCCTTGGCGAAGGAGTAGAGGTGAGGGCTCGCACACAAGAGGCGACTCTGAAGGTTGAAGACCTAGACGAAGTTACCGAAGTGGAAGAGCTCGTCATGGCACTGCGGCAACAGTGCGAGCTGCAGGTGGCCGCCGCAGCCGTTGAACTAAGCAAGGGACCGGTAGGAACACAAATAGCTTTGGTTCAGCTACCTGTAGCGGACGTCAAGAAAACCGTAAAAGTAGGGAGGATAAAGGTAGGCTGGTGCGTATGTCATCTGAAGTTCCACGAGCCACTGGAGGTTTGCTTCAGGTGTCTGGAACGAACACAAACACGAACAACAAGTTTAAAACGGGAGGTCAAAGTCCCCGGCCTTCAGAAGAGCCGTAGCTTACAAATCACAGTGCAGGACACGCAGCTGAACCTGAACCACTGTGACTCAGCTTAGCAACCCAAGTAACAGAACTAGCTGAATAACAATTTCTTAAGCTAAAATTTGCTTAATAGTAGTTTGTTCCACTCCTGTACAGCAAAAAAGTTTGCTGGGAACAGCTTTGTCAGGCGGTTTCTGAGTAGGGGACGGATATCGCCATCATAGCAGAGCCATACCGAGTATCCACCGGTAATGATAATTGGGTCACGAACGGTCCCTGAAAAAATGGCGGCAATATGGGCGACGGGTAAATACCCCGTCCAGGAGTTGGTATTTACCACATATGAGGGCTTCGTGGTCGCCAAAGTAAACGGGACCTTCTTCTGTAGCAGTTATGCGCCTCCGGGGTAGTCGATCGAGCAGTTCAAGGAGATGCTGGACTGTATGACGACCGTGCTGATAGGGTGTAGGCTGGAGGTAATTGCGGGTGACTTCGATACCTGGGTCGTTGAATGGGGAAGCCGCTTCACAAACCAGCGGGGTCAGACCCTGCTAGAAACATTGGCCATATTGATGTCGACCTGGCTAATGTCGGTACCAAGAGTACCTTTAATCGGAATGGAGCGCAGAGCGCAGTCGATTATCGACGTTACGGGTAGACGATGGTTACACTTACAGTGATTATCTGGCGGTTCGCTACAGTATCCACTACAACAACAACAGGCAGCAGGTAAAGGAAAAGGCAGCTAGGCCTAGGCCAAGCTCTCGTAAGTGAAAGACATCATACTTCGACGACGAGGTATTTAGGCAGGCGATCCGCCGTGAGTGAAACCTACGTGGTTTAGACGACGATGCGACCGTGCCTAGGCAAGTTCACCCTAGAAATAAGAGACCACCGGCTTACGGGTGGACTCAAGCGATTGCGGATCTGCGCCGTGCCTGCCTACGGGCTAGGCGGCGGATGCAGCAATCATGAATTGAGGAAGAGCGAGATGAACGACGGGCGATGTTCACCGCTGCCAAAGTTCGCTGAAGATCGAGATAAGGGCAAACAGAAAGGCCAGGTTTGCGGATCTACGTCAGAATTGTCAATGCGAATCCGTGGGGTGATGCCAACAGGATCGTGATGGCCAAGACAAGATGTGTAATGGCTCCTACTGAGCAGTCTCCAGATATTCTGGAGGGGATTATAGAGGGGATTGTAGAATCCTTTAGCGGTGGTAAGTCCCCAGGTCTGGACGGAATTCTGAACCTGGCCTTAAGAGTAGCTATTGCTGAGTTGTTGAGATCTGCTATTCAGAATTATCTGGACGAGGGAGCCTTCTCAAATGTCTAGAAGTGGCGCCGTTAGATCCTATTGCCAAAGGAAGGGAAACCACACGGAGGCCCGCTGGCATATAAACCAATATGCCTGCTCAATACGGCGGAAGTCTCAACACATTGAGATATACCGAGGGTGTAGAGGTTTCTCAAGTAAACAACACGGGTGAAATAAGGTACAAATTGTCGTAGATCACAACCGTGCAGTGAACTAAGAAATACAATCACGCAACCCTGACCGCAAAAAGGTGCTCAACTCGGAACCGGCTGCCACTCAAACTGACTGCCTGATGCCAACAAAATCCAGTCCCAGCCTTGTCCTTGCTCCCTTTTTTGGAGCTCCACGACGACAAGCGGAACTCACATATTGTGTTATTATTTTATTCCATGCCACGAACCGGGCCGAATTGCATCACTGTTGCTGCAGCCGTCATCGCCACCGTCGACGTCATCGTCGTTCACGTACAGATTCATATAAAAAAGGGAAACAATAATGACACATTGCTGCTGCTGTTGCAGCCCACCTCCCAATGCATTGCATCCAATTCCCATTCTCCTACCCATCGAATCGGAACCCGCATCGATCGAACTCGGCTGTGATTGAATTCATTATATGGATATGCATGTCTGTATTCATACCCTCCGCTTGACATTCAGACCTCAGACAAAAAAGCAGTTTTTCCACTTTCCGACCTCCCGAAAAATCATATGACCGGAGGAACTTTTTTTTTTATTTCGTGTTCTGGCTTTTCCTTGTTCCTCCGGAGTGCGGAGTCGAGCCGGGCAGATCCACACACAAATACAAACAGAAAAAGCCTCACAATGCAATGGGTTGCAGGCAGGAGGTCGAGGACTCGCGCACTCTCCATGGTCAGGTTTCCGCCGCGCCGGCTGACTCTGGACAAACCGCGGCGGGGGCCAAACTGGGGACCCACATGGGCAGGGGGCCTCAACTCGACCGACCGACCAACGACTGTCAACAGCCAGCTTTGGTTGGGAAGTCGCGGCGCGGCGGCGGGGGGTACGCATTGAAGCAAGAAGAAAACCTGATGC
Organism: Aedes albopictus; assembly: GCF_035046485.1. Classification (NCBI taxonomy): domain Eukaryota; kingdom Metazoa; phylum Arthropoda; class Insecta; order Diptera; family Culicidae; genus Aedes; species Aedes albopictus. The sequence goes on along the minus strand of NC_085138.1, from coordinate 254,080,281 downwards.
AGCAGACCAGCAGCAGCAGCAGCAGACAAAAATGCAATCCGATAAACTTGATTTATTTTTTTCCCGCTTCGGGCGCAAGGTTTTTCGTCTGTTCCGATATTTTGCATTTGCACGAGTGGTGGTGGCCTCTGGTCGGGTCTGGTCTGACTTGCGGCAGCGAAGCGGACGTTCGTACCACGACTACCACTAGCTAGCTAGCAGGCAAGCAAGAGCTCCAACTTTGGGGCCGCGTAATTGCTGGGTCGATTTCGTGCTGTTGCATTTAGAGAGCTGCTATTTACGAGGCTGCAGCAGCAAACGACGAAAGGTTCTTCGCTTTTTAAGTTCTGAACGTGCTTCTATGTTATGGATTATTGTGCTTCTGGGGTAGAGGCGAAAAGTAATGTCAATATCTTGGATTGTTGTTACCGTTATACCAACAGTTATACGGTTTAATCAGGAATAATATCTTGTAACGATGGGGAATTCGACTGGAATTTGGAATTACGTGTGTTTCGGCTTTTCAGTTATGAATTTAGCGTCGACTACTTGGTTATCTTTGCCTACGTTTCGACCCGGGATGGGGCCTTCTTCAGGGCCTAAAATTTATTTCAATTAATTACAAAATTTTGTTTTTTTTTGGACAATTACAAACTGACTCGATATTAAGACAAGTTAAAATAATTTTTACAAAATATAAAAGTCGGTAGCTAAAGGGTTGATTTCTCTCCACAATTGCTGCATCTTATTGTCGTATTCCTCTATGTTCATTAGGATCAACCTGTTTCCTTTGTTCGCCTGAACTACAAGGAAGTCTGGATTGGCCTTCATGAATTTCCTAGTGATTTGCTCAGCTTTATGGCAAAACCTTTCAACGGGGCTGCTATCCCGCCGCCTAGATCTCTGAATGAAGTTCTGGATTGTGTTCACCACGTTGCATCTCGTTGTCTCCCGGATGTTCCTATCTTTTTCTATTGATAACACGTTTCCAACGTCAGCTATAAGGTGATAGAACGGAATGTCCGCAGGAGTTCTCTATCTCGTTCCTCAAGGTCCGTATTCGGTGAAACGTGTCCTTGATCTCGATGTTCAGTATCGATTTCTGCAGATCGGTGATCCGGGCTGACAGAACCCGAGTGAACGGGCTCCCCGATGCCAGGAGCTCGTACACCGCAGAGATTGGACGATATCCCTTTCGTGACGGAGCGCAAAAAAGTAAAATCTCCATACAAATTGCTCAATTTTGGATCTCCAGAACTCTTAGATTTCCCAACAAACCAAAAATTATTTTTCCGCATTTTAAAGAATACTCTTTATCTTTCGATTTCTAGCTTTGATTGCCTTTATAAATCGGAAATAAAAAATATGCGATAGATAAAACTTTTTCATGTTTTACGGTTTTTGTCCACTTTTTGTTTACATTGTTGTGGTAAATCCCACAGGCAACGTAAACAAAAGATTATTTACACACATACAAGTACAAGTGATGGCAGAATTATGGAAACAGTTTACATCACTTAAAACAAAGTCTAAACAGATGAAAACAATATGCAAACATGTTACTGCTCAACAGCACAATTATGCTGGTTCGACACGAAAGGGATATGCGGTGGAAAAAGTCCAGATTTCCGACATTCGATAAGAAAGCATTTCCGAATTATCATGTTTCCTAGTTTTTGTTGATTGTTTGCATAGTTTTTGAAAAGATCTTGAATTTGGGGGCCGTATCTCAACCCTACATGGGTGTAGAAGTTCGTGTGGGAGTCTACTGCCATGTTACTTGTAACGATGGGGAGTTCGACTGGAATTTGGTATTACGTGGGTTTCGGCTTCTCAGCCATAAACTTTGCGTCGACTACTTGGTTATCTTTGCCTACGTTTCGACCCGGGATGGGGCCTTCTTCAGGGCCTAAAATTTATTTCAATTAATTACAAAATTTTGTTTTTGGACAATTACAAACTTACTCGACAAGTTAAAATAATTTTTACAAAATATAAAAAGTCCGTAGCTAAAGGGTTGATTCTCCACAACGGGCATCGCTAAATGGGAGATACATTAGTCACATCACTTTCATTTTTGTGCGTTTCATAGCTTTCTGGACTAGAACTGGAAGCAATACATTTAATGATGACAGTAATCAATGATATGTGATAATATTAACAGATAAGTTTTATTTTTTCAAGTAAACAAATGAAAAATCAATTTTAATGGAAACATCAGTTGCTGTTATTTGAACCTTCTGAAAATTAACATTTTCGCAAAGTGTACATGAACACGAAAAATTTTATGAGCATTAGCAAGAGCATTTAACAATATCGTTTATTTTGTGGAAGAGACTTATCGTACTACTTTGAGAGCCACTGTTTATCTGAAAAAAAAAAAATACTTAAATTTCATCTGATGCAGTTTTAACTGATTATGTGAAAACGTTTTTACGTGTTCATGTGGGAAAATCATGTAAGAAAAGCACTGAGCAATTTTTTTGATATGTCGATCATTTTACAATGACACATTTTATAATGATAGTCATTTCTACTATGTGAATTTTAATATACAGGCGAAATTAGGCTAGAACTGGCAATAGATAAAACTCGTTCCATATTTTCAAATGTGAAAACCCTGGTCTGCGAAAACGTGTGAAAGTTAACAAATGGGTATGTCAAACATAAGCATTTTTTAAGTGAAATTTTCAATAACATGATAAATATGAGAGATAGATATATACTTTCTTCGCAAAAGTTACGCGTTTTAATAAGGCAAAACATTTGCTAGAACATTTGCAAATTTTGAAAAATGCTTAGAAAAAGTTATAAGCAAAATCTTTTTTTTGGGGTGCTTCATAAAAAACGCCTAAAATGTACATACAAATCAAAAGATAGAAATTTTGTATGTTCGGCAAAGTTGTTTCTAGTAAAATTGTCTACAACTTCACTGAACAAACATATTTTTTTAGTTTACAAATAAAAAGATAGAAATAGTTTCTCACTTTTAGGGGGATTGATCACACAACTGATGTTTCCATAAATTAGGGCTTATTTTATAGAAAAACTTTGCCGAATACACCAAAGATCAAAAATAATGTTTTCATGGTCAAAACAATTTCGATCACGTTTTTGGGCCATCCGCAACAGTGTGCGAAGTCACATTTGTCTCTGAAAGACACATCTGGACAGCTATTGACCGACCCGTCTGACCAACTGAAACGCTGGAACCCTTTTTGAATTGTCGGCCGCGCCACCAACATGATCCGCCTTGACGCATTTTCCGTGTCATCACCGAAGCTTCATTATTGCAGGAGATAGAAACAGCCATCCGTAGCATGGAATCGAACAGGGTCTTGGGGGTCGACCGCATATCAGCTGAGATGCTCAAAGCTGACCCCATAGTATCCCCACAACTGCTGCATCAATTATTCTGCAACATTTGGAAAACCGTGACATTTCCGGCCGACTGGATGCAAGGTGGTTTAGTAAAGGTACCCAAAAAGAGTTCCCTGACTGTATGTAATAATTGGCGGTACATCATGTTCCTGAGCATCGTTCTCAAAGTCCTCTGCAAAGTGATTTTTAAACGGATACAGATAAAGATTGACGGAACTCTCCGGCTGCAGCAAGCAGGATTCAGTGCCGGATGTTCCTGTGTGGACCATATTGTCATGCTCCGTATCATCTTGGAGCAATTTAATGAATTTCAAGAATCTCTCTAGCTGATGTTCATTGATTACGAAAAAGCTTGCAACCATCGCAATCACGAAAACTTGTGCGGAGCCCTCAGGTGGCGCATGGGTGTCCCTAAGATAATTATCGGCCTCATTGAAGCACAGTACAGTTCATTTTCGTGCAAAGTACTGCCGTGTGCAGCATATTTGTCCCATGGTCATAGGGTTTCCTATAGGACAACTATGCTGCACACGACAGAGTACTGCAAACGTTGTCTTATCCAATCCCATCCGGGTCGTTACTGGAGTAAAGCAAGGATGTATAATATGACCGCTACTGTTCCTAATCGTTATCGACGAGATCATGGTAGGTTGCGATTGATCGTGAACCAAATCATGGGTTTCCGTGGCACCCCATTACCATGGAGCACCTAAATATCTTCGAACTGCTTGGTGAAGTTACTCTCCTAGCTCAACGGCACTCTGATATGCAGAACAAGCTCGATGATCTTTCCGATCGCTCCTCAGCGGCAGGTCGTAACATCAACGTCAACAAGACCAAATCGTTGGATGTAAACACGGTCAACCCTTTCAACTTCACAGTGGATGGGCTAGCAATGGAGAATGTTTAAAGCATCCAACATTTTGGTAGCCCAATGGCGGTCGATTGCGGCACCAAGATCGACATAAGTGCACGGGTCAAGAAGGCGTGGGCTGCCTTTGCGTGTTTAAGGAATGCATGGAAAAACAACCAGATTAGTCCTCGCACCAAATTTCGAATTTACAACTTTAACGTGAAATATGTGCTGTTGTACGCCAGTGAAACTTGGTGTGTATCAGTGGAGAACACGCAACGGCTGCAGGTCTGCATCAATATTAGAATAACTAACCACAGAAGTCCAATGTCGCGATGTTCGTGTTACTAACATCTAGTTTGGTTCTGTACAGGATGGACACATAAAAATAGTCAATTATTGCAATTAAAGTTATTAACATAATTGAATAGGAAAAGTGACTACAGCGCCATTGGAGGTCTAGTGTATTACTATTGCATCAATAGATGCCTGCGCTATATAATTCGTGCATGGTGGCCTCACAATTGGATCTCCAACGTAGAGCTCCATCGTCGATGTCATCAAAAGCCGATAGCGACAGAAATTTGGGAGCGAAAGTGAAGGTGGGTCCGCAACACTCTTTGCAGGGGCGGAAACGAAATCTGTAAGCAAGCGTTAGATTGGAACCCAGCAGGACATCATCGCAGCAGAGGCAGACCCAGAAGCTTATTGCGGCGCAGCGTAAACAAGGAACTAAAGGAAGCCGGCAGAAATTTGAATTGACCAGGATGGAGATCTTGATGTGCCCATGGGTGCTCAGGACTGGAACTACATAAGTAAGTATAAATGGCGAAGCTTATTTTTGTACCAATCATTCGAAAATTTCATTTTTTCCACATCAGCCAAACTACTCTGAGGATTTTGTTAACTCTCTCTATTCGCGAATTTAAACTTAATTGCTAGTTCTTCACACAGTACTTCGAGGTGCATATGAACACATCATACAGAGTAAAATTGCATGATCAACTAGAACTTCTGGACTTACTTGAAAACTGATACAAATAGTTCTGAAACTGATACAAATATTCAGCGCCTTCCAAACTGTCATGGAGTTAGTAAAAACAGTTAAATACTATTCTGTTTAACTGTACTGTGTTTGAATCCTACGGCAGAAATGTTTTTTGACCAGTGAATCATATTTCAACCATCGCGCAACAATAACGACAATGTCGCAACCTGAATTTGTTGCGACATTCTACCCAATGCGACATAAGTTTGTCTCTACTTGAACAGAAAAGGATAAAGATCATGAACCACGAGTTTAGAGATTTTTAAGCCTTGCATTGTGATTTTCGATCGGTAACTTCGAGTCGGTCAACACTGCAACGCTGCTGAAGATGTATCACCAAAAATGATCGATTATGGGTTGGTAATAATTCTGGAACTCGATTTGAATAGGTCGTATGTGCTTTTGTCGATTAAAATTTCGATCAGTTGGATTCGTTTATTGTAGCGAAAACCGTTGAAATTGCACAAAGTTGATACATACAGCAGAATCCTCACAAAATAAGCTTTCCGTTCCATCATTAAAAGTCTCAATAACTATAATAAACTGATCGAATATTATATCGACAAAAGCACATACGACCTATTCAAATCGAGCTCCAGAATTGATTATTCACGAGTTGAAAAGTACGCAACAAAATCAGCTTCCGTTTTGTCTGCAACAAAAAATTTCGAGATCATGTCATTATCTGTTACCAGTTGGGATAAAGAGTAATAGCTGTGCCTTCTTTGTTGCTTGTTTTGTGCCTCTTTTGTCTGACAATTCTCTTCACTGTTTTTGACCTCAATGTTAAAGTCGTCTTCAGTGTCTTCAATTGACTTCGACTCGAGAGTCGAAACTTTGTCGAAAAGTTGTTGTTACGGGTGAAGGTCACATGTTCTGAATTGTTGAACAGTATTGATATTCCTGAACACCTTGAAAGTGTATATACTATGAGCTATAGTAAGCCTTGGTGATCCTGCAACATAAATCTATGCAACCAAAAAGTGAACTCTAGTCAAACTCAACAGTTTGGATGGCCTAGCTCATCTGAACAAATATCTTCCTTCCTCATTTGCCATTTCAATATTTAACCATTTTAAGATGTTAGGCTAAGCGCACTAGCGTATACGTACTATAGTTTATGTTCTGTGAGCCTGTCTGGGTCATATTGACCTCAACATCCCACTAGGGTTTAGGGAATCAAAATAAAGCGGTTAACAGAACAAAATAAATCAATTTAATGTCCAACCTGAAAAGATCATCGACCGGACTGGAATCGTCTGTTATCAATTCTACTAAGAAAACTTCCCTGTGGGTGAATGTGTGGGTTCTTTTGTAAACATTATTCTAATGCTGTAGGTTCCGATTGTTGTCTGGAATATTTTTGTTTTCACTATTGTCATGATTATGAAAGTAAAACATGTCAAGCCAATGAAATCAAAACAAGGGATGATTGATTCTTTCGATTTATGCATTGTGGCACCTTCTTCTTCTTATTTCTGGCGAGCCGACACCGTTCGGCATCAGCTCTAGTTTATCGTCCGCCTATTTCTGGTACTAAGCCTAAACACGGACGGTCAGGGAGACATCCACACACACCTGACACCCTACATATCGAACCCATCAACACATGGGCCGGGACCTACGGCTTTACTTCCTATCCGAGGGAAGGCGTGATCAGATATTTTTGTCTCAGAAATACCGACGGCGTCGACTAGGATTGAACCTAGACCGACTGGGGTGAGAGGCAACCACGCTTACCACTACACCACCGACGCCGCTATTGTGGCACCTAAAGGTTCGTATATTCCAAAACTTCAAGCATTGCAACGTATGCATCCAGCACCTATGCACAAACCCATGGAATGCACACTACTTCGAAGTTGCTTTTGGGTATGTATGAGTATTCTGTGGGGTAAGTTGCACCCAACATCATCAGGGCCAAGCTCTTTATTGACCGGATGTTGAGCTGCTCAGAGAGCCGCCGCCGGCAGACACACACTCACACGCGGTTGGAATGATGGGACGATGGAAGCGCAGGGGAAGGGAAATTGGGGCCAACATGGTCCTCCAAACTAAACTTGCAGTTAGAGTTAGAGTTGACTAGCCAGCCAATGCAGTGCAGTGGAGCCAAAGAGTCAGAGTTATCAGCACAGGTTACACCTAGCTAGCATAGCACGTCTCCTACAAACGTTCGCTTCTCTATGAGCGGGAACAAACTGGCGACGGCCACAACGAGCGAACAACACTATGAGGTTAAATGAATAATATATGTAATGGACTTTTCGGAGTAAACATGGCCAGCCAGAGTTAGCCGGAGTAGTGTTCAGCTATAATAGTACACACTTCACCGGAATGCCACATGCCGTTTGAGCCAAGCTCCGGTGACGACGACGACGACAACGGTGACGGCGAAGGGATGTTTGCACTATCGCCCGCCTGACTTCGTCCGTTGCACGTAGGAGTGACATGACTAATTGCTGGTTAAAATTCAACAAAGTTTTGTTGGGGAGTTTCAAGTTTATTATTTCTTTGAGTTTATGGCGTAATTATTTGAATTATCGTTAGGGGAATTAGGGGTAATATGAACACCCTAATAAAACTGAATCAACAGTTCCATGCCACTACACTCGCTTCGTGGCTGCAATCTTCCATCCACGGCCGCGTCCCACGTTTGCTAGATCATTCTGCATCTGGTCTACCCATCTATGTAGCACGCTTCCCTCCAAATCTTCTGGTACCATCCGGTTCTTTTACGAACACTCGCTTTACAAAGTTGTTGCCCGGCATTCTCACAACAAGCCATGTCCATCGTAGCCTTCCAGCTTTTGCCATCTTCCGGATGCTAGGTTTGCCGAAGAGTGCAGCGTTTTGTACATGGCGCATTTGGTGCTAGGCTGAATCTTTTTCGACCGTAGATTCTTGTGGCCCGACTTTCACTGCTGATGCGCCTTCGTATTTCACGGCTAACGTTGTTGTCTGCCGTTAACCCTCGAGTGATCGCGCTGTTGTATTTTGTATAACACGTTTTCAAAATTAATGCTTATTCAAATTTTACCAAGAAAAACACATTCCGAACACTGTTATATTGTCATGTACTTTATTATTGTGCATTAACATTAACTGGTAGGTGATTTTAGTAGATTCATCATGTTCTTCAATGATATTCACTTCGTTAGTGGATCATCATTTGGGTTTTGACGCCATAATGGTTGTCTTCGTGGAGTCTGTTGAATAATAGTTGCTCAGTACATAATTATCAAGTTAACCCTGAGAAAATGTAAAAACCAAAAACCGACTTATCCTTTTGCACAGTCTTATTTTTGATTGTCCCAAAACTAAACAAAACTAGATTTTTTTTTTGCGACGTTGCTGCATACTAGAGAACTTCAAATGGCGGAACCTTTGACAGTCCTTTTACTAGCGGCAGAAGGTATACAATCTGATCAGTAAAACCAAGCAGTATGTTCGGCAGTAAATTGATGTCCATTCAGTAACAAGTTCGTGTTTAACGAACGCTTCGGTACAAACAAATAGCTTTATAGCATAGCATAGCCGACCGTACACATCCTGGGGTGGCTGTCGATAGAGACGTTTAATGCGCCAGAAAAGTTGCATGGGACTTGACAAACCTTTCATTTAACGAACTCTCGACACCTGGCCAGGTCTTACGATCAGCGGGGATGGGAAGGAAATGTTGATTAGATATCTACTCAGAACACGTCCATGAACTTGGCCCACTTCATAGATATCTGGAGTTGGAAATTGGATAGAATTTAATGGGGTGCTTTCCTTGGCGAAAAAGCGTATTACAAATTGTCATGGTTTAATCATTTAGGGTAGAAGCTTCAGTTTTGGCCAGTCCGGAGTTTTGGCCATAGTGCGGTATTGAGCCTGTTGCGATCTAAATCGGCGTAAATTTATTTTTTACTTGTAGATCCTAATACAATATGATGATTACAGCTGTGAAAACCACACATTTTGATTAAAAAATGGAAGAAAAAAAATATTTCCTTAAAAAATCTGCTCCCATATATCTATTTTGGCCAGGGTGCTTCTAATTTGGCCACTCCCATAAGAAATACACGTGATTGGCCAAAATAGAAACCAAATTTAAGAATATGGCCAAAACTGCGGCAGAGCTTCTATTTTGGCCAGTGCCACTTTTAATACAAAAATCAAGTATTGGCATGATTTCTGCATTTTTCCTTCAAAATATAGATTGAAACCTTTCTTTTGACGCATTGGTTGTTTTCATAGGATTATTGGTTATTTTTATAAAAATGATTTCCCTTAGACTGGCCAAAACCGGTGCTCGCACCCTACCTGGTTATCACTGAAAAAGTAAACATTAGCATTAAGCAAGTCGCATAAATTTCGCACGTAGTACAGCCCTAGACCACAGTTATGAGGATTGCCTCCTTCCCGTCGGATACCAAAACACAAACATTGGAGACTAATCTCTGACTTCTCGACAAGATTGACGCAATCCTCCAACAGTCTAGAGTTGTCCTGGCCTCGTCCTTGCGACTGCTGAGGAATATGAAAGCATGGTTAGTTAGACACCTTAAAAAGATGTAGAAAGTTCTACGACCTCTCAGGCCTAGGTATCGAGGGGATGTGGGTGTTGTTCTAGGTGTTGTTAGTGGAAGGGTACTCCAAAGTATGCGGTTAGGCAACGTTCAAGCACACCATTATTAGACTGCTTAGTTATCTGCCCAATACGTCCTGGTTTCCTCGTCATCGGCATTTATTTGAATTACCTACTTGATTTTTCGGTTGAGAATCTGAAATATTGGATAATATTAACATTGACGTCGAATAAGCTACATATTAGTGATACGCTCGCCACAGTTTATATTTTTACAATATTACTTGTATCATACAATAAATTTACCTGAATCCTGCTGAAATAAAACGTTGATTAGCAGCAAAATTGAAACAAAAATATTACATAAACATCAAAAAAGTGCATTCAACTTTGAGCTTGGAGTATTTGTAAACTACTGCCTGATTATTTCAGGCAGGAAAATTTCAAGATCAAAATTTTATTTGGTAGATCTTACGCCGCAACACACCATTCTAAGGTGATCTACCCACGTTACGGGTTACTTCGGTACAAACAAATTGCTTTATACAGTAAAAAACTTGTTACTGGAGTTTCGTCAATCATTTTGCTGTTGTCGTTAAAAGAGAGGTAAAATAGCCGAATGAACAGCAATTAGATAAAATTGACGAAGTTATCCGCAATTGAAAGTTACCGAACATCGAGGATGGGATTACGTGTGTGTAGCATTGAAAAGAAATGTTTTATTGTTTCCAGGTAGTTTTGGATTTCCATCAGCAAAAAGTTAGTGTAAACAACACGGGAGTATAATTAGAACTTCTTAATATATCCTTCTTTACTACTACATTTTCTATCTTTTGTTATTTATATACACTCCCGATCAAAAGTTTGGGGTCGGTCACCCCCTCAAAAACATGTCATTTTTTTAGGCTCATATCTCCGCCAATTTGCGTCCGATTTCAAAACCCTAGGTTTCATTCAAAAGATAATAAATCAAAGAAACTTTGAACATGATTTAAAAGAAACTTTTTCGTAAAGTTTTGTATGTAAACTTAATCCAATGTTGCAAAATTTTCTAAAAAATGAATATAAACTTAGGGCGGTGTCGCTGGAAATTGGGTCGACCAAATTTTAAGATGAGAGCGGCTATATGACCCATTTTCTATTAGCTTTCAACTGGTTTTTACAGAACTTAGCTAAAAAATCTAGAAAAAAAGTTATTTGGTAAATTCATGTCATGTCATCGACCAAAAGTTTGGGGTCACCCCTCAATATGATGTATCGGCCAAAAGTTTGCAGTCACTTTCGTAAAACATGGAAAAGTGATTTGGTGATATCTTCGTCATCTATAGTTCAATTTTAATTATTTTTGGCTCATTTCAAAAATAATTAACTAAATTTACGTTTGATGTCTTTAACTTAACGTATTTAACGATTTTTGTGTATGAAAATGTTATGTAAAGTTAACACATTTCACCACACTTCAAAAAATGAGGCAACTTTACGTTAAGTTTTAGTATGTAAATTTCAACAAATATGTGTGGTTCAATGTCTATGCAGTAAGTATCATTCATTTTGTTTCAAATAAGCCAAGAAGAATTAAAATTGAATGAAAGATGACAAAGATATCAACAAATCACCTTTCCATGTTTTACGATAGTGACCCCAAACTTTTGGTCGATGACATCAAGGATTAATTTACTTAATAACTTTTTTTTCTAGATTTTTTAGCTAAGTTCTGTAAAAAGCAGTTGAAAGCTAATAGAAAATGGGTCATATTACCGCTCTTATCTTAAAATTTTGTCAACCCAATTTCCAGCGACCCTGCCGTAAGTTTATATTTTTTTTTTTAGAAAATTTGGCAACTTTGGGTAAAGTTTTCATACAATTTTTTTTGAAAAATTTCTTTTAAATCATGTTTAAAGTTTCTTTGACTTATAATCTTTTGAATGAGATATGGGGGTTTGAAGTCGGACGCAAATTGGCGAAGATATGGGCCTAAAAAAATGACATGTTTTTGAGGGGATGACCCCAAACTTTGGATCGGGAGTGTATTTTGTATTTTGACATTTTGACCTATTGCCAAATAAAGCCAGTATCCGCAATAATCGGGACACAGAAGTACGGCTGTAGCTCTGTAATGAATCGGTATAAGTGACCAAATAAATGACTGAGAACTCTTTGGTGTATGTTTATTGTGTTTATTGTGCAAAATTTCATAAAAATCGATGCATTACTTTTAACTGTATATGAAAAACAAACAGACGTGGTTTTAAGCACTTTGTACAATCATGACCAATTTTCATTCGCATTATAGATGATTATTTTACGCTACAGTTCAAAGTTCTATTAAGATATTTATGAAATTTTGTTAGTAGCTATGATACTTATATACACACTTTTTTGCAAAATTTCATCAACTTTGATCGATTGGTTTGAAAGCTACTGGTGTTGATAGGGCTGAGTGTTAGTAAAATTTTTTCGTGTTTTTCATGTGCGCTGTTTGCCTATTTATAAAATTTGAATTTCTCTGCCAATTTTCATGAAATTTTCACATAGGGTAGCTGATTATGTGTCTTTTACATATGTCTGCAAAATTTGATGATTATTGGTATAGTACTTTCAATAGTATAATCGGTACAATAAATGTGACGGCGAACAGGTCTAACTTCCAAATAGCTATACGCATGTTTTACATCGGACCGGCTGAACTGACAACGATGATTGACAAACGAGAACAATGTAGCTACCGAATCATAAGCTAGTGGTTGGTCGTGTGTATGCAAACGTGTAAGCACTGCAATATCGAAAATTCTTTATTATTATTAATTGAACTCGTTATCTACGGGTAGTTTTGGTGAATTATTATATTATTTTTCCATAGTGTACTCGTGAGGTATAGTTTAAAACGCTAAAACTTCGAACAATTTGTTATCGTCATCTACCGTTTCTCTACAGTTTCTCACACGTGCAGTTATTGAATCACCAATCTCATAGGACAGATATACTCTAAAATACAATTTATCTTACACGATCAAGCAAATACTGTAAGTGAAACGCACATACATAAATGAACTACAAATAAGCATGCACTGTATTAAATTATACCCTAAACAGTTAAAACTTAACCTAGAAGCTACCAGCTACGAGAGGGATTCAGGTGAAGTTCAGTACTGAAGATTTGTAAGTAATCATATCTATTCATGCATTAATTGTAAAACTAACTAAAAATATATTCCAGTTAAAGTTGCCCTGAAACTACTGCGTTTGTGGTTCCGCCGCTAGAAAATTCAGTGAGAACATTCTTTAAAAATCTTCATCGATTCCTCCAGCATGGCTACTTCGAAAGTGAACGATCCACAGGAGCAGCGAAACTGCGTGAACTGCAACCGCCCCGACCACATCGAAGACATGGTGGCGTGCGATGATTGTAGTGCCTGGTATCATTACGGCTGCGCTGATGTTGACTTCCCAGTCAACCAGTCATCGTATAAGATGTTGTATAAGATGTTAAAGTGGAGGCGATATGCATACATTTCACATGCGCCTAAATGGAGGCATGCACACATATGGCCTCCACTTTATCATCTTATGCAACATCTTATACAATGACTGGTTGTCTGGGTTTACCGTCAAGGACCAGTCGTGGACATGTCACCCCTGTAGACTCATTCCGAAAGCTACTATGTCGGCGAGCGTAGGAGCCGGTGCAAATCTGATCGTTCCCTCCGGAGCGACGAAGAAGACGAAGAAACCAGCCGGCAGCAAAGCAAGTACTTCAAAATCGAAAAAAAACCAATGCCAGTAAAACCGTAAGTGTATCGTCTAGTGCAAGGGCCCGGCTCGCCTTAGAACTAGAAGTTTTGAACGAACAGCAGCAATTAGAGGAGCTAGAGTTAGAAGAGGAAAAGCAGATTCGAGCTAGACAGATTATCCAGGAGAAGTCGATTAAAGATCGCGAGTTAGAGATAGAAGCTAAGAAGTTAGCAGAAGAAAAGGCGTTTCTGGAAAAGAAGACCGCTGAGGAGCTTAAGTTTCGCAGGGATCAAATGGCGATAAAGAAACGGTCTTTGGAAGAGAAAGCTAAGCTTATTCGCGAACAGTCACTGCGCGGAAGTAGTCGAGGGTCGAGCGTCAGTCAAAGTGAATCTGTGTTGGGTGAAAAAGTGAACAAGTGGTTAGCGACTACAGAACGACCGGCTACAAGGGATCCAACCAACCTGGAATTAGTGAGTTCTCTCAATAAATTGCAGTTAGCGCAACAAAGTGATGAACAACGAGTCACAAACATCGGAGTCAAACTGAGTGGCCAATACAATTCAGCGGAAGTTCATCCGGATCTGAACGATTTCGCCGAACAGGTCAACGATTCGCAGCCTAAGACAATTTGCGACAGCGCGAGGGGTATGGAGAGAAATAATGAGAAAACGCTACATTTCTCCAAACAAACGTATCCGCAGTTACACCGAGATGGAACAGAAAACGAAAACTCTTCTATAGTGGACCAAATAGCCGAGCAGGGTCCTACGAATCGTCAACTAGCCGCCCGGCAGGTCATGGGAAAGGATCTTCCAGCATTCTCGGGCAACCCTGAAGAGTGGCCAATATGGATTAGTAATTTCGAAAGATCAACGGCGACGTGTGGATTCTCTCAAGATGAAAACCTCATCCGATTACAACGTTGCCTCAAAGGACCAGCACTGGAAATGGTCCGCGGGAGGCTTTTGACACCAGCTAGTGTACCACACGTGATCAAGACTTTACAGTTGCGCTATGGTCGGCCCGAAACCTTGATTCGCGCCCTCACCGAAAGGATTCGGCATCTCCCACCGCCGAAAATGGATAATGTGGAGAGCATCATCGACTTTGGAATGGCCGTCGACAATCTCGTGGAACATCTAAAGACTGCAAAACAATACGCGCATCTGATGAACCCTTCTCTCCTTCACGATCTGGTCGGCAAGCTGCCGATGGACTACAGAATGAAATGGGCAGCCTATAAAGGTGCTAGGGCGGACGCTGATTTGCGAACCTTCGGAACGTTTATGAACTCCATCGTAGAACTAGCATTCGACGTAGCGGACGATAATCCAGTGAGCAAATCATCGAAATCATATCAGAAACCAAAGGATCGTGGTTTCGTACAGGCTCATTTAGAAACATCCAATGTGGGGGAAAATACGCCTTTCAGTAGGGGAAGTCAAGTGGAAAAATCTAATAGGAAGATATGCGTTGCGAGTGGAATGGAAGGTCATCGTGTGTACGATTGTGAGCAGTTCAGATCATTGAACGTCGACGAAAGGATCAAGATTGTCAACCAAAACTCACTATGCAGAACCTGCTTGAATCAGCATGGTAGATGGCCTTGTAGGACTTGGCAAGGTTGTGGAATTTCTGGCTGTCGACTGCGGCACCATACACTGCTGCATTCATCGTCACAGGTCACTTCGGTGGCGGTTTCTACTAGCCATTTAAACCAAAAGCAGTCTACTGATGGTCCTTTGTTTAGAATATTGCCAGTTACGCTTTGTGGACCAAACGGGAAGGTCGAACTATTTGCGTTCATTGATGAAGGTTCTCAACTCACCCTCCTCGAGGATGACGTCGCTTCAAAACTTGGAATTTCTGGACCATGTGAGCCACTGCAGTTGCTATGGACAGGGAATGTTACACGCAGTGAATCCAAATCTCAGCGGCTTCTGGTGGACATCGCTGGGTCACGAGTAAGCCATCAATTCAAGCTTGTCGACGCTCGTACCGTCGGAAAATTGATGCTGCCGAAACAATCATTAAACTACCGAGACCTTGCGGCAAGATATCCTCATCTGCGTGGGCTACCAATAAACGAATACGAGGAAGTGGTGCCCAAGCTGCTGATTGGTCTTGACAATCTGAAACTCACAATACCATTGAAGATACGTGAAGGAGGTTGGAGTCAGCCAATAGCAGCCAAATGCCGTCTTGGGTGGAGTATCTACGGATGTTCACCTAGCGAGGTGGGACCGGTCACTTGTGGGTTTCACATTGGAGGATGGACCAATCAAGAGCAGGAACTGAACCAGCTTGTTCGGAGCTATGTGGCGTTGGATAATTCTGGTATAATATCACCAACAGCTCACTTAGAGTCCGACGAAGAACGACGCGCACGTGAGATATTAGAAGCCACAACTAGAAGAACATCCACCGGATTCGAAACTGGTCTGCTCTGGAAGACGGATAATGTTCAACTGCCAAACAGCTATGGAATGGCTTACCGACGGCTTCGGAGTCTAGAAAAGAAGCTCTGCGATAACGAACACCTTTACGAACATGTGCGGGCGATTATACTAGATTACGTTGCAAAACAGTATGCGCACGAAGCCACGGAACACGAGCTCACAAGCACTAAGCCAGAGAAATGTTGGTACTTGCCTCTCGGGATAGTCGTCAACCCAAGAAAGAGCAAAGTTCGACTGATCATGGATGCGAGAGCGAGTGTGGAGGGTGTGTCCCTCAACTCCTTTATGCTAAAAGGCCCAGATATGTTAACGTCGCTGCCAGCGGTTCTCAGCAACTTCCGGATGTTCCAGTATGCTCTAGCTGCTGACATAAAGGAAATGTTCCATCGAATCAAGATACGAGAAGAAGATCGACAGTTTCAAAGATTTCTTTGGCGTGATCAAACTAACGTTGAACCGACAATATTTGTGATGGACGTTGCGATATTTGGGTCCAAATGTTCTCCGAGTTTTAAAAAAGACACAGACACGTTTAATGCTTCCAGTGAGCTATTTGCTCTTTGAAGGAAACACGACACTAGACAACGGACTAGCATGCAACGCCCAGTGGCACAACTGAAAACTTTTCCTGACAGCTGCGGCGGGAATCGAACCCGCGCTCCTTAGCACGATGCGACTAAAGGCTTGGTGACCTTAGCCGCACGACCACGAGTTCGGCCCAATATGTGAAAAATCGCAACGCACAAGATTTCGCCGATGAATATCCAAAAGCAGCCGATGCTATCGTTCGCCATCATTACGTCGACGATTACCTGGACAGTTTCGGGACAGAAGAAGAAGCAATAACAGTTGGTCGACAAGTGAAGGAAATCCACGAAAGAGGCGGATTTGAAATACGGAATTTCCTGTCCAACACGATTCATCGTCAATATAGACACGCCAATCGAGAAACAATTATCAACGAAATGAAACAACGTTACCAAATACCAAAAATGCGTGCATTAGTTGCAAAGGTGGCGAAAGACTGCATGTGGTGTCGCGTACGAAGAACGGTACCGAAGACACCCGAAATGGCTCCGTTGCCAAAAGTACGTCTCACCCCGTTTGTACGCCCTTTTACGTATGTCGGGCTTGATTACTTTGGTCCAGTGCTGACGAAACAAGGCAGAAGCTATGTCAAGAGATGGATTGCGTTGTTTACGTGTCTGAGCATTCGCGCAGTCCACATGGAGGTTGTACACACTCTCTCGACGGATTCCTGCATTTTAGCGATTCGAAGGTTCGTTACACGTCGCGGGGCTCCAGCTGAGATATATAGCGACAATGGCACAAACTTCCATGGAGCTAACAACAAACTGCAGCAGCAGATCGCAGAGCGTAACCAGACCCTAGCCTCAGTCTTCACCAACACCAATACGAAGTGGTCCTTCAATCCACCTGGAGCTCCTCACATGGGCGGAGTGTGGGAGCGAATGGTACGATCCGTAAAAGCTGCCATAGGGACGTTTCTTGAAGCTGCTAGGAAACCCGACGACAAAACATTGGAAACGATTATCATTGAAGCCGAAGGAATCATCAATTCGCGACCACTGACGTATATCCCCCTAGAATCCGCCGATCAAGAATCGCTTACCCCCAATCATTTTTTGCTGGGAAGTTCCAGTGGTGTGAAGCAACTATCGGTATTGCCAACGGAGTATCGGACGAGCCTGAGAAGCAGTTGGAAGTTGGCTCAATATTTGGCCGACGAATTTTGGAGAAGATGGCTTAAAGAATACTTGCCAGTAATATCACGTCGGTCCAAATGGTTCGAAAATGTGAAGGACATTGCTGTTGGGGATCTAGTGCTTGTCGTGGACGAAACTGTTCGAAACCAGTGGACAAGAGGACGCATTGAGAAGGTAGTGCCTGGCGCTGACGGAAGGATTCGTCAAGCATGGGTACGGATAGCCAAAGGATTACATCGTCGTCCGACGGTGAATTTGGCGCTGCTCGACGTCGCGGAGGATGGTGAACCTGACCTTGAACATGGTAGTTGTTCACGGGAGGAGGAATGTGACGGCGAACAGGTCTAACTTCCAAATAGCTATACGCATGTTTTACATCGGACCGGCTGAACTGACAACGATGATTGACAAACGAGAACAATGTAGCTACCGAATCATAAGCTAGTGGTTGGTTATGTGTATGCAAACGTGTAAGCACTGCAATATCGAAAATTCTTTATTATTATTAATTGAACTCGTTATCTACGGGTAGTTTTGGTGAATTATTATATTATTTTTCCATAGTGTACTCGTGAGGTATAGTTTAAAACGCTAAAACTTCGAACAATTTGTTATCGTCATCTACCGTTTCTCTACAGTTTCTCACACGTGCAGTTATTGAATCACCAATCTCATAGGACAGATATACTCTAAAATACAATTTATCTTACACGATCAAGCAAATACTGTAAGTGAAACGCACATACATAAATGAACTACAAATAAGCATGCACTATATTAAATTATACCCTAAACAGTTAAAACTTAACCTAGAAGCTACCAGCTACGAGAGGGATTCAGGTGAAGTTCAGTACTGAAGATTTGTAAGTAATCATATCTATTCATGCATTAATTGTAAAACTAACTAAAAATATATTCCAGTTAAAGTTGCCCTGAAACTACTGCGTTTGTGGTTCCGCCGCTAGAAAATTCAGTGAGAACAATAAAGGGTTCTGACTAATTGCTGTCTGAGGGGCTAAAATCACGTTCAGTCCCAAAACATGTTTCAACTATAAAACATCAATTTTCTTGAAATTTTGCCTATGCAACAAATGTAAATTGAGAGGATTGTGTTCAAAATTTCATCCATTTCCTTTGCCAAATTCAAAAGTTACAGCACTGAGAAGCAAAACTAGGGGCTATACAAAATTCAATGGCGCTCATTCTGCTCTTTCATTGCTACAACAAAAAGTACTGCACCGATTCACATGAAATTTTGTAGGTGAAATGAACACATTTTATGATGTTATTATGCCAAATTTGAATAATTCTAATGTATCTATTGCAGAGTTACAGCTGTATTTCTGTGTCCCGATTATTGCGGATACAGGCTTTATTCATATTGTAATGTGCCACGGGGTCAAACATTTTGCCCAAGAATTTCTTCCCGTCGCCCCTCTGTGCCATTGGAACGTTCCTATGTCGTCGGACGACGACGTGACTATCGGAGATGTGGACTGAGTAGGGAAACGGGTTTGAGTCGACTCGATACATACCTACTGGGTGGAAGAGAAGACGGCGGCGGGAGACTGACAAGTTGAAGATCATCGCGCATGCGTGTTTTACAGTTGCACTTTATGTTACGATACGATACCACCAGCCAGCCAGTCGTTCATCTGTAAAAGGTACCTCTCTGTCCATACACACGTGCATTTGTATACCGCTGGCTGTATCGAGTATTACACATGGTGTAAGCTATGTTTAGCATGGGAAGCTTTTCGGCTTAGTGCCGACGCGACGGGGAGGAAGGCTTCCACACCGGGCCAGACCAGGTCAAGCGGGGGAACAGTTGTTACAGCAGCATTAGAAGCGGCAGGAACTGAGCAGCTTTTCACTTTCGGTTCGTGGAACAGCACGCTGCTGGCTGGCTCTGGCTGGTTGTGAATATGTATAACTAGTCGCTGCTACTTGTGTGTAGTGAGAATCATCGCTGTTTAGACTAGAGGTGTGTCCGAGCTTAAACGGTCGATGTAATGCAATCGCTTCGACACGGTGTTATGAATAGATAATTATTGTGCAATTAGTTAGTCGATGGCAAGTGGAATGAGGTTGACATGGTTTCCCGATAATTCCCGTCAATGAAGGCTTGAAAGCACCTGATATGTTAAATATCACGTTTCCCATTGACATTTGAACAAGTACTTCACGTTCTTTCAATGGACTTACCTTTCATGAATTTCCTACTCGGGAAGTTGAGAACTTCTGTTGTAAAGTTATTACATGGAAGAGACAAAATCCCGCGTGGCATACATAGGTACCAATCAACGAACTTGAGTTGTGTGAAGTAAGACACCGCTCGGTAACCTGAGCTCACTTAAATCCATTAACGTCAATAATCTTTGCCGTACCGCGCCGCAGCTTCATACATTCCCGCACACGCACAAAAGCACCGTCGTCGTCGAGCCGATCCGTCGTCGTAAGATGACTGGTAATGGGATAAACCTCAACCCAATTTCCATATTTGCTCGTCGCGGCGATGTGCCACAGGGGTGAATGATTGCGCCAGCTCGGTCGGTGTCATTGCTTCACCTTCCACCGTACTTCCTTCCTCCTGTACTGCGGCTTGATTTGACTCACATTAACGGCAAGATCAGAGCCATTGGCGCCGACCTGTACTTATAAGCTAACCCATGATCGGCGTTGTTTCCGGGGGTGTCCCCAACAGTAGTGTGTAATCTCGGGTCGAAGAGAATAGCGAGCTCCAGGAACAAAATCTAGATACATTTTTGTTTCATCTAGAATCCCCGTGCCCAGTTATGCTTCCAAACTTATCCTGTTCAAATCAAATTTTTGTCTTGAGTATGACGAAAATAAAAGCACATTACTGATGAGGAACCCCCGAAAAACTGTGGCCACTCAATATGCACGCGCAGCCAGAGGCATGTTTCGAGCAAGGACATAAGTCGTGGTTGCGTAAAAGCTCTGACAGGTGCAAACTCTGCGGAAAGTACGAAGTCCCAAGTAACCAAAAGTTCAGATAAAAGGGTACTTAATAAGCTAAGCAGCTTGTTCGAGGTTGCTCATTACCCAAGCAACACGACTTGTTTCAAAGCCAGTACCAGCAACATCAGTGCAATTTATTCACTGTTCTAATTAAGGACAACACAACACAATTGTTTCTTTGGAACGCAAAAAGCGCAAATTTTAAATCGTTATGCAACATGAGCCAGGGGGAATGATAAAAAAATGAAAAAAATATATTCAGACTCGAACCATGGACACCAGGAGTATTAACCACTCACCTTACATACTACACCAGAAGCTCTGTGAAAGATTTGCTGCTCAATGCACCATAAAAGCTACTGAAGTTACGCGTTACTTCATTGTACCGTCTTTGCCACAAGTTAGAAAGCTGTCAAAATGAAAAGTCGCGCAAGTTTTCCGCAACACATTTGGAACCTAATCTGAACAAACAAACCAGAGTAAGATGTTTCATGTGTGTTACATAACACATTTAATGCAAGCTGACTGTATTGCCACTTGTGAGGAATATGTAAGCTCCGCCACCATAAATCGATGTTAAATACGATGTTATTTGTAATTCCCATGAAACAAAGCTGCAACTTAACGATATTCGGAGTTTAAATGCAACTCAACTGACAAGATGGAAGTTGCGTGCGCTTTTATTGCTACTCTTTTAGACCAAAGCATAGAAAACCACATTTTGGATGATGTTGCAGGTGCTGCTTGGGTAGGCTTTTAAGCAGCTTCATTTTTAAGTAATTTTTGAACTTGAAAGTTCACTTAAGCACGCTGGATAGCCTTCTAAGCAGCATGTGGCAGAACTTTGACAAAATTCATGCAGAAACAAAAATGTGTTTTCCAGAATCACAACCCTGTTGGTGGGTTGTGATTCATGCTGGAAATTGCTTCTGGTAGTTATATTTTCACACATGTTGCTGCTATGTAGATTTGAACTGGATCCTCCTGCGTGATAGCCTGCTGACCAGGGTTGTTAACGTTGATCAACGATTAACGCCGTTAACGTTAACTTTCATCCAAATCAACGTCAACGGCGGTGCGTTGATTTTCTTGGTGATCAACGTTAACGTTAACGGGTTGCGTTGAATCAACGTCAACGGGTGCCGTTAACCGAATCGTTAATTACCTGCTGTATATTTTTTTCTATTCTGAGGTTAATCTTATGGTTTCTAGATTAGATGCCAGTACGTGCATCCGTAAGGTCCGCAATTATTATTACAGCAGTTTCTGAAAGCCGATGGGGTTTCCATTTTGCATTTTAACATTACTCCACCATCTTTATACTAGAACAGGCGAACAGACGATCCAAGCGTATCGCTTACTGGTATCAGAATCTCAAGCGTGAGCGTACACCACGTGTAGGAGGCTATTTTTGATCACAGCAAGCATGCATATGCCAAACGTCAGTGTCGTGTGAAGCAATTTCCTTATCAGTTTTGCCCAGGAGTAGATTTGATCGCTCACAAAACGGATGACCAATACAAGATTTTTTTTTAAATCAATAGAACTCTGAATTACAGAAAAGAATTCCATATTTCC
Source organism: Aedes albopictus (assembly GCF_035046485.1). Classification (NCBI taxonomy): domain Eukaryota; kingdom Metazoa; phylum Arthropoda; class Insecta; order Diptera; family Culicidae; genus Aedes; species Aedes albopictus. Next base: position 254,057,969 of record NC_085138.1, on the reverse strand, counting down.
TAAAGTTTAAAACGGATGACTTCATAATGATGAGATTTTACCGGAAGCCAGAAATTCAAGACACGAAATTTTTCATGGCTGAATCCCAAGCTGAATCCTCAAGGTAACAACCAACGAGTGCTAATAACCATGAAAAACGTCAACATTATGTATTAGGGGGATTCACTTAACAGCGTAAATAAACCACTGATTATTTATTATCCTGATTAAACGTCGCGATCGCGAAAGATGCACTGGGTTTATGATATATCTCAGACTCAGCGGTTGAATTTGCCGTTGGCCTAAAACAGAATGAATCACATATCGAACTTTGGCCGAAGAAGTCATTTCTCCCATTTCAAGTTGTTTTTTTTTTTAGTTCATTCAAATTTACCCAATGGATGTCTAATATGCTTCATGGAAGACAAAATCCGCTATAATGTCATAAAATGACTCGTTACCCATGGAATGGCGCCCACATTAGTGGACTAATAACTCTTTGCGTACTAGGCACGGTTCCAATACGTCGCTTAAAGAGTTGCCACACATAATGTTGGGTTAGCTAATGGAAGACGGGAGTTGTGGTTTTGATCGAAATGAATGCATTATTTGACTCTTTTGAAGTGAATTTAGACTGGACATATAATGAAGATTATCCATCTCTTTTTGGCCAATGTTAGCTCGGCTAATAATTGTTTTAAAGTTTGAGAAGTTTTTACTCAAACCTGATTTATGAAAATTACAACTGCTACTCACATGATTAACGCAAAATTAACGGAGTCGTTGACGTTAAATCAACGCTCTGCGTTAACGTTACCGTTGATCAACGCGCCTGAAAAATCAACGCGAAATTCGTTAATCGTTACAATTAACGTTAACGAATTAACGAAACGGCGTTAATCGTTGATTAACGTTAACAACCCTGCTGCTGACTTACCGCTGCGCTGCTGAAAACACTTGACAAAGTCAAGCTAACTTCACTACTGTACAAATGTGCAAAACTAGCTGCCGACAGAAAATCGGTTCAAGTCAGGCTTTACCTGCTGTTCTCTCAATCGCAACTGTAGTACTGTGGTAGAGCGCAGGATTCTCACGCAGCGGCTATCGGTTCAAATCCGATGGGCGCAACTTTTTTTTTTGCTCAAGCCTAGTATTCATTGATTTAATAAATTCATATTTGTCGTTCATTCGTGTATGCTTAAACAGTTGTTTTCTGTAAAAGCAATAAAATTAATCTTCATTGACACACAATGCTACTGAACTGAACTTCTATGAACTTGAAAGTTCCGACAAAGTTCCGAGTAGCATCTTAAGCAGCTTTAAAGTTCCGCGAAGTTCAGATAAAGTTTCGAATGGAACTTTCTGGCTGCTTAAGAGGCTAACAATGAGCCTTGCCGGAACTTGTGACCGAAGTTCCAACAAGGCTCATCGTTAGCCTTTTAAGCAGCCAGAAAGTTCCATTTGGAACTTTTTCTGAACTTCGCGGAACTTGAAAGTGCATTTTGTCATGGGAAGCGGAACTTTTGGTTACTTGGGGAAAGACCACATCGCCAGGGAGTGCATCTCGGCACCTAAATACCTGATTTGCACGGCGAACAAGGGTCACACGAGGGGCGGGCCTAAATGTCCAAGCACGTGAGGAGGTCGAACCAACCAACCATAATGCAGGTTACACAGATAAACCTGAACTACTGTGAAGCCGCACAACAGTAGCTGTGGCAGTCAGTCTCGGAGTCAAGTATAGGAATCGCCCTTCTATCAGACCCATACGCCACTCTTCCGATAACGGCGACTGGGTAGCGGATAAGGCCAAGCTAGCGGCGGTCGTTTTCCGATCCAAGAAATAACTTCCACGTCGCACGAGGGCTTCGCAATAGCGAAGATCAACGGGGTGTACAACGGCAATTGTTATGCTCCCTCCAGGTGGCCAATAAACCAGTCCTCGTCTATGCTGGATTCGCTATCAAGCGCACTAGTGGGGTTGAGTCTCGTGGTCATCGGTGGAGACTTCAACGCCTGGACGATTGAGTGAAGTAGCCGCCTGACTAACGCGAGAGGCTGGGCTCTACTGAACGTGGATGTCGCGAACGTAGGCGACAAAAAAAAACCTACAGTAGAAACGGTGCAGAGCCCATAATTGATGTGACCTTCGGGAGCCCATGTCTAAACCATAGCTTGAACTGGAGAGTCGACGATGGATGGTTCAGTGACCATTTGGCGATTATATACAGGGTGGAGTACGGAAAAAGACAGGAAGCAGCCGAAGGTCATCGATCATCATCGAGGATGACTGACCTTGTGCTTCAATAAGCAGGCATTTGTGGAGCGATTGATATGGGGAGGTAACACCAACAATCTATCCAGCGATGATCTAGTCGTATCTCTAAGCCGTGCATGTGACGCCGCAATGACTAGGCGATCTCTACCCAGAAATGAACGCAAACCGGTATACTGGTGGTCAGAGATGGCATTTCACCGTAGCGATTCACTGCGGCCTCAGTTTATCGACCACACTGGGGATAGGAACATTTTTCACCACACCAAGAAGCCAGTTTCTCTTGTTTTGGGTGGTACACGCAGAACTCGATGTACACAGCGCAACGAGTAACTTTCACGCAGCGACCGAAAAGACAAAAGAATTTTCACGCAGATTTGTGTAACACTGGATCAACACAAAAAATGTGCTGATCCGGTGTTACACAAATCTGCGTGAAAATTCTTTTGTCTTTTCGGTCGCTGCGTGAAAGTTACTCGTGTGCTGTGTTGTTTCATTTAAGGGTGTAGGTAGACCAAGCGCTAGTGAGTGCTCTTGCTCGTCCGCCTTGGATCGAGTGTGGCTCACTCTTTCGCGCGCATCGCTCTCCGGCGCTCTCCCGTGTTTTCACCCAGCAGTCACCGAATTATCACCATGGTGTCGCCGGGGCGAGAACTCTCCGGTGTTTCACCGCAGCGCGCACTCTGGCGCAAAAACCTCACTGGAGCGCGCGCCCGGGTGATTTTTTACACTTTCACCGAAGAGAATTTTAAATCGCTCTCGCCGCACTGTTGTGTGGCCTAGTGCTCAGGTAGCTAAGAGATTTATTTCTACCCACCAAGCTTGCGCGCATCCGAATCGCAGTGGTGGATTCACATATAAGAGAAGGGCTCCTGTTCAGATGCACAGCGTGAGTGGTGTATTTACTATTTCTCTTTCCCACACTGAGGATATGGACATCTCTGCTGGTGGTGTCCAGAAATCGCTGAACTCCGTGCATCCTGCCTAAGAGCTAGAAGGAAAATGCAATGAGCTCGCACCGATGAGGGTAGAATGGAACGAAGTGAGGCCGGCTACACTGGCACTGAACAAAGAAATTAAGGCATGCAAGCGGGCGTGCTTCGAAAATCACTGCCAGACAGCCAACACTGCCCCATCGGGTGATGCCTACAGAGTAGTCATGGCCAAAACGAAGAGCGCGTCAGCACCCCCGAACGCTCCCAAGAGATACTGCAGAAGATCTTGGAAACGCTGTTCCTGGGCCACGATACAAGACCATGAGCCCCCATTCCCCATGGCCACACCGGCAGTTCCGGGTCATTTGGCCGAACGCCATTTGGCCGAATGCCGTTTGGCCGAACGCCATTTGGCCGAAAGGGTCATTTGGCCGAATGCCATTTGGCGGAATGCCATTTGGCCGAAAATAAATGATGAACTTAAGTGACCATGTCACTATTCCTCGCATAAGCATAACTCGAAAGAACAGCCTATGATTCCAAGAAGGAAAAATCTTTGATAAAATATTGACAGGTTCAACGCCAATTCATCCCTGAATACCAAAACTAGAAAGAATAGCCTATGATTAAAAGAAGGAAATATTTCTGATGATCATTATGGTAGTTGGAATGTCAAAAACTTCCTCTGAATTCTTTTGAACATAATTCGGCCAAACGGCCATTCGGCCAGATGGCATTCGGCTAAATGGCGTTCGGCCAAACGGCATTCGGCCAAACGGCGTTCGGCCAAATGGCCGGACACCCACACCGGCCATATCGAGGTCACCCCGATGACGAATGACGAACTTATTGCAATAGAAAAATCGCTTAAGGCTTCGGAAACGGACGGTATCCCGACAGTGGCCATCAAGACGGCCATCGAGGCTAGCCCTGACATGTTCAGAATGGCTATGTAGATGTGCCTAGACAGAGGCAAATTTCTGGAGAATTGGAAAAGGCAAAGGTTCTACTGCCCAAACCCGGGAAGCCACCTGGTGACCCGTCGGCGTACATACCTGTCTGCCTTCTGGACAACGCCGGAAAACTGTTGGAACGGATCATTCTGTCGAAGTTGATGGTCTATACCGGGAAACCCGATGACTCTGGCCTCTGGGATAACCAGTTCGGCTTCCGGAGAGACGGAGGGTTTGGCGACCATAGGAATGGTTTAGTGGGTACGAGGAGAGAGTAGTCCTGGATTTTACTTTTGTTGTAGAAGACGGCCTGTCAGGCCTACACTACCCTAACCTTCTGTTAGGGTGTCTGTTGAGCAGATTAGAAGGAAAAAAAAGGTCGATCGACGGTGGACGCTATTAGGGCTGTTACCAAAACGGCCGAGATAGCGCTCCAAAAGAAACGAACAAGAATCCGTAAAGAATGCGTTCAACAGCATCAGCCAGGCCGCCATCGAGTGCGCCATACAACACCTGGGAATCCCGGTTAGCTGATGCCGGTTAGTGGAGAGCTGCTTCCAAATAGGGTACTAATCTATAACACCGAGGAAGACGAGAGGAGCTACTTGATCACCACGAGGGTACTTCAGTGGTCCAGTACTATGGAACGCGGCTTATGATGGCATATTGAGGCTCAAACTTCCACCGGTCGTAAAGCTGATAGGCTTTGCCGATGATATTGTCATCATGGTATAGGGCGAGTCGATAGAAGAAGTGGAACTAACAGCAACGTCAGCAATTGGCATAGTGTAGGACTGGATGCGGTCGAGACAGTTGGCACTCGCGTCCCACAAAATGTTAACAACTGAATGTCTGAACAACAGGCAGTGGCACCACAGGCGGGTGTACTCTAAGCGCTCACTGAAGCAATTGGGGGTCATGATCGACGATAAGCTGAAATTCGGAAGCCACGTGGAATATGGCTCCAAAAGGGTAAGCATGGCGATAGTGGCATTGTCAAAGATAATGTCAAATAGCTCGACAATAGTCTCGAGTAAGCGTAAGCTGCTCGCGACAGTAGCGGTCTCCATACTACGGTATGGCGCCGCTGCTTGGTCGAATGTGCTAGTGGTTAATTGAAACATGAAGAGACTCGAGAGTACCCACAGGCCTGATGTGCCTTAGGATGGTCAGCGCATACCGCACGGTCTCAAAGGATGTGGTATGTTTGCCAGAGGGTATGATGCCCATAGCATTAGTGGTGTCAAAGAACGAAAAGTGCGTCGAGCGACGCGGCATAAGAGGCGCGAGATGGATCACCAGAAAATCGTCTATGTTGAAGTGGCAGAGGACACAGTTTCTGTCAGGCCATGGATGCTTTAGGTGGTATCTGCACAGATTCGGACACGCAGGCTGCCCCGCATGTCCGGAGTGTGCAGACTGTGACAAGACCGCGGAGCACGTACTCTTTGAATACTCACGCTTCGTGGAGCAAAGGTCGAGTATGTAGGAGATGTGCGGTAGAGATATCACTACTGACATAATTATTGAAATGGAGGGTACCGGGGCAGACAAGTGGGAATCCGTTACTTCCACGGATTTCGAATCGTACTTGATCTACAGAGAAAATGGCAGGCCGACCAACAGCAAGTTGAGTTGGCCCCCCTCCCCATCCGGAAGCTTGAGCCTATAGTACTAGCCAGGACACAAGCTCCCAAGGAAGAGAGGACAACTTAAGGCAACACTATTAAATAAACGCCCAATTTGTAATAGGGTGCGATGCAAATGCCCATCATACCCAGTACAGATATTAATAAAAGAGGTGAGGATCTCCAGAATTACATTTCATCTAATAACATAAACATATGCAATAAAGGAAATTCTCCAACTTTTGTTAATGCTTGACAGGAAATTTTAGATCTAACGCTTTGCAGCTATCTGCTATCAGATAAGAGCGCGAACTGGCATGTTTCTGATGAGGAAACATTGTCAGATCACAAACATATCAGGTTCGATTATAAACCCGGATCAAATTTAATTGAAAGCTATAGAAACCCAAAGAAAACTAACTAGGAACTCTACAGCTTTTATTTAATGACTGGAAATTCATATAAGGGTGAGAAGATCTTGTCTGTTTAACAGTTGGAAAATGCATCTGATGAGATTATTGATAAAATGCCCAATCCGACAGAGGTCATCCAACAGGGATGTCCCTTGGTGGGATGATAAGCTGGCAGATCTGAGGAAGAAATCTAGACGTTTTTTTTTTTACTTTTCATTTATTTAAAAGACTCATGCGCACTAGGCATAACGGAGTCGATTATCCATATACAATTAATTACAAGTTAATTAATTCGGAGCATCTTTGTTTAGGGTGATCGTTGCCTCCACAGTTTCGACAAGTCCGTGTTTGAGCGAAATAGGAAACATACGTTGTTTCCTCGGACACAGTAATGTATGAAGGAATGGGTTGAGTCAGCTTCATACGTACGACACGTACGCCGTTGCTGAGGCCTGGGAAGTAATTTCTCCAAACGTCGTTTCGCAAGGAAATCACTTCGCCATACTGTTGCATGTGGCTAATGATTGTATGGGCTTCGATCTCCTCCGAAAGGTCGTGCAGACGGACGTCAACAGCGCAGCTATCGACGTATATCGGCAATGGAACTGCGAGCTGTTTCCCCTTGCAGGTCATAAAATGTTTGAGATGGTGATTTGACGCTATTCTGGCAGCCACCTCTTCACTATGCATGGTCATGTATATGACATGCCGCACGTTATGAACTTGGATGCTCTTCACTAGCGTCATGTCGAGCTCCAATTCACGATCCAAAAATTGTTTCACATCGGCGATGCTAGGACGCCTCGGAAGAACAGATGTATCTAACACAATGCAATTACTTCTCGTAACCGGCATGATTAAAGAACAAAAGAAACTTAGAGTAAACCGAACGCGTGTTGTTCCGTTGGGTGATGGATAGCAACTGAAATCTAGACGGTTGTTCAATAGAGCAAAAGTTACATCTGATTGGGTTCAGTATAAACAAGCCCTTACGGAATACAACAGAGGGTTGAGGCTAGCCAAAGGACTGGAGACGAATATGTGAAGACATCAATAACTCTCCTAAATACGGCTGCAAGGCTTCATAAAGTCCTTTCGAAAGACCATGCAAGTGGTCTTGAAAGTCTTAAAAAAGAAGATGGCAGTTTTACTGTTGATTCTTCTGAGACATTGGAAGTAATGATGAGATCTCACTTCCTAGGGTCGATTCCTTATTCGGATGAAGAACAGGACTCAGATAAGGCAAGACATGCGTTGTCGATCAATGCCTATCAAAAAGCTGGTGAAATCTTCATACCGTCGAGGGTCGAATGGGCATTAAGTTCTTTTCAACCTTTCAAATCTGCCGGGAAAGATGGTACTTTCCCAGCTTTACTTTTTTTTCTGTTCGGGTGAGCCACTGCGACCAATATTTAGATCTTTTGTGGCATTACCCGTATCCTTAGTATTTAGTGCATGTCGTACTACTCCATTGTCATTGAGAGGCAATGAAGCATCGATTTCTGTACACCCAACTAACAATTGCAAGTCACAAACAAGCAAGCTTGCTGAATTGTTGCTTAATAATGGTAATGATAGCTGAACTAAAATTATGCTCTACACATTACTGTTTAAATGATTTTTCAATTGAGAAAATAGTAAATGTTCGGCTTTCCTCATCGGTATCAACAATGATAAATTAAAACACTTTTCAAAAGTTTAACAAGAAATTTATTCGACAAGCATTGATTCCTTAACGACATAGTTTAACAAAACATTTGTCTGCATCTTATTAAGCTGATGTATCGATAAGCATATGCTCCTGAACAATGTGCTTTTCACTTGTCAAATAAACGCCTTCAGCCCGTCATAGTTTGACTCGGAACTTTATTCGGATTATGGAATAAATCATGGCTAAAACTGTTTAGACAACCAAGTTATCAATGAACCAAAATTTTAAACGAATCACATAAAATAAAACGGAATAGAATTATGTAGTTTAACATTGAGTGCCAAGAGACGTAATCAACGTAAAAATGAGGCATTTATTTATTATTATTAGTCTGTAACAAGATATCTTGTACCTTGATTATTATTATTTTTTTATCTCCCGCAGCAGTTCGATTGTACGAGACGCTTGGATCGATGCGATTGACATTTCAGTGCTGTCGTGTTTACTGAATATTGTTCCCACAGTCACCTAGATAACCAAACAGCATTCAGAAATCGACACATTTCAAGTATACCTAAACATCCTTATGAACTATTTATTGAACATAATGTCAAGATTCCATGACAAAAGCATAAATAAAAAAATTCTTAACGGATCTTCGACTGAGCATGAGTAGATTACCTGAACAGATGCTGTGAATGCACCATGTCCAAGACCATACCGCATCACATATTGTCAGACATTTTTAAAGATCGATATTTATTAATAAAAATAAAAAAACATATCGCAATTAGTTCGTCTGGAAACAATATCTTCAATAAGGACCAACACTTTTTGGCCGCATTCGATACAAGTTTTCTCACCGTTCGATAAAAATAATGACAGCGAAATCAGAATGGAAAACACGTGTTTTGAGTTGAACAGCGGTTGAAGTATAAGGCATTGTTCAGTTGATTACCACTGCTGTGCTAATTCACCACTGCTGAACACAAGTTCAGGAGTGATCATTATTGAGCCATGGGAAGATTATGTTATGCTTTAGGTGCTGCATCTCACCATCTCTAGGATGGCGCAGATAGGAAGGCATGCGGCTGGCAATCGACAGGTCTCGAGTTCTAATCCGGATTTAGGTAATTTTATATGTAATTCTTATTTCATAATAGGTGTTCTCAACATGAGAGCAAATAATTACTCTCGTGAGAGTTCAAAATTTTTGCATTTTATTTATTTTCAGTCATTTTTGCCAAAGCTTAATAACAACTTTCTTGTACATTTGTAAAACGCTTTGAAAAACAAAAAAATAAGTTGGTGCACAACATGATGCTTTATAACTTCTCCAAATTTGTGTGAACAAAACCCGAACATAGGTTGTACGTGAAAATAATTCAAATGTTATTCAACATCATGCTGAATTAATTCGTCATAATGGTGCCTGTTAAATGAGTGATTGTTAGTTGGGCAGTTCCTGTTTAACCCAGAGGTGCAAGAAATCGATTGCGATGAAAACGTCCCGTTATTATAGAGATTTAAATCCCAGTGAAAGAGCGCCCCTAATCAAACACAATCTATTTGAATTATGAGAATAACAAAACGGTGGTACTGATATTTATCCATGCATCGGAACTCTAGCCCCATCCATGTCTTGCTTCTAGTTTAGTCCCAGGACAACAGAGAAAAACCCGGGACTTTAGGCTAGTTGCAAAACTCTGTAAAATTAGAGAATGTGTTCTGCAATAAGAATGCAGAGTGAGTCCTTAAATTACCAGAACTTAACAGTCCTTGATGTGTTTTACGCAATTGGATACGTAAAGCATGTTTGCTTTCCTAACATCAAGTGTAGTCTCGGGTGGGCAAAGTCCGATTCTTTAGCTATCAGCAAGGCAGAATAAATGCAATTTCAGAAACTGTCACCAGTTACAAGGACTTTGTACCATGAATCCATATTAACCTAACTTGACAAACCGGATATCACTAGGGTTCGGTTTGGTAGATCTTGAACCGTAACGCAACACATAAAGGCGATCTACCTACGTTACGGGCTCCGTTAAAGATCGAGCATATTTTAAACCCCCTCAACCATTCATCCATCAGCACGGATAGCCTGACACCTTGGATTGGGGTTCCCTGTTTAGTGGACTTTTACCCCCGTAAAAGGGTGTCCGTAGTGTTATTCTTAGCCAATTGAGACAACCGCTACCGGCACTACACAGCTATCTAGGCTGATCGGAAAAATAAGTTAACATTGATGATTAACTTCTAAACGAGCCCGTTCAGCCACCCAGCTTTACTTCAGCATGGTAGAGGCGATTTGTCAGCTCTTAACCGAAATATTCAGAGCCAGTATTACTTTAGCTTACACACCTAAGGCGTGGCGTAAGGTTCGCGTTGTTTTTCTCCCAAAAGCTGGCAAACGGGACAAAACAACTCCAAAAGCCTTCAGACCCACAAGCCTTTCATGTGTTCTGTTAAAGACCATGGAGAAAATAGTGGATGACTTTGTCAAGTCTACCAGCTTAGTAGAAATGCCTCTAAGCAAATTTCACTTTGCTTATCAAACAGGCAAATCTACCAAAACGGCGCTACAGTCGCTAGTCAGCAAAATTAAGAAATCGTTTCAAGCCAAGGAAATAGCCGTGGTTGCTTTTCTCGACATTGAAGGAGCATGCAATAACGCATCCTACAGCTCAATTCGTTCTGCAATGGAAGCAAGGGGCTTGGATAAATGCATTATTGAATGGATATTAACGATGCTTAGAGATCGAGAGATCTCTTCCGTTCTTGGAGGTGCGCAACTATCAGTAAGATCTGTGAAGGGCTGTCCTCAAGTAGGAGTACTATCGCCCCTATTGTGGTCTTTGGTAGTGGACGAACTCCTTAAAAAACTCATCAATCAAGGCTTTGAGGTTATTGGATACGCAGATGATGTAGCTATTCTGATACGTGGAAAATATAACGACACGATATCTAGCCGGCTTCAATCTGCGTTGAATGTTCAAATGGTGCCGAGAGCAGGGATTAAACGTAAACCTTTCAAAAACTGTAATTAAACCTTTTACTAGATGGTTAAAAATAAATCTTGCTGAACCTTTTTTAGATGGAGTTCAAATTCAATTCTCAGAAGAAGTTAAACATCTTGGGGTAACTTTGGACAAAAGACTGAATTGCAATTCTCATTTAAACAATGTTTTAACCATGGGTACCAATGCCCTTTGGGTCTGCATCAAAGCCTTAGGAAAAAACCTGGGGTCTTAGACCTAACAGGATTCACTGGATTTATGCTGCAATAGTCCGGCCTAAGATTACTTATGCTTCACCTGTTTGGTGGCCCAAAACAAATGAGGTAACCTCTCAAAAGAAGCTAAGTAAGCTACAAATACTTGCTTGTATATCTATGACAGGAGCAATGAAAAGCACCTCATCAGCTGCTATGGATGCCCTTCTCAATATACTGCCATTGCATCAATTTGTTAAACTACAAGCGGCAAATGTGCCCTGCAGTTTATACGTTACAATAAAATCCTAGACCGAGATCTTGTTGGTCATTTGAGGATCATCAAATGTATAAGAACATGAAAACAGTAGAAGATTGGACGATAACGAAGACCAACTATGATGTTTCCTTCAAAGTGGTGAAACCATATCGCTATGTTTGGGATGCTGGTGGGCCAAGTTTACGTCCAGGTTCTATAGTATTTTATACTGATGGGTCCAAGATGGGAGAAAATACTGGAGCTAGTGTTTTTGGCCCTGATATCAGTAAGGCTATACCAATGGGATGCAGTCCCACAGTATTTCAAGCGGAAGTTCTAGCCATTCTAGAGTGTGTCAACATTTTTCTGAAAAGAAATCATAGGTTTGCAAAGATCTGTATTTTTTTCGGACAGTCAGGCGGCTCTAAATGCGCTAAAAGCTTTCACTTGCCAACATTGGCGTAGCTAGGGGGGGTTCCAGGGGTGCCTGGCACCCCCTAGAACAAATTTGGCACCCCCTAGAATTTTTCCTTGACTTTCCTTTGCTTGAAACTCACAATAATTCCAACATTTATTAATGGCACATTTGAACAAAACTTAAGCACATCCGGAATTATTATATAACTGTTGTACGTTTTGGCGTTTTGAATATTGGTAAGAACAATCAACAGACTTCTCCATAGATTCCTCCATAAATACCTCTATCTATTCGTACAGTAATTTCTCTAGGCTTCCTCTATGGATTGCTCACGATATTTCTTCAATAAACTTCCCTTAGGATACTCCAGGCAGTCCTGATAGGGTTGTACATACTAGAAATTTCTGCAGAGATTAATCCAGCAAATTCTGCTAGGATTTCTTTGGAAATTCTTACTATGATTCTTCATAGAATTTTCCTAGGGAATTTTCAAAAAAAAAAAAATATTAGGGTTTCTTCAGCAATTTCTGGTGGATTTATTCAAGCAATCTTCCTGGGATTCAGGAGTTCCTCCGGTGATTCTTCCAGGAATTCCTTCAGAGATTTCATCCAGAGATTCTTCCAGAAATTTATCTTGGAATTCCTCAAGGCACTTATATTGGCCTTCATCCGGGAATTGTAGCTAGGATTTCTCAAGCATCTCCTGCTGCGATTCTTCCAGCAATTTGTCCTCTAAGAATTCTCACTAGGAAAGTTCTTCCGGAAGATCTCCCTGACATTTATCTATAAAATCCCTTCATTGATTTTTCCATAAATTTCTTCAAGGATATATCCAGGACATTCTACAGAGGCTCTTCCAGAAATTCCACAGGGGATTTCCCCAAGAACTTCTATTGACCTTCTTCCATGAGTTAAAGCTGGAATTCTTCAAGCAATTCCCATTATGACTCCTTCAGAAATACTTCTAGGGATTTCTCCTGGCATACTTACTTACAGGAATTCCTTCAGATATTACAGCTGTGACTACTCAAGCAATTCATGCGGTTCTTCCAGCTATTCTTCCTCCAGAAATTCTAACTGTGGTACTTCAAAAATTATACTACGGATTCTTCTAGAGCTTTCTCCTGTTTTTTTTTGCTGGGACCTTTCCCGGCAATCTTCCTGGAATTTTTGCAGAAATTCCTTTGGTTGCTCCACCTGGAATTTCTCCAAGGACTCATCCAGAAATTCCTCCAGAAATTGTATCCAAAGATTCCTCCAGAAAATCCTCATGGTATTCCTGCAGAAACTCTTTCTGGCCTTTCTACAAGAATGCCTCAAACAACTCCTCCTGTGATTCTTCCAGCAATTCCTCCAGAAATTCTAAAAGGATACGAAAAATTCATCACTAGGAATAATTAAAGAATTAAATCCTATACGAAGTAATCCTAGCATTAGGGCAGGAATTCTTCCTAAGATTTCTTCAGGGCCTTCTCAATAAATTCTTCCAGAGTACCTCTACCGGTTCTTGTAAGGATTTCCCTAGGTATTCCAAGGATTTTGTCTTTGGATTCTCCCGGCATTGATGGGGTTTCTCTAGAAATTCCTGTACAGTTTTCTCCAGCAATTCCTTATAGGATTTCAGCTGAGGTTTCTACAGTAATACATCCCTGAATCCTTCTAAGGATACCTCCTGAGATTTTTCCTGTGATTTCTTCAGAAACTCTCCGGTGATTCCTCCAGGAATGTTTATCCAAGATATTTTGACCCCGGATTCTCTCATAAATTTCCCATGGGATTCCTACAGGAACTCCTCTTGGCCTTCATCCTGGAATTTCAGCTGGATTTTTCAAGCTATTCCTTCTGTGATTCTTCCTGCAATTCCTCCTAGGACTCCTCCTGTCATTCTTACTGTAATACCTCCCAGAATTCTTCTAGGGATTTCTCTAGAGATTCTTTCAAAAACTTGCTGGGATCTCCTAGGAGTGTTGCAGAAGTACCTTCGGAGTGCCCTCCAAAAAATCCTAAAAAAACCTTGGATTTCTCCAAATATTTCTTGTTGGGCTTCTCCAGGAACTCCTCATGACTTTAATTCAGGAACTCCTCCTAGGATTCCATAAGCCATTCCTGCTGCATCTAATGTTTCAGGAATGCCTTGTAGGTCTCCTCCAGAAAATTTTACTGTGATACCTGCAGGAATCCCTCTAGAGATATCTCTTGGAAATCTTGGAAATCTTGGAAATATTTAATGTGTAAAATCAGCTTGAGAACATGAAAAAATAGTGAACAGTACAGTTAATGGAAAAGCAGAATAAACATATTGGGTAAATGTATGGAGAGTCTACCTGCAATACAAATCAGTCGTGTCCTATGATGATTGATATACCTGAAAGCAGAAGAACAAAACCATAACGTAAGATGTCAATTTGATTAATGAACAAAAACAATGAGATGGGCTTGGGAGTGTAGAAAATTCAAGATGTATCAGCTCGTCCAACAAAGGACTTCTTTCCGGGCTTTTGTATCATTCTTATATAATTGAATTAAATACAGATAATCGGCGAAATTATCTGTGCACATGGAAACACACACATTTTTGTTATGATGAAAGTGTTAAAAAAAAACAAACTGTGAAATTTGAACAAAGTCTTCAGTTACTATATTCAGCTAAGTAGCATACCCAAGTAACCAAAAGTTCCACTTCCCTTGACAAAATGCACTTTCAAGTTCCGCGAAGTTCAGATAAAGTTCCAAATGGAACTTTCTGGCTGCGTAAGAGTCTAACGATGAGCCTTGCTGGAACTTTGGTCACAAGTTCCGGCAAGGCTTATTGTTAGCCTCTTAAGCAGCCAGAAAGTTCCATTCGGAACTTTATCTGAACTTCGCGGAACTTTAAAGCTGCTTAAGATGCTACTCGGAACTTTGTCGGAACTTTCAAGTTCATAGAAGTTTAGTTCAGTAGCATTGTGTTTCAATGAAGATTAAAATTATTTCTTTTACAGAAAACAACTGTTTAAGCATAAACGAAAAAAAAAGACAAATATGAATTTATCAAATCAATGAATACTAGGCTTGAGCAAAAAAAATAATTGCCGCCCATCGGATTCGAACCGATAGTCGCTGCGTGAGAACCCTATGCTCTACCACAGTACTACAGTTGCGATCGAGTGAGCAGCAGATAAAGTCTAACTTGAATCGATTTTCTGTCGGCAGCTAGTTTTGCACATTTGTACAGTATACTATAGTGAAGTTAGCTTAACTTTCCGTGTATGTGACACCGGAGCTTTACGGTTTTCGGATGTAGAAAACATACACTGTAGAACTGTGGTCTAGAACTAACTTTATTACTAATGCTAAGCCTTATATATATGAATGAATGTACAATACATTCTACCTGATTTGACTCATTATCTTTTGGGTCCCTTTCTTATTATCTCTACTTTGTTATCGCCGCCACTATCGGTGCGTCACTATTTTCATTACAATTTATGGGTCTCTTTCTTGGTCCTTCGTAGAAGATTAGTTTATGACGTAATTGTCTTGGGTAGCAGAGAATTATCAACTATGCGCATATTGCAACTAACAATATGCCATGCGGTGCGCTGTATAACTTAAGGAAAATGACAACTTGAGTTTGAAATGCAAATTGATTGATTCGCGTTCGTTACATTCCGGACCCCGTAAATCTACTAGATTTACAATAATAATTGTCGATAAGCGATTTATTACTTATTATATGAAATGATATTAATATTGTCTTTTTACTTAGGACTAGACATTTGTGTTGAATTTTGGATACACATTTCCTCTATACAGGTTCATTTCTGTTTCTTCTGTTTCATTGTTTGGTTGTTGATTCTCTTCTGAACATCTATTATTTTCCATTTTGTTTACCGTCTCCCTTCTAATGTTTTTATGCGACAAAAAATTAGTTAATGAGTCCCAGAATGATGCTATTAGTTTCCAACTGAAACCATAGATGTCATATAATATCTGACTATGTATGATTGTATCAACAATAAATTTTAAACCTCGAGCGAATAGGTAAATACCGATGAATGTTGACGTAGTGTTTCCCAACCATGTGCTCCAAGACAACACTTTGTTCCAGTACTTATGTATTGCACCATCAATTATTTTCTCAGATAATAAAGCATCAAATCTAAAGCCTTGAGTATTAGGATTTTGTCCAGCTAAAATTTTATAAACTACAGAAGATGCTACACGTCTTTCGCCTTGTTCATATATCATGTTCCTCATTTTGACCAAACTGTTGGAATCATAAACCCCACTCTCCATTAAGTTTGGCAATGGCGTGTATGACCAGCTGGTAACAATATCAGTTGATAGTTTACTTGGCGCAGTGGTTTCTCGTAATCTTCCATCTGTGGTGTACCATCTGCTCCCAAATTTGAATTTGGCAGGAAGTAGAGGAGTACACTCTATTTCTGTTCCTAATGTTTGTAAAACGCGTGTAACTGGAGCTAAAAACATTGACACATTATTGTAAAAAACGGGAATTTCTTGATAACATTGCTCAGTAAATCTTGGTGTAATGTAAACAGGTTTACACTCCAAAACGTGCAAAACTTCGCCAGCGACTACTGCTGTGTAACCATTTCTCTTCATTATGCTGCTGACGAATTCATTCGGGTTAAGCCTAGTCAGTGTAAGCTTAGTTTCTAAAAGAACTTTATCTAACTTACACATTTCAGCCATAACCATATTGTAAATATCATTTAAAGATTGACCAATATAACTTTCTACAAGAGTAATTTTGGAATTAAAATAAGTAAACAAATCCAAATTTTTTCCACTGTTTGCTTTTCGTGTAAATGGAGATCTAATACTCTCTGTTTCAATTATTAAAATTCTAGGATGATCAGTAGTAAATCCGTTGTAACCACAAATGCGAGTATCTTCTCGTGTTTTGATCGAAAATACTTGCTTTTCTGAAATAGTGCTGTAAACCACTGAATGAGTTTGCTTTATATTACCCTCTAAACTTGTAGTTTTATTGACAAGTCCTTCATAAATTACTTCAAATTCAGTTGTTTCACAGGACTGATTCAAGTCTACATTCCAGGTCAAATAACCTTCTTCGGAATCTAGACATGTTCCAATTGAATACGAACACATTAAACCATTTTTCAAATATATCTGATCATTTTCAAGGTCAATATTTGCAATATAGTCGTATAGAGCAATCTCGTACTCATAATAAACTAGTGCCCCAGTCCATGTATAGAATGGTGTACTATATGTGCCTCCGTTGCATGAATTTCCAGTCACGCTACCTACAATAAGCGTTTCACCCCTTGTAGTGGAATTTAACTTCAGCTCATTAATTTGTCTGTCATGAGTCAGCGATACAATTCCTAAAGCGTGTACCTTTGTACATTCTTCTGAATTGAACTCTTTGACGATGTAAGAATATCCATACTGATAATCTGAAGTATGCGAAAATGCTCCACAATGTCTTATGGACCTTCGAATTATTACCTTACATTGAAGAACTTTAGTTAAACTTTTTACATTCCTTTGTAAAACCTGTATTGTTATTTCTGTTGAACTCAAATTACTTTTCTGAGGAATACAAGAAGCTACATCAAGAAGCGAGTAACTTGTCATGTTTACCTCTGGGTTGGCACAATCAAATGCTATCAATCCTCTAGTTTCGAAACCAAAGATTAATGTAAACATGTATACAAGCAACATAAACGATATGAAGTTACTAGGATTTTTTGTTCTTATGGTTTTATTCGAACGTAGATTGCACATTTCTTCATGATCATCTTGATTCGGGATTAAATCTGGTGAATCTAGTTTCTTCGGTTCTGAAAGTGGAATTGTGTCATGACTTCCTTGAAAGTTTTGAGTTTGTTGAAATAAATCATCATTTGTTTCTAAAGATGGCTTTGGCTTTTGAATTTTCCGAACATCTAAAACTGCCACTTTGACGGCTGGTCTTTCATAAATACCTTTAGATGTTTTAATTTCAGCAGATCTTACTTGTCCATCTTTAGCCATTCTAACACTGATTACTCGACCTTTCAGCCATGTTCCAGGAGGTGCCTTATCATCAGTTATTACAACAATATCGTCAACTTTAATAGGTTCAATTTGATTAGTCCATTTATTTCGTTTCAACAATAATGGAAGGTACTCTTTCGTCCACCGATCCCAAAAATATTTCCCATAGTTTTGAACCTTTTTCCAATGATGTTTTTCTAAGTGAATTGCAGTTGGATCATAAGGTGGTACATATTCTCCAGCACGACCAATTAGAATATGAAATGGTGTCATTATTTCGTCGTCGATATCTTCTACTGGTATGTGTGTTAATGGACGAGAGTTTAGAATAAATTCTACTTGGATCAGAGCAGATCTTAAAATTGCTGGTCGTGGTAAACGACTACCATACTGCTTCAGCATTTTATATAGCGATAACTTTATGATTTTAATAAGCCTCTCCCATACTCCGCCGAAATGGGATGCCGCGGGAGGATTGAATGTCCATTTTAAGGCTAATGCTGCCGCATCACCGTTTCTCATTCTTTTATCAATATTCACAATTAGTTCTTTTAATTCATTGTCAGCTCCAACAAAGTTGGTGCCATTATCGCTGTAAAGGTGCTTAATTTTTCCTCTTCTGTTTTGAAAATTACGCAAACAGACAATAAAAGAATCTGTATCTAATTTCTCAGCCATTTCGATGTGAACTGCTCTACTAGACATACATGTAAAAATCACACCCCAACGTTTTTCTCTTGATCGTTTTACTGCAACTTCAAATGGACCAAAGTAATCCACTCCAGTATGCGTAAATGGATACAAGAAAGATTCGGTCCGATAATCTGGTAAGGGTGCCATCATGGGTGGTACTGGTTTTGCGTTAACAATAATGCATTCTTGGCAATATTTCTTGACCTTTTTCAAAAGTGACCTTTGTTTAATAATCCAAAACTTTTGAAGAATAGCTGCAATCACGACATTGTCATTCTGATGCAAATACCGTTCATGATATGTCTTTACAATTAAAAAAGAAATATTATGTTCATATGGTAATATAATTGGCTTTCTTGCTGATTCGGGTATGCTTCTTGCGTGTTCCAATCTTCCTCTTGCTCTGAGTACTCCATGATTATCAAGCATTGGACTCAATTTTCGTAAGTTGCTGGATTTTTCAATTTCTTTACCTTCTTTCAGTAATGTTACTTCCTCTGCGAAACAATCCCATTGAGCTTTTTTGAATATCGCGTTTTCAACCCATTTTACATCATCATAATTAGTGCTACGATCAAAATCTGTTTTATTTTTAATCCAATCGGTAAACTTTTTTATTATTAGAGTTCGCTTAACCAAACGCCACCAGTCCGAAAAATAATCGTCCTGAATAAAAGAGTAAGGATGTATTCTTTGATGAATGTTTACATAGTTTCTCAGCTCTTCATCAGTTTCCATACTTACTGTCCAGTTTGGCCAATAACTTTCTGATTTTCTTAAAAACGATGGTCCATTGAGCCATAATGATGCTTTAATTTTTGTACCTTCATCAGCAGGGTTTAATGATGATTTTATATATCTCCATTGATCCATTGAAGTTGTTTCTAAGATTTCAGCAACTCGATGAGCTACGAATTGCTTATACCGCCTATGCTGACTATTAATCCAGGCTAGGACAGTTTGACTGTCTGACCACATGACGCATTTTGAAATCGAAATTCTTAATTCTTTCTTTACGGTATTCAACAATCTTATCCCTAATATTGCTGCTTGCAACTCTAAACGTGGTATGGATAACATTTTATTCGGTGAAACTCTTGCCTTTGCTGACACTATATTCACATCAGTGCCATTTGCAGTAACACTTCTCAGATACACAACGGCAGCAAAAGCATTTTCCGAAGCATCTCCGAACATATGCAACTCATAAAACAATGCATTTTTCAAGGTCATACATCTTGGAATCTTAAAATGGGTGACAAGTTTAAGCATATCTATCCAAGAGTTCCAAAAATTTGATAAACTATCTGGTAACTGGCTATCCCAATCAGAAGATTCTTTATGCCATTTTTGTAAAAGAATTCTACCATGAATTGTGAAGTTCGAAATTAACCCTAAGGGATCGTAAATACTCATTACAAACGAGAGAGTTTCTCTCTTTGTAATCAACCTTGTGAATTCCAATCGATCAAGTTTTAATTGAAATTCGATCAAATCAGTTGTTGTATTCCAATAGATACCCAATACTTTATCAGTTGGTATTTCTTTATTCTCGAACCATTTTATTTCTGAAACATGAAGTCTTTCTGAAGGAATAACGTTGGCAAGCTGTTGCGAATTTGTAATAAAATTTCTTAGATGAAATCCAGCATACTGTTGAATATTTATAACACCCTGAACAACTTCAGATGCTTCTTTAATTTCATCAAAGCTATCCAAATAATCATCAACATAAAAGTTATTTTCAGAAGCCTCAGAAGCCTTTGGAAAATCATCCTTAAAAAGCTGTGCATTATAATTTTTCACTGCTTGAGCACAAGCAGGAGAACACGTTGATCCAAAAATCATTGATTCCATCACATATACGCTCGGATCCCTATCGGCCTCACATTGTCTCCAAAGGTATCTTTGTGCAGGCTGATCTTCCATAACAATTTTTATTTGCTGAAACATTTCTTGTATATCCCCTGTAACAGCGATTTTGAACTCTCTGAATCTTAGCAAAACACCGAACAAAGATTTTACTGTGTCAGGACCGGAAAGCAGTGCTGAGTTAAAAGATACTCCTTCTACTGCTGCAGCTGCATCAAAAACAATTCTTGATTTAGGTGGGACTTTGTTTTTATTTGTCACAATAAAATGAGGCAAATAATAGGTGTTTGGATGTTCCTGTAGTAGCTCACGTGGGCTAAGCTTACGGGCATAACCCTTTTTAACAAATCCTTCAAATGACTCAATTGCCCATTTTCTTAGCTCTGGTTTCCTAGCTAATGTCTTCTCCAATATTTCCAAACGTTTGAAAGCATTATTAAAACTTGGAGGGAAACTCATGCTTTCAGTTTTCCACAATAATCCTATTGAGTAATGTCCGTTTTCATATTTAATTGTATTTTTAATAATTGATTCAGCTCTTTCTACTTCTGCTGATTTTGGTAATTTATTAACGACGTTGACTCCAAAGTTTTCAGTAGAACAATAATTTTCAAAAATTGCTCTTAAATCTGTACTTTCATGCTCTCTAATGCAAAAAGAATATGAAGGCTCACCTCTATATACCTTACCGAAAATCAACCATCCTAGTTTGGTACGCGCTGCCATCGGCGAGTTCTCGTCACTTATCCTTCTGTCGGTCGTCAACAACAAATGAGCGTGCTCCATACCAATTAAAATCGTGGGCTTGGCGTTGACGTATCCCTGAACTGGAACATCAGCTAAATAAGTGAACTCCTTCTTCATGTGTTTAATATCCAATGTTTGCGTTGGAAGTTCAATGTCCTCGATGGTCCTGACATCCTTCATTGAATAAGTTTTTCCTCCATGTCCGCGTATCCACAGCTGTACTCTTCGGCTAGGTGATTCCTTTGAAACGTTCTGCGTCCAGGTTAATTCCAGTGGTTCTGACCGTCCATGGAGCCCAAGTTTATCCGCTACCGATTGATCCAAAAGGCTTAATGACGAGCCGGGATCAAGGAAAGCGAATGTTTCCAAAGAGAGGTTTCCATTCTGCAACGTTACTGGTACTATTTGATAATATACCGTTGATTTTCGACTTCCATGATGATTATTGTTAGTTTTGTCCTTCTCCAGATTTTGATTTTCCTTGGGTTTCTCGACGGCTGCTTTATGCAATAAACGATTGTGCATTCCTTTGCAACCGTCTATTTTGCATTCTCGCTTGCTTCTGCAAAACTTACTACCGTGTCCTTTGTTCAGGCAAGAAAAACACAGTTTCAATTGTTGAATTCGTTGTTGCCTTTGCTCAACATTGAGGTTTTTCAATATGTTGCACTTGAACGTTTGATGCTCATGCTTACAAATGTTGCACTGCATTTTTGAAGGATTGTTATGAATATTGATTCTGGGCTTTTGTTCCTTTCTTGTAGGTGGTGCTAATCTCCGTAATGTCGTTGCGTGAGTTTGCAGCCACTTATTCAAATCATGGAGAGTTGGCTGACTGACATTTCTTTGAAGCGCTTCTGTCCATGTTATCTGCATACTAAATGGTAGCTTTGATACTATGTCAGTAATTAACCGATAATCATGAAGGAATTCTGGCTTGGCCAATGTTTCCATTGTCACAACCAAATCGTCCAATGCGTTAGCAATATCGATAGTATGGAGTTTGGGTTGATTCAATGTTTTTATCAGCTCGTTCAATAATTGCTGATAAATAGCCTCCGGTCTCCCATAAATTTCTTCAAGCCGTTGCATTATTCTAGGAACATTAGCAGCCCCTATCATCAAATTTGACACGCTCTTGGCAGCTTGGCCATACAGAGCTTCTTCCAATCTTGATAAATTTTCGAGATTGGTAAATCTACCTTCGGCAGATGTGTCCTTAAAAATGCTTTTGAATTTCGGCCATTCACGAGCCTCTCCACTAAATTTTGGAAGCTTGATTAATGCTTGCCTCGTCGCATTTAAAGAACCTTCAGACTGACGTCTGTTTGCCACATCTTGTTGAATTTTCAGCGATTCATTTAGCTGGTTCGCTAAATCAAACTTCACTTTTACGTCCAATAATGTCGCTCGTTCGATTTCCAGATATTCGCATTTGGCGCAAAGGAATCGCTCTTCTTGTGACGGCGTATGCTTAAGGTGCACACAACTAAGGTGGAACCACCTATCACAATCGTCACAAGACACCATATTATCCTTGGTGTCAGCTTCCTTGCATAAACGGCAGTTTCCGTTCTTATTTTCCACGAATTGGAACATAGCTTTTGATTTTGCCATCGCAAATGTTCACTTTACTCTCACCTGGTTGTTTGCTGCTACTTTGCTTCTCTGTTTCCTTTTGCCGGATCTGCGCGTTCACTTCTGATGACAGCTTCTAAAGGTATTTCCAAACCTTTTTGTTAATTCACACACTGCAGTTTCACTATTTTCAAAAATGTCCAATGTCCTAGTTTCACTTGAATTACCACTCTGGGTTTTAATATTCAACACACAAGGTATTTTAGACACGATTCGTGAATATCTATTCACAACTTTCGAATGTTTGCCACTATTGGCTCAAGATTTGTAACAGTTAAATTTTGTGACAATGCACAACACTCAGACTGCACTCCTGGCGACAGTAAACCACGTTACAAAATCAATCACTGTAGCTATTTATTACGACAACTTTTTATATTGTCGGAGTCCTTTCCACTTATTCTAGTTGATCTCCGCGCGCCGGTATCACTGCACAATTTCAACACAACGTCGCGAGTACTTTCCTCTCTGGTAGTTCACCAAAATGTGACACCGGAGCTTTACGGTTTTCGGATGTAGAAAACATACACTGTAGAACTGTGGTCTAGAACTAACTTTATTACTAATGCTAAGCCTTATATATATGAATGAATGTACAATACATTCTACCTGATTTGACTCATTATCTTTTGGGTCCCTTTCTTATTATCTCTACTTTGTTATCGCCGCCACTATCGGTGCGTCACTATTTTCATTACAATTTATGGGTCTCTTTCTTGGTCCTTCGTAGAAGATTAGTTTATGACGTAATTGTCTTGGGTAGCAGAGAATTATCAACTATGCGCATATTGCAACTAACAATATGCCATGCGGTGCGCTGTATAACTTAAGGAAAATGACAACTTGAGTTTGAAATGCAAATTGATTGATTCGCGTTCGTTACAGTGTAGCTGCCGGCTTAGAATAGCACTACGGATCACCTGTTCCGGGGGTAAAAGTCCACCAAACAGGTAACCCCAATCCAAAGTGTCAGGCGACCCGTGCTGAGGGATGTATGGTTGAGGGGGTTTAAAATATGCTCAATCTTTAACGGAGCCCGTAGCGTGGGTAGATCGCCTTTTTGGGTTGCATTGCGGTGAAAGATCTACCAAACCGAAATCTAGTGTCGTCCTATTTTTCAATTTTGGAATATGTGTTCCGGTAATTAAAGGCATTATAGTATTAAGTCGTTGCTACTGGTGTTGTGATGACTTCCAGTCTTTGAATAAAACTAAGTTTACAAACTTAACTTTGCATATAGTTAAAAACCTCACCATCTGAGGCTAAACTCAATGCAAAGGAAATTGAGTAATGCGACATGCACTACACTAAGGATACGGGTAATGTCACAATAGATCTAAAAACTGGTCGCAGTGACAGACCCGAACAGGAATAAAAAAAAAAGCTTGACTTTGTCAAGTGTCTTCAGCAGCGCAGCGGTAAGTCGGCAGGCTATCACGCAGGAGGATCCAGTTCAAATCTACATAGCAGCGACATGTGTGAAAATATAATTATCAGAAGCAATTTCCACATATGAATCACAAACCCCCCAACCTTTTTGTTTTTGCATGAATTTTGTCAAAGTTCTGTCAGAAGCTGCTTAGAAGGCTATCCAGCGTGCTTATGTGAACTTTCAAGTTCCAAAATTACTTAAAAATGAAGCTGCTTAGAAGGCTAATGAGCAACCTCGAACAAGCTGCTTAGCTTATAAAGTACCCTTTTATCTGAACTTTTGGTTACTTCGGAATTCATGGAGCGCGCAAGCCTCACTGGTCCAGTGCTAGATAATCCTGATTAGAAAGCCAAGCAATTTACGCTTTTGCGTGTAGTTCCTTAAATCTATTCATACATTGCATACTGATTCTTCACAACGAATATCATTTGAAACTGCGGTTTTGTGTTTGTTCTTAAGCGTGTACACAGTATTGATAGACTCACTTCTGAAATTTCCCTAAAAGGTCAATGGAACTGATCTGACAGCTTGTGCAGCTCACTAAAACCCCTATGAAACCTCCTGAAATGCCTTGAAATACCTCTAAAACTCTTTCCTCCCCGAAACTCTTTTGAAATGTAATGAATCCATTTATATTGGCATACATTCTATTTAGGCAGTCCCGACTCATTATCTATTCCAGTGTATTCCCATTCGTTCGTCGTTCTTAGCCTCTTCAGAAAATGTGAGCATTCGCCTCTTTTAGTTAGTTACTACTGTGAGGTGGGTCTTTGAACTTTGGAACGAACGCAGATTAGCACCTGTTGCTAACGCCTCACAACACCTCACAATACAACGACGATCGATATTGACTCTGAAGGATACGATCAACCGACGCAGCTGCTTGTGAGCATCTTATTTATGACAGTTGGAAGAGTTTTGAATTGATGTATGTTCTTTTGATTTGATTCAATTGGCAGAGACAGTCTAACTAGCTTGATGAACTATCGAAAGTTCTGTAACTCTAAATAGATTTATTTTTAAAAATTCAACGTAGTTCCAAGAAATTATCACGAATTACGTCAATAGGGGCACGGTGTGTATGTTAAAAACAAGCTTGTTTCTAGTAGATAAAGTCATGCAAGAAAGACTAAGGAATTACTTGAGGAATTTGTAGAGGCCCTGCTATCAGTAAGGCTATACCAATGGGATGCAGTCCCACAGTATTTAAAGCGGAAGTTCTAGCCATTCTAGAGTGTGTCAACATTTGTCTGAAAAGAAATCATAGGTTTGCAAAGATCTGTATTTGTTTCGGACAGTCAGGCGGCTCTAAATGCGCTAAAAGCTTTCACTTGCCAATCAAAGCTAGTGTGGGAATGCATTATTTCTCTGAAGCAATTGGTCAGTAGGAACGAGGTAACTTTATACTGGGTGCCCGGTCATTGTGGAATTCTGGGAAATGAAAACGGAAGGAAATGAAAATCTTGGAGGTATTTCTAATACATTTTTTGGAAGAACTTCAAGGGCAACTCCTGTAGGAATCCCTGTAGGTACTCGTCATGGAGCAATCTGCGAAGAGAAACCGATTACGCCCTTATATTTTCTTGAACCAAGTTTTGATTTTGTAACAGGTCCCTCACCTCAAACAACATTTAGAACTAGTGAAGAGCTACAACAGAGTCGCCGATGCATAAATTGTACAAGTTTGCAATCCATGCATGAGCGCATCGGAGAAGATACAGGAAAAAAAAAACGACTGCGCCGTTCCAAGATCGACAAAGATCGTCATCGCTGTCGCCATCGTCGTCGTCGTCGCATCGCCAAGTGCATCGAACTCACGATCTTCCTATACCTTCATAGGTACCTACTCTTTACCAAAAGATGACTTGCGTTGCGAGCAGCTTATCGTCGCGTCGGTGAGCATGTGGACGTGAACGAGCACTTCTGCTGATCACGAAGTAGTCTCCCGACCGAGAAACCGCATGTCGTCGCATGCGTTTCACGTTCTTTCTTCCGCGATCACGATCAACGAGCGCAGCGCTGCAGCGACTACTCGACTCTGTAGTGGTGACGTCGTCCCCGGTGCACAACTACCAATCGGTTGCATCAAAATGCATCGGTTTACTGCTGCACGTAAAACTGGTTTGAGGGGGTTCAGGGTAGAAAGAGAAGCCACGAGATACTGTGAGTGAGTACCGCAAATAAGTTATGCGGAAAGAGTGCTGTTTGTTTGTTAAGGTGAATATATGACGAAGCCACAACTCGAATTTTCAAGAGCACTAATCTGAAGAACCGAATGTCAGTTTGCGCTGAAAAGTTGATCGATTGGTCACCACCAGGGGGTAACCAATCGATCAACTTTTCAGTTTAAACCGACATTCGGTTCTTCAGATTTGTGGTTTCGAAAATTCGAGGTGTGGCTTCGTTATATATTCACCTTAAGCAATAACATTTGCAAAGTTTTTCAGGCAGTGCTGCGGCTGGAGGCGATCGTATCGCAGACGATCACATGCCGCCGCCGTCGCGTCGTAGTACAATCACGAGCCATTAGTAGGCCGATCTTGAACGATCACTCAAGCCTCCCGCATTCGCCTTGACGGAACTCTTTGAGAGAATTGCGCTGTGCGTGAAAACAATTTTTTTAACATGGGAAAGGATAGGAGCTGCATTTTCAAATGCTTCTAAAATATTTTAGGGACTTCAGATTGAAAAAAGAGTTAATGTTTTGCAATATACTTTCAATTAGCTACACTATAACTGGTTTTAGACAAAAAGTTTTTAAATCACAATGTTATGTCTATAATATAGCGTATCAAAATCTCATTCGATAACATTAAGAACGTTTTGCTTAAAAAAAATTCTATAAAGAATTAGAAGCATTTGAAAATGCAGCTCCTATCCTTTCCCATGTTAAAAAAAATTGTTTTCACGCACATCGCAATTCTCTCAGAGAGCCTCCGTCAAGGCGAATAGCCTCTACCGCGTTCGGTGATCGCGGATAGACTCTCAGTAGGGTGCGCCTCCAAACTGAATACAACAGGGTGCGCTCAGTTCAACACCAGCACACTTTGGCATGCCGCGGGTCAGCGGGATGCTATAGATTTCCTATGCCGATCTCCTCTACAAATGATGTTGTGTGTTTACACCAGCAGCGTGGAGCGCTGTGCATACCAAAATAAATAAACAAATAAATAAACACCACTCAATCTCCAAACCGCATGGTACGGCGGTGTGCCGTCGTCTTCGTCGTGAGAGACAGGAAAAAAAATGGTTGAAACATGAGTGCGCGGCTATGCGGTTTGGGTGGGTGGCAGCAGAGTAATTGCGCCGCGAGGGGTTTCATCGTGGACGCGACACGATGCACTTGGTGTGGTGGTCGGTTAGTAGGTCTCCGCAGTGGAACCGGCCAACCACTCCCCACCGCGCCGCCGTCGTGGATCTCTCTGGTGTAGAGAGAAACACATCGGTAATGTGTTTGCTTCGGCGCACAACACCGCAAGCGCAATCTCGAGGCGAGTGCCTTTGGTTGAGAAGGAAGCAATGACAGCACCGAGCAGTTGTAGTAAAGTAAAACCGGAGGAATGGAATGGAAGATAAAATATACAGACAACGAGGACGGACGAATAGCGACAA
Organism: Aedes albopictus; assembly: GCF_035046485.1. NCBI lineage: Eukaryota > Metazoa > Arthropoda > Insecta > Diptera > Culicidae > Aedes > Aedes albopictus. The sequence goes on along the minus strand of NC_085138.1, from coordinate 254,030,241 downwards.
AAAATCACGTTGTTTTATTTCTCAATGGATGAAGCTTGAACGGTAAGGTAATCAGGAAGTGAAAGAATCATAGTACTGACAGATGAAATAATCTAGACAATATCTTTACTGATACTATTTAAGGTTCCATAAAAACTTTCTTGAGCATAAGTCATTGGATTTACAAGCATAACTTGTGTGTTTGAATGAAATTCATGCTTCAAGATCATCTACAAGCGTATCAGTCTGAAACATGTTGAATCTTTTCTTAAATTGCCTGAAACGCACCTGAAACCCCTCGTGAAGCTCAGATGAATGCCTATGAAGCACCCTAAAAACCCTCTGAAACCACTTGAAACGCCTTAACACACCCTGAAACACCTTGAAACGACTCTAATACTCCCTGAAACCTCCTGAAGCTCCCTGAAATGTATTGTAAAGTCTTGAAACGTCTTCGAAATCTCCCCCACCCCTCCGCTCACAGTGAAGCTCACCCGAGAACCTATGAAGCCCACTCTAAGACCGCCCTGAAACATCCAGAAATGCCCTGAAACCCTGAAACCTCTAGAAACGCCCCATACAGCTTACCCGATAGCCCGTGAAACTCTCTAAATTCTATCTGAAACCTTCAGAAATGCCTCTGAAATGACCATGAAACCCCCGTGAAGCTCATCCTAGTCTGGCCAAAGTCTACGAACTACGCTCCATACAAGTTTTCTAATTTGTGTATGGACAAAAGTCTACGAGGAAGGAGGGGGTCTGAAATGACCAAAATTTGGTCTACGTGGTGTATGAACGGCCCTTTCCCACCGAAATTCCTTGAAGCGTTCTTGAATCTTCTTGTTCCCTACCCTACTTGGGGTTTCCTGTGGTAATCCCCGGAAGTATCTCGAGGAACCCTTGGCGTTATATCGAAAGGAATCGCTGTTTAGGTAAAATTTTCAAGGAATGACTTTGGAAAGAATTCCGGGAAAAGCACCTATGAAATCCGGAGTGTGGAATCGACAAACGTTAAAATACATAGAAACAAAAATATAAAAAAACCTACGAGATCCAAAATCACCAAAAAATTCCAGCCGATATTCCGGGAGGATTCACTGCAAGATTCCCGGTAGAAATCCATGAAATAATTACGGAAGATTTGCTGAATTATTTTTGGGAGAAATTCATGAGGGAATTTCATATAAAATCCCTAAAGGAAACCTGGAGAGGTATCTATGAAAGACTCCCGGAATGAATTCCTGAAGAAATCATTGAAAAAAAAAAAATATAGGAAAAATTTCTAAAAGAAATCAGGAAATAATCAATGAAGAAATCCTTGGGGGGCTCTGGGAGGAATACCAAGGAAGACAAATCTCTGGGGCAATCCCTGGAGAAATCTTTTAAAAGGAAACCCGATAAGAATTCCTGAAAGAATCCTTAGAAGAGTTCTTACAGAAAACGCAAAAAGGATTCTGAGTAGAATGTCGAGGGAACACCATGTAAGGAGTAATCCTCAAAGCAATCTGGGAGGAAATTTTGAAGGAATTCATAAAAGAAACTCTGGAAGTAATCTATGAAGGAATACTAGGATAAATCACTACGGGTAAACCAGTCATGGTAAAACCAAAGCTGGTTGCTCGAACTTTCCAAATTTCAGGCGCCTCTTATACTGTTACGTCCCCATGGAAGTGACTTCAATATTGTGCCTAATTAGAAATCATTCTGAATGGGCATTTATATTTACTTTTGTCCGGCTTTAGCTCAGCATTTGAAGTACTTTTATGAGTTCAGCAAGAATTATTCGTCCGAGAATTATTTCAGAATGTATTCCTTCCCATGCACTTTTTTAGAGTTTTCTACGCCTCCAGGGACACTACCAGGGAGAATCCTTCAGGGATTCTTTCAAGATTATCAAGCTTTTCCAGAATTTTTACAGAGAGATGATTTTTGCAGGATTTCCCAGAATGACTTCAGCAAGAATTCCTATCCCTTAAGAATCCCTTTAGAATCCATTCCTGTCCATGCATTACTTCAGAAAATTCTCCTGGAATTTCTCCAGAGATTCTTTCGGGAATTCCTCCAGAAATCTTCCTTGCGTCTTCTTCAAGAGTTTCCCAAGAAATTTCTCATAAGATTTATTTTGAAAGTAGTCCACTAGTTTTTTAGGAACTTCTCCTGGGATTTCTTCGCATTTCTTTTGTAAATTCCTTCTGTAGAAGTTCGGGAACGTATTCCTTCAAGATTTTTTTTTCCAGATATTTGAATATTGTTTTGGAAATTTCTCTAGGGTTTTCCTATAGAATCATAATTATCATTAATTTGATTTTTTTGGGAAAACTACTCGAAGTAAGAAAAGTGTTGAAAGAACACGGTGGGCGAGCGAAGAGAGAAATTGAATTTATCAGAGGACCATTGTTGAAGAACACAATTACAACGTCGATCTTCTTGCCTAACGTCCTGGTCTTGAACAGCTAGGAAATAGTAGTTAGATGAATATTAGTATTCATATCATCGAAAAAATCAATTTGATGTTGTTTATGATAAAGTCATGCAGTGATCAAATCTAAAAAAAGTTCTATAGAAGTAGGTGCAAACATTTTTCCAGGAACTCTATTTAAAAATAATTGTTGGAATTTCTCCGGAAGTTTATTCAGGAATTGTTTCATATTTTCGCAGAATTTATTTAAAAATTCGTCCTGAACATTCTCAAGAGATTCTTCTGGAAGCTCCTCTGGGGGTTTCTCCAGAAGTTCCTCTAGGAATGGATTAGCATTTCTTCAGACCTTTCTTTAGAAATTCATTCAGAAATGTTTCCGGAGATGCGACAAAAATCTCTCCAAAGATTCTCTCAACAATTCCTGCAGAAATTAGTCTAGAACACAATTCTCAGCATCTTTTAGGATTTTTTCATGAATACTTGCACAGGGTTCTCCAGTTCTTCCAGAAATTCTTTCATGGATTCATAAACAACCTTTTCCTTAAAAAATGTATTCTGTGGTTCTGTGAGCTGGAATTGCTCAAAAATTTGTCCAGGTAGTGCTTCATTCATTTTTGTGTACTATTTTTTTTCAGAACTTACACGAAATTCTTCTACGAATTCCTCCTGAGGTATTTCCAGGAGTTCTTCCAAGGAAACCCCTGCAGAGATCCCTCAGAAATTTATTAAGGGGTTTCTTCAAGAATTCCACCACTACACTTATCTGCAGTTTCTGTAGGGTTTTTTGGTAACATTTTTAGGCGATTCCTTCAGAAATTCCTTTACGGATTTTTTTTTTCCAGGAATCCCTCTATCAGTTTGTCAAACAACTTTTCCTTCGTGGAGCGGACCTGGTGTGATGGTTAGAGCACTTGACTATCACGCCGAGGACCTGGGATCGAATCCCACTCCCGACAAACTCGCAAAATGTGAGTTCTTCCTTCGGAAGGGAAGTAAAGCGTGGGTCCCGAGATGAACTAGCCTAGGGCTAAAAATCTCGTTAATACCGATAAAAAAAAAAAACTTTTCCTTCGAATTTTCCCATTATACAGTTCCTCCAAAAGTTCTTATATTTTTTTTCTAGGAATTAAGGAAGTAGCTTAAGTAGTTTCTTCAAATATTCTCCCAGGTACTTATTCAGAAATTCTTCCATAGATAACTTCAGAAATTTCTTCAGGATTTTTTGTCCTGGAATCCCCCTAGGAAATTCTCAAGAACTAAATCTATGAATTTGCAAGGCATTACCAGGATTCGTTTTGTAATTCTGCCAATTACTTTTTATGCAATTTCTGAAAGAACTTCTGAAAAAATCCCTGAAGAAATATCCGAATCTCGATGTATTTTTTTTTTCAAAAAAATCTTGGAGAAGGCTTAGTAGAATTTACGAAGGTATCTCTGTTTGATTTTAAAAGGAATTGAAAAAAATCTGAAAAACTCAATGAAAGAACTTTTAAAGTAATCGATTGCTGAAAATCTTGAAGAAATCCTTCAAATTTTGAAAAAGTTTCTTGAAACATCCGAGAAGGAAGGTCTGAAAGAATTCTTGAAAATATCGCAAGTAGAATCCCTGTAGAAACCTCAGGAAGTATTCTTGAATGAATCTGTAGAGGAATATCTGAAGAAATCCGATGGAAATTCCTGAAAGAATCCCAGGAGGAACTTCTGAAGAACTTTTCTGGAGAAACTATTGTATTGGGAATCCCATAAGGAAAACCTTGGTTCTAATTCCTAAAAAAGTTTAATGAGATTTAGATTTAGAAAAAAAATCCTGGAGAAATCTTAATAAAATTTTCGGATAGTTTTCTGAAAATAACGCTGGAGTAATCTGTAAACGTATATTTGAGTGAATTCCTGTATAAATACTTGGAAAAATGCTTTGTTAGTTGTCCTTTGTGACGATACCTATAAATTTCTAGGAAATATTTCCGAATTAATTCCATAAAGAATCCGTGGAGAAATTCTAAGAGTTTCCTGAGATGAAATGCCTGATAATTTTTTGAGGAATACATGGAGGAATTTCTGGAGAAATCTCTATTTGAACTCCTTTAGGAATCTCTGGAGGAATTTCTGCCTGAATTACTGAAAGAAATTATGCAAGCATCTGTGGAGGAATCCCAGCATGAATCCCTGAATAAATATCTAGACACATTTCTGCAGTAACTTTCAATCTCTTCCAAAAATCTCTGATAGACTTCTTGGAGAAAAGCTTGTAAAAAATTCTGCAGGAATCTCTGGAAAACTTGCTGAAGAAACTCTCTCTCTCTTCTCTCTTCTTGGCGTAACGTCCTCATGGGACAAAGTCTGCTTCTCAGCTTAGTGTTCTATGAGCACTTCTACAGTTATTAACTGAGAGCTTCCTCTGCCAATGACCATTTTGCATGCGTATATCGTGTGGCAGGCACGAAGATACTCTATGCCCAAGGAAGAAACTGAAGAAACTATTGAAATAATTCATGCAAGAAACTATGGAATACTTTTTGAAATAGTACCAGTAGAAAGTTCTGAAGGAGAAATTTCCGAAGGATTTTCTAATCGAATGCCAAGAAGCTTTTCTAAAGTAATCCCAGGCCGGACTTCAGAAGGAACCCACAGAAATCAACCTTAAAGAATTCTTAGAGAAATTAAAAAAAGCGACATTGAACTTTCAAGGTTAATATTTGAACAGAATCGACAAGCATGTTAAAAGTATTTCTGCCTAAACTGGTTCCGTTTCTATTGCCTTTCCGTTTTAGTTTTCAAAATGTTCTAAGCCGAAATATTTCTTGCCGCGTATTCATCGCACATACTTAATACAGCGAGCGTTTACGTCAGTAACGGAACAGCATGGTTATCGCAGCAGTAAGCACAATAGAAATACATAAGGAAATCCCTTTGGTTTAATCTCTGAAGAAGAATTAGTGAAGAAACTTCTAAAATCCCAAGATAAATTACTAGAGAAATGCTTGGTGAAATTCCGAGGGAAATTTGTATAGGAATTTCCTGGAAGACTTCCAGCAGAGATGTCCCGAGGAATGACAGGATGTAACCCTTAATTTCTGGAGAATCCTCTGAAGGAGACAAATCTGTGGTGTAGTTTCTGGAGAAATTCCTATTGCAATCTCCGAAGCAATCCATAGAGACATCCCTTCAGGAATTCTTGGATGAATCTCAGGAGAATTATTAAAGCAATTTTCAAAGAAATGTCTATTATGATTCCAGGCTAGTTTCAGGTGAAATTTGTGGAGAAATTTACGAGAAGGAATTCCTGAATGAAAGATCTGGGGCAAAATCTGGAGCAATTCTTGTAGGAATTTCAGCAGAAAAGGCTTAACAAATTTTTGCATGAACACTAGGGTAATTCCCAGTCAAGAATTTTTAGAAGAATTTCTGCGCAGATTTCGGATACGCGAACTAATACCACTTATTATTCAAGTAGGAATACTAAGAGCAAATTCTGGATGAATGCCACGAGGAAATCCGGAAAGTCCATGGAGCTAGCCATGAAGCCCTATGGAAAAATCTATAGAGGAATCCTGGATAAAATGTACCTCCAAAGAAATTGCTGAATAAATTGAAGAGATTTGAATGAAACATAGAGGGATCCTCTGGACGAATCCCCAGTAGAAAAATCCCAGCATGAATTCCTGATAGAACTCCAACAAATCCCTAGGTAAATTCTTGGATAAATCTACGAAATAATTATACTGGGATTTTTTGGAGAAATCCCTACTGAAATATCTGTATACATCCCTAGAGATCCTTCAAAACTTTCTGGAAAAAAAACCTGTAGGAATTATTACAAGTTTTGCTTCTGTGCAATATGTTCCACTTTAACTTGTAAATATTGTTCCAAGTAAAATTCACATTTGTAGTGCCCCTGCGTAATAGAGCATCATGAGATCTCATCAGTTTCATTGTGATGGCCTACATTCAGGTCATTTCGGGCAATGATTAACTAGAAGATATGTGTAGACCCTTGCCTAACAGGATCATCAAAGTGTAAACGTCTCATATCGTAAATGAGATTCAGAATGTCCCCTTAGGATTAGAAATTCCTAGACAAAACTCAAGCTTTGAAAGAATTAACACTGCGAACAAAAAGGCAGCATCAGTTAAAATACGATTACAGAATTGACTGATGGACCAACAACAATTATGAAATCTCGTTATCCTGGGTTGGAAAATTGTTATTCACCAGGATAACAGAGCAAAATATATGTTCTGTGTTGTGTATGTCCATATGTCTTGTCCTATTTTATTACGCATTTGTAGTGTTTCACTATAAGATGTTCTATTTTTATGTGCATCTATAGTGTTACATTAGTTTAGTAATAAGCTCCTGAAACAATCCGTGATCGAACCCCAGAAAGAATTCCGAGGTGAATTCCTGAAAGAATTTCGGAAGAATGCCTGCGAGAATCCAGGTAGTTAACGCGGATGAATCCAGGAAGAAATCCCTGAAGGAATTCTAAGGGAAACCCTGGGGGAATCCCTAAAAAAAGCCTCAGGAAAAATCCTTAAAGGAATTCCGGGAGAATACCGGAAAAAATCGAGAGTAATTCAAGGAAGAATCCATTGAAGAATACATGAAGGAATCCCAGGAAAAATCCTGGAAAATCTCAGAAAATGTGGCTGCTGAAGTGCAGGAAGGCATAGATCTGAACGATATGCGGAAGTTTAATGCACCTTCCAATGGTGTGCGACAAGAGACTGCGTCAGTGTTCGCCATGTAGAATGACCAGGAAGGAAATTTGCTTATACACAGAACATTAATAGTAGCAGCCACGTGGAAGAAGCACTTCGAAGATTTGTTGAACCTGGACGGTAACTATGAAGGTATACCTACTAAGGAACAGAATGAACATAGTTGATGACGGCCAAGCAGTGCAACCACAAACACTGGATGAGGTTGGGATGGTCCTATATGAGTAGCAGTAAACTAAAGTGATTTTCAGCCACTAAATAGTCGGCTGCTCTAAGTTATCTTTGCGTTCGCTCGAGGCACTTTGCTATGCACTTCCATTCATTAGTTGTAACTCTTGGTTACTTTCGAACGTCACCTCCCCATTACCCTTCCATAAACACATCAGTCAGCCGAACATCAATTTCATGCTCGGTTTCATTCTACTATCAGATAACGCGCACATTGCCTGCCTGCATTAGCCAGCCACCAGCAACATTACAAGTCGCTCTCTAGGGTTGCCCTATGGTGCAGTGTACAAGTGGTTGTGTCCCGGCCGGAAGATGAGGAGTAGAACACCGGAGACGAAGTGCGGTCGCGTACAACATACATAGATTTTATTATGTTCTATACGACTGAACATAAAGTGGGCCATCACACACACGGCACGTCTACTACCACAAGGCTCAATTTACCATCGTCGTCGCCTGCGTTCTTTTTTTACTAGGCAACCATCTTCCCGTCCCATCCCATCAATGCCTTCGTCTCCCTGGCTGGGATGCCCTGCTTCGGATCCGATAACCGCCACCGTATTCGCCGTATGTGCGGTAGACAGAGTGAGAAATAAATATCTTATCACCGAGATGGCAGAAATAGCGTTTATGATAATAGCGATATTTTCATTAACACATATCCCTTCGCTGTCAGTGAGTTCCGTGACGGTGGTGATGACCCTAGGGTGGTCATTCTCAATCAATAGTCACAACCAATGAGATTGTAGGTTGGTGAGCTCGTTCCATACTACATTTTAATTTATCGTTTCACGTTCATTCAATATGGTACATGTTGTGTTCCTTATTAGTGGAACTTGTGTGAAAGCGACTAAAAGAAAAACTGAAAGGTAAATTGGTGAGATCGTTCCATGCCATTTTTCCAACTTCTTGTCACAATAGACTCCCTACCCCGACCCCATACAATCACAAGTGACGTGTCAGTTTTTGATTATTTATAGCATCCACCCTGTTCCATCGTTGATTCGTGCGTACCCCGCCTGCATATCATTCGATGAGATAACGACAAAAGCGAAAGAGTAATAACAACTGTTATGTCATATGTTCTCCTATCTTCACGCTTAGCTCAGCTATTTCGATTTCAACGGAAGTAATGACGACAGCGACGCGATGGTGATGTTCTGGATCTGGCTGGACGACAACGATGATGACGACGATGGGTTGTGAGTGATGATTGTTGTTAGTCACTGAGTCGTGAAAACCTCATCGACCACAAAATCCAGCCGCTCTGCGCTGGCTGCTTCCGACGAATTATGACGGCGACGCGTCCATTCCATGGTACGGCGGAGCAAATAAGAGAAATCTTATCATGGCTGAGCACCGACTACCGCCGACTCGAATGCCGCAGGATGGAATTACGCGGTGCTGCATTGACGTTTGTGCGGTTCTTTCTCGGTAATGGTGGTGATTGTAAGACCGTGGGAAACTAAGATTAGGCTATGTCGATCTGGTTTTGAGGTTGCGTTATGAAGAATGTGTAGCTTAATGATTAATTGGAAATGTCAATCTTTCGATTTGCTAGCAATCGAATTTGTTGTTTGTCAAATTTTATTGTAGAACACGATGCAAATCAAAAATTCTTCGCATATTTCCTCTGGTGTTTCTTTGGCAATTTCTTTGGGTATTAAGAAACCAGAAAGAAATTGCTTAAGAAATTTTCTTAAGCAATTTCTTTCTGGTTTCTTTCTGTATTATGCAATGCCTTTGAGAATTGCTTTTTCATTATATTCCTGATTTTCTTGGCAATTCTTTTAGAAACTCTCGGTCTTTGTCTTGGAAATTTCTTCGACACTTTTTTAGAAACTTTTTCGCTAATTCCTATGGGTATCCTTTGAAAAGTCATTCAGCTTCTTAGGGATTCTGCTTATGTCTTTATTTCCTTTGGTATTACCTTGGGCAACATTTGTTCGGCATTTCCTTTGGACATACTTCCAGCAATCTTTATGGGATTATCTCCATAAGTTGCTACGAGATTGTTGTTTCAAAATGAATTACAGCAATTTATCTAAATACCTACGGGATTTCCTTTTATTTATTTTTTTTTGCATTGGCATTAAGAAATCAGGAAAATTCCTACAAGATTTCTTTTAGGATTTCCTTTAGCAATTTCTTTGGGAGTGTCGCCAGAAATAGGCAGAAACTTTAATATTTTTTCGGCAACTCCTTTCGAAATGTATTCGGCAGTTCTTTTGGAAATTCTTTCGGAAATTCATTTCGGAATCCCATCTACTATTACTTTGGAAATTTTATCAGATATTTTTTTGGGTTTTTTTGAAATTTCCAGAAAAATTACTGCAAGAATTTATAACGGAATGGCCGAAGGATATCTGGAAGGAATTGCAGAAGAAATTTCCAAAATCAAAGGCAATTGCCAGAAATAATGAAAAAAAATCACAAAGATATTATGAAAGGCTCTGTAAAGAAATTGACGAAGTTATTTCCAAAAGAAATTCCGCAAAAAATATCGTAGGAAAAAAATTGTCGTAGAAGTATAGAAAAGCGTTGCCGAAGAAATTTCTAAAAAAAAGTATTGAATAAGTTTCCATTTGAATTGCCGAAAAATTCTCAAAGATATTGCCGTAAGAAATTCTAACGGAATTGACGAATCGTTCCCAAACGGAATTTACTATTGAATTTTCAAAGGAGTTGTCAGAAATTGTTCAAGAAAATCTTAAAGCCATTCTCAGGGAAATATGACAATAGAATTTCAGAAAGAAATATTTGAAGAAAGTCCCGAACAAACAAATGAAAAAAATTTTGATTTTTTTTGGTAAATTATCAACAGATTCCAAATGAATTTCAAAAATCGTTACTGAATGAATACTCAAAGGAATTATCACTAGTTTCGATGTTTTGCCAGATTATTTATAAAAATTTTGTGAAGAGAATTATCGAATAAATTTTCCAATGAAATGCCGAAGAAATTTCGAAAGGGACTAAGAAATTAACTAATTATATCCCAGGGGTTCGTCCACAGTAGATAAAAAAGCTGGTCGCAGTTAAAAAATAATATTCCAGGGGAATACCAAAAGATTTTTTTTTTCACAAGAGCTACCAAAGAAGTTTTGAAAAGAATTGCCGAAGGAATCTCCAAGGTTATTATTGAAACGATTCTCAGAAAAAATGACAAAGACTTGAAAAGGTCTATCCTTAAAAAAATGCCGAAGAAGTGGCAAACGACACAAAGGAATTACCGATGGATTTTTAGAATTAATTGCTACATAAAATCGAAAACAAGTTGCTGAATGCATTCCTTTAGAAATTTCTAGAGGAATTTAGCAAAGGTATTTCCAAAGGAATTTCCTGACAATTTCTCAAAACATAAGTCGAAGGAATTCATAAAGAATTGTATAAATTAATTCCCAAAGGAATTGCAAACGGAACTGCTGATTAACATCAATTGTTGAAGCAGCTCGTAAAGCAATAATGTAAAAAAAAACTAAAGGAATTCCAAAAAGGATTTAAATGTGGCCATTTTTTCTGGATAATGGCCCTTATACTTTATTGATAACTTTACTTGTGGGGCTGTTTTGGTTTCACATAAAAAAGGAATTGCTAGAAACTTTGTTTTTGGAAATAAAATACTTCTTAGGCCCTCGTAAACCTATCTGAAACTCTTGAAATGCCTTGAAACACATCTAAACACCTCTAAGAAACTCCCAAAAAATCCACTTATATCTGCGGGAAACTCCCTTGAAACCCTTCCTGGAAATTCTCACGAACCCTCTGACACATTGAAACATCTCGGAACCCCTCTAAAACCGCTCCGAGATTCCAGGGAACTTCGTTCAAAACTCCTTGTTGCGACAGGAATCCACCCCGTCGCGGATAATTTTCGGACGCTGGAATAAAAACCACTTTCACAGTATTGTTTTGCAGCAAACACTTGAGACTACAATATATTTCAATTAAAAATTACATAAAATAACATATGAAATCTCTTACACTTCGTCTGGACAAAGTACGGATACAAATCCACTACATAACACATACAGTTTGACGTTTCTCATTAGACTTGCATACAAAGCTGTATGCAAGACTTGTACACAACAATCATAACTACAGTGGTGTTTACTACTGTTGTCGCGAGCGAACACTTCACGTAAACCTCCATATACCTTCTTTGAAACTTCGGGAACGCCTTGAAGCACTCTGTAACTTCCTGGAACGTCTTAAAACATTTTGAAACCCCTTTAAAAGTTTTCTGTGGCTCTCAAAAAGTCCTCTTAATCACCACCACTTCCCGACACCCACTGAATCAACACTGAACCTCCCCTAGAGCTCTTTTGAAAGCTTATTAAAAGCCCGCCATTGCAAAATCCCTTAAACTTCCTAAAATCTTCTGAGGCCCCACATGGTATCGCTTTCAAGCCTCCTAGTCTCTCATCCCAGCCCAACCCAACAACCTTGAAATCCATTTAGATGACCTTTTAGACATCATTATGAACCTATTCCATCTATTTTCCATGTGGCACCCCCGTACAATTCCCTAAATGAAGGTTTTGTTGTACTCTATTGAAACAGTTTAAAAAAAATGTGTTGGTATTCACATCGATTGCGTTGTTTTTTTTTTCAGGATTCTAGCTAGGATCAGTGTTGCGAAGTATCACGACCATCACGAGAGAATCATTAGAGGAGATGCTTCAAGGAACGGTCAGAAGGATATTCAGAGAAGATTCCGGAGGTGATTCAGAGGTGGTTCTGAGAAGCCTGTATAAAAAGATCAATGGTGGCTCCTAGAGAGGATCATGATGAGCCTCTACAGAGAGTTTTAGAGGACATTCTGAGCAAGATTTCAAAGATATCAAATATAATATCCAAAAACAATCCAGAACCCATTTTAAAATTATTCTGGACGTTATTCAGGGTAGAATTCGAAAGACATTTAGCGAAAACTTTTATTCAGGAAGAAGGTTTTCGTACCTATCAAGAAATGTTCATTGGACGCATTTACCTAAAATCATGATGGCTCCCAGAGAGGATCACCCCGAAGATAAAACAAAGATAAGCTCGAAAACACCCACAAAGCATTTGAAAAAAAAAAATCTCGATGGCATTCAGCAAAGACTACGAAAGATTCCTGGAAAAGTTTTGAAGTTTTTTGAACAAGGATTCAACCTAGGATTCAACCACGTTTTTTGGTTGTTACTTCTCACCGGGAAATTCTTCAATAGAAAATTGTTCAGCTATTAACACGAGTATTTCTTCATAAGTATATTCTGGAATAATTCCTGGAATTTGTTTGGAAATGTCTTTAGGAGTTCCTCAAAGATTTTTTCAGGACTTCTTGCAGGAATTCTTTCGGCAGAATCCACGGAAAAAAAATCTTCAGGAGTATCTCCGGGAGTTGCTTCAGCAGTTCTTTTGGAAATTTATCAAGCCTGGGTTCCATGAATTAACGTTTTTAAAAGCAATGCAATTAAATCAAATTCATGGTGACTTCTTTTATTTTGTTTTTATTAATGTGTATTTTGACTTACAGCTAATTCTACACTATGGTGACTTCTTGAGAGGATTCTGAACGGCGCTTGACCAGAATTCCAGAGGGTGTCACTTTCCACATTCTCAACTTTTATCTAGGAGTTAACACAAGAAGATGTAAGAAGGCATTCCGACAAGATCTTTGAAGTCATTCAGAGATGATTTCTGAAAGAATTTAGGAAAAAAAACAATCATGGTGGCTTCTAGAGAGGAACATCAAAAGCCTCCAGTTGGGATTCCAACTGACATCCAAATAAACACTCTGAAAGCACCCAGAAGAGGGAAAATGTTATCCCCCTTATTCTTGTTTTCGATCGAATCCACTTTCGAACGTAAATCGTTCGCATTTCCGTTTACGCCAGCAAAATCAAATGGGCATCGGATTCGAACGAACAAAATACGTTCGAAAGTGGATACGCCCGTAAACAAGAATGTGGGTGTACATCTAAAAATCCAGAAGCCTTTCAAAAAGATTCAAAACGGCATTCAAGGACGATTTTGAAATACATTAAAAAAAAACTCTGGAGTTATTCAACAGATCTAAGGAGTCAAAAACGATTCTAGAGAGCAGGAAGTCTTTAAACTTGGCAGTATGAAAAATGTCGAATGTATCTATAGGTTTTCCATACACCACGTAGACCATATGGCCCAAGTTATACAAACAGATTAAAGGAGCCAAAAAGAATTACAGAGATAAGGGAGTCTGATGGCAAAAATTTCCCAAATGGAGGAGAACGTGTCTCTGGAGCCGACCTACTGAAGGAAGTCTCCAACCTTAGCACAATGGATAATGTCGAATGTATTTAGAAGCCTTCCATAAGCCACGCAGACCGGATTTCGGAGCATCTCAGACCACTACCCCCTTCTCATTGACTTTTGTCTTTACAAAAATTGAAAATTGTAGAAGCGTAGATTTTCGCCAGACCCCCTCACCCCAAGTCTGTTAGACTGGATCAAGAATGAAATCTAAAGGACATCCCAAAAAGAGACATCCCATGAAAAGAGTTTCTAAATAATATTCCGAAACAAAACTGTAGACGATTCGGAAAAAAATCGAAGGAGATTGCAATAAGTGTTCAAGTATAACTTTGTGGAAAGGATCCCGGTCTTCAGAGATGATCACATTCAAAGCACCAGATAGTCCAGAAACAGTTACGGATGCAATTTATTCAAGATTCAAAACGAACGATCTTCAAGAGCACCTACGTACAAAAAAAATACAGTGGCAGTTCTGAAGAGCTCCACAGAGATATCGAGCAGTTTCGGGAAATAATTCATACAACACACCTAATTTAGACAGCCAAGTTCTCAGCATTTTCTCAAACATTCGCCGAGATTCTCACAACCAAGTGCTCTGTAAACAACAATATTACTGTGATCTCAGCAACATTGACAGTTCATTGCTGAAACTCCAAGATTGGCTAAGAGGATTGGCTTCTGAGAGGGATTCCCCCAGAATCCTGAAAAATAATTCCCCAGAATCCTGAGAGATATATCCCCGAAACTCTGAGAGAGATTCCCTAGAATCCTGAGGTAAACTCTCAAGCATCATGAAAAGAATTCCTACATTCCCCTAGAATCATTAGAGGGATTGGCTCAGAATCCTAAAAGTGATACTCCAAGAATCGTAAAAGGATTCCCTTAGAATTCTGAGAGGGATTCTCCCATAATCCTGAAAGGAATTACCCCAAACCCTTAAGATAGATTTCCAAGAATCCTGAGATAAACTCCAGAATCCGAGAGGAATTCTTCAAAAATCCTGGGAGGAATTCTCCCAGAATCATAAGAGGGATTGGCTCAGAAAAAAATTACACCAAAAACCTGAAAGGGAAAACCCTCAGAATTTTGAGAGGAATTTTGACATATTCCTGAGAGGAATTTCTCCGGAACCTTGTGAGAAATTGCCAAGAGTGCTGAGATAAACTTGGATAAACTTGGTATTTAAAATTTTGAAAGAGATTTCCTCAGAATCTTGGGAGAAATCACCCCGAAACCCTGAAAGAGATTTTCTAGAACTCTGAGATGAACTCCCTAGAATCCTGAGAGATATTACCAAGAGCCCTGAGATGAATTCACGCCAAAACCTTTGACTCAGAATTCTAAGAGAAATTATCTTGAAACTCTGAGAGAGGTTCTCTGAGCCCTGAGATGAACTTGCTAGAAACCTGAGAGATTTCCCAAAATCTAGAAAGAGGTTCTCCCAGAATTCAGAGTGCGACTCTCCTCGAATCCTGAGTGGAATTCTTTCATGATCCAGAGATAACCTTAGGGGGGATTGGCTCAGAATCCAGAAGCGATACCCCAGACCCAGTATCACAAAAGAATTTTTGAGAATCCTGAGTGAAAATAAATAAATAAATAAATAAATTTCCCTAAGCCCTGAGAGAGATTCCCACGAGCTCTGAGATAAACTCCCTAGAGGGGTTGGTTTCTGATAAGTATCTCTCCATGAGATGAACTTTCTTGAATTCTGAGAGGGATTTCCCCAAAATCTAGAGAGATTCTTCCAGAATCCAGAGTGCGACTCCCACGAATCCAGAAGGGAATTCTCCTATGATTCAGAGCGAACCATGAAAGGGATTGGCTAAGATTTCAGAAGGGGCGAGGATTTTCATTCATAATTCTGAGAAGACTCTTATATGAATTCCCTAGAGTCCTGATCGGGATTTCTACATAATCTTGATGAATATTTTCCCAGAATTTGAAATAAATGAATCATTAAAGTTTTGCTCAGAGCCCTGAAAGGGATTCCCCTAGAATTCTAAGATGGATTCTCTCACAATCCTGAGATGAATTACCTTGAGATCATGAGAGAGATTTTCTAGAACCCTGAGATGAACTCCCTTGAATCCTGAGATAGATTTTTTTATTTGTATTAACGAGATTTTTAGCCCTAGGTTTGTTCATCTCGGGACCCACGCTTTACTTCCCTTCCGAAGGAAGAACTCACATTTAGCGAGTTTGTCGGGAGTGGGATTCGATCCCAGGTCCTCGGCGTGATAGTCTAGTGATCTAACCATCACACCAGGTCCGCTCCACCATGAGATAAATTACTCCAGATTGTAGAGAGGAATTCTGCCAGAATCTAGAAAGGGATCCTTCCAGAATCCAGCGACGAATTGGCTCATAATTCTGTAGGGATCCTTACATAATCCTGAAAGGGATTTTTACAGAATTTTAGACGGATTCTGCCATAATCCTGAGAGGAATTTCCTCGAAACGCTCAGAGAGATTCTTAAGAGCCATGAAATGACTTCCCTAAAATGCTGAAAGAGATTAAATCAGAATCCTAATAAGGATTCTCTCAGAATCCTGAGAAGAATTATCCTTGAGTTCTGTTAAAGATTACCTCAGATTTCTGACAGGGAGTCAAACCAAGAGTCTTTCTTCCCTAATCATTACAGTGATTGGCACAAAATTTTGAAAGGAATTTTCCCAGAATTCTAAGAAGAATTCCCCCTAGAATCCTGAGAGGAATTCAGGATTTCAAACCCCTACACCCTTAAATGAAACAACACAGCGCACGAGTAACTTTCACGCAGCGAGCAAAAAGACAAAAGAATTTGCACGCAGATTTGTGTAATACCGGATCAGCACATTTTGTGTGTTGATCCGGTGTTACACAAATCTGCGTGAAAATTCTTTTGTCTTTTCGGTCACTGCGTGAAAGTTACTCGTTGCGCTGTGTACATCGAGTTCTGCGTGTAGAGCACTAAGATGAACTCCCTAGAATCCTGAGAAGGATTCCTCGATAATCCTTCGAATCAATGATGCAAATGATCACCTCACTAGTGCTCATCACAACTCATCAACTGTATATTTATCGCGTGCGATTGAACTGTGCACTGATCAGCGATGACCAGCAGCAAAGAGGTGGCAAAACGAACATGATGTAAATCACAAACGATTTTGCACACACCTGACTGGGCCGTCACACGCTCGCCCGAACAGCCGAACCATACCGAATAGGTTGGTTTGCGAAGCTACGGCACGAACGCTCGACACGCATACAGAAGCAACATTCGCATGTACCGATACCATACTAATAAAGCTTCCAGCCAACGATGCTTCGCGATAAGCTGTCGAAAAGCATCGAAAGCGATGAAAAGAGATGCTTGGCTAGAACGCAACGGCTCAACGGCGAAAAGGAAGAGTCAACTATGCTGATCAGTGTTGAGTCCGTTCGTGTGCTACTCGTATGGGAGGTTGATTGAATAAAACGATGATGGGTGAAAACGTATTCGTTGTCGAAATCGCATCATTTCGCGAATGTTTTCATCAGCAAGCTTGCTTCGAATGATGCTTATAGAATCCTGAGAAGAATTCTTGCACAAACCTGAGAGAGATCTTGTGCTATCATGAGAGGCATTCTCAATTCTCACAGAACCCTGCGATAAATTCTCGAGAGAGCCTCAGAATTCCTAAGGGTCTTCTCCAAAAGGAAAGGTTCTGCAATATTATGTTGAATGGTACATAGGGTAGATAGAGGGCACATACAGAGTATTTTGATCAGAATTAAATGAAATTTGGTGTAAATAATAAGACTTTGGACAGCGTTCAAAACAGTTTTGTTATTGTTATTGGCCACTTTCTTTAAGAAGAAGTAATTAATAAAAAAAAGGATTCAAATAAAGAATGAATTTTGAAGGGTATTCCAATTAATCAATTCATAGATTTGGGAATAGATGATGGCAGCGATACATTTACGAGGCAATCCAACATGCAAGCATATTTATTATTATACCTTGACAACCATATTTTCATTAAATATAGTTAGGAGTTTGTATTATTGGAGTTGATGGACACCTACATTCGCTTCTATAGCTTCGCTGAATTCAGCCTGTTACTGACATTGTTGATCATCAAAGCCAACTAACCCGTCCCACAGTTGCATCGCAACTAGACAACGGCCATACAAAGTGTCAAACTAGCTTTGACAACACTTCATAAGTTGCTGTCGGTCGGTGCTGAAAGTTACTGACCGTGTCACTTGTCGAGACTAATGACTATTTAATGCACCGTGCAACTGCAGCGAACAACACTTGCCTGGCCTGCTACGTACTGCATAGAGGAACCCTGCTCTTCATACTATTTGCCCTATCCTATCAAACCAACCCCACTTGAAACATTGTGATGAAACCGCCGCATAGCAACAGCAAACACCATCGTCATAATCATGACACTTTTTATGGCGGATGCACATTAGCTAGATAAAAAAACTTTATACTTTATAGAAAAAAATGAGCAATCAGTCATTCGCATTGAAGGGCTACACCTCCCCACCCCCCTCATGAAATGGACAGTGGGAATTAAATAGTTTGTACAGTTAAATCCTAGTCGTTTTGTAGTAAGCAATACAACAAAACCATTGGAAAACGATACTACTTAAACTTGCACCATTAGATCCACAATAAATTTAAAATTCAGGAAAAACTAGCATATTTTAACTAATAGTTATCTATGGTTAAAAATTTTGTACAATAATGGACTGTACTGTTGAATCACTATACAAAAACCATACTCGTTAGAGTTTGTAACATTTTCTGTATAATACCGTATTATTATTTTTTACGGCTACTAGGATGACTATGGTATGTATCTGTAACATCATCACCTAAGGCGTGGTTCAAATGTTCTTATACGACTAGCAGTGTAAGTAATAATTTAGGCTTTATGGCGGTTATATTGACCAGGACCGGACCCTGACAATGCAATGCGGTAAAACCTTGACAAATCTACTTATATTTTACACGATTATAACTTTAAAATTTGATGGGCACATTCATTTGGAGGTTGATATTTGGGACAGCGCCCACGCCATCTCTAGTTAGAATACTACCATTCGACTATGACTATTGACTAACGATCACAAGGGTACAAAAGTTCTACCCCATCCCCAATGTGCTAGGTACAAGCCTAAGCCGTTTCGATTCCGAGGTCAACTGCTTTTGCTCCACTCATCGATGACGACGACGACGACGACGACGACCAGCAACAACAACAACAACGACCCGCGCGATGGAACTAACGTGGGAAGAAGACAGGTTCGGTTCCGCACGAAAAACGGCTTCCTTTATGGTGGTCGCGCGGTCGGTTGAGGTTGACTGGTGAGCTGCATTGGATGTGCATGCACTTCTCCATAGCCACCGTCTCCGTCTTTAACCGGAGTGTTGTCTCTTGATACATTTTTTGTGGGTCACCATTGAGTGGCGGTTCGGTACCGTAGATTTGGGTAGATCAGAAACGATTTTTTGATCTTTTCAATAGTGTATTGGAACATTTTCTTTTATTTATCGCGTATGTAATCCATCATTGACTGATTACATGAAATTTAGTGGAAATATACATGGCAGTAATGTAATAATCTAGAAATCCCAATCTGTACATGATTACACGCTTAACCCTCCTTGTGCATTAGGGTAATCTTTGGCCAAAACCGTACACTACGTGAGCGAACTGTTCCCAACGTGATGCATTAGGAAGGTTATTTTGACATGAGCATTTTAATTATTGAATTTTGGCGCCTCGCGGGCCCGCATGAAGTTGATCATCAATTTTAGCTTCTTTTCCCGATTAGCCTAGTTAGCTGTGTAGTGTCGGTAGCGATTAGTTCAACAAGCTAAGAAGCCTGCTCCAGTGGTAGGAGTCCACTAATCAAGTGACCCCTAATTCAAAGTGTTATGCGGCTTTATGCTTACCCTGTGTAGGAATGAATGGTTAGGGGGAGGGTCTTATAAAAACCTAATCGCAAACGGAGCCTGTGGAGTACCAGGGCACCCTCCACAGTATTTTGCCCTTACTGCGCTAACCGGAGCAATGGCACGGTGGACCTTGTGTTTCTCCGAGACAATCAGCTGCCCTTCTTCAATCTCATACCTGAGGCTTATGAAGATGTAATTAATTATTTTAAATTTTTACCTATATGGTTTCGCATTATGCGTTTTACACAGTGTATTCTGTGCATCCCCGCCATTGGCGCATTCAAATCGATACCGATTTGGCTTCATTGTTGCTGTTCTTTTTTGTGTTGTTATTGTTAAGAGTTCAATCTTGCCTAGTTTGGGTAGTGGCTACGGTTAGGATAGCTCAGATCAATCTTCAGCACAAAAGAAGAGCAACGATCAATCTTTGCCGACTTATGCAAAATGGTACAGCCCAAGTGGCGTTAGCCCAAGAACCTTACTTTCGTAAGGGGAATTTCTATCTAGAAAACCTTGTGAATCCGGTGTTTGCTACTTTCAGTAAAAATAAAATGGCAAACTCGCGTGTCATGCCTCGAGCATGTGTGCTTGTCAACAACGCAATAGTTGCTACACTCATCTCTGAACTAACCACTAGAGATGTGTGTGCTTTCACAATCGATGTATCTGTTGGAAACCTCAACAAGAAATACGTTTATTGTTAGGTTTATTTACCGCATGATGAACCATCCCCTACGGATGCTTTCAAGCAAGTCGTCGCATTCTACACTTCAAAAGGCCTTCCGCTAATTGTTGGCAGTGATGCTAATGCTCACCATATAATCTGGGGCAGCTCAGACATTAATTTGAGAGTTTCTAGTTTGATGGAATACTTAAGTAGTACAGATCTTGGGTTACTTATCATAGGCATCCGCCCAACCTTCATGGTATCTGCTAGAGAGGAAGTGTAAGACATAACGCTTTGCTCTAGCAGAATTAGTCAAGAGCTGACCAATTGGCATGTGTCAGATGAAGAATCTTTATCTGACCATCGCTACATCTTTTTTGAACATGTGAACATATGTCACTTCGCAAACTTTGCGTTTCAGGAATCCCCGATCAACCAACTGGGATCTCTTTACCGATTCGGTTGCTGCCAAATTTCATGGATTCTCAACATTTATTGACACTCCAATTAATTTAGGTGATGCCGTTGATACTACAAGGGGCTTTATCATGGAAGCTTTTGAAGAAGTTTGCCCTCTGCGATCTGTGAAGACCACAAAAGTAACCCCTTGGTGGAACTCTGATCTGGCGAAGCTCGGGAAACAATGTAGAAAGAGTTGGAACAGACGACGTTCGGCTGGATCGGAGGCTTTCAGGTCGGCTCGCAAGGCCTACAGGAAAGCTCTCCGGTCTGCTGAACGATCCGACTGGAAAAATCTTTGTACAAATGTTTCCAGTTTGAGTGAAGTCAGTCGGTTAAATAAAATCCTTGCAAAATCTAAGGATTTTCAAGTGAACGAACTTCGTTTGCCAAATGATGATTTCACTTCCTCTGATGAGGAATTTTTGGAATGTTTATTCAGTACACACTTCCCCGGATGTGTGAATATTTCATCTTCTGATGAACCTGATGTCTTTTCTTGTAGTTATGATTCTTTAGCTTCGGCTCAGAGTATCATAACTTTAGAATCGATTGAATGGACACTAAATAGCTTTGCTTCTTTCAAATCTTTTGGGGCAGATAGGATTTATCCAATTTTGCTTCAGAAGGGATTTGATTATTTCAAACATGTTTTGCAAAAAAAAAACTAATTGTTTGCAGTTTTTCTACAGGATATATTCCCAAATCCTGGCGGGATATTACTTTAAAGTTCATTCCGAAAGTGGGTCGTGCGTCGTATGAAGCCGAAAGTGGGTCGTGCGTCGTATGAAGAAGAAAAGAGTTTCAGACCTATCAATTTGACCTCTTTTCTTCTGAAATGCTTAGAACGCATTGTCGATCATCACAACCGTGATGTTCATCTGGCCAATGTGCCTCTTCATGTGAACCAACATGCCTACCAATCTGGAAGTCCACCGTGAATCATTTACACAAAGTTGTTTACGATATCGAGAAGGCATTCGCTCGAAAGCAATCCTGCTTGAATGTTTTCTTAGATATCGAGGGTGCCTTTGACAATGTGCCTATCGATATTGGAAGCCGCACGGGGTCATGGTATATCTCCAATGATTTCCAATTGGATTCACCAAATCCTCAAAAACCGACATCTCTTCTCGACATTGCGTCGTCGAGCGACGATTAGGAAATTGAGTGTTTGTGGATGCCCCCAAGGGGGAGTCTTATCACCACTTTTATGGAATCTCGTAGCAGATACGCTATTGAGGCAACTCAATAATAGCGGTTTTCCTACTTATGGTTTTGCTGACGACTACCTAACATTGTTAGTCGGTATGTACATCAGCACCCTTTTCGACCTGACGCAAAACGCTCTTCAGTTAGTTGAGGGTTGGTGTCGTCAATACGGCCTTTCGGTAAATCCGAGTAAAACATCTCTTGTTCTTTTCACGGAAAACCGAAACCGTCGTGGTGTTCGATCTTTGCGTCTCTTTGATTCTGAAATCAATGTGACTGAACAGGTAAAGTACGCTGGAGTCATTCTTGATTCCAAGCTTCCCTGGACACCTCATAGTGAGTTCAGAATCAAGAAAGTTTGTATGGCCTTCGGGAAATGCCGGCGAATCTTTGATACAACTTGGGGTCTAAAACCCAAGTATATCAAGTGGATTTACATTACACAACTGTTGTTCGCCCAATATTGGCCTATGGTGTGGTGGCAAAAAGGCTAAGTGAGAACGGTCCATTCAAAATTAGGCCATCTCCAAAGGATGTGCTTAATGGCGATGTCTGCAGCGTTCTCCTCAACTCCAACGGCTGTGCGCTCGAAGTTCTCTTTGGCGTTGCCCCACTACACATTCATCTCAAACAAGAAGCACCTGCTTGCACTTACCGCCTATGGGTACTCGGTTTACTAGAGGAAACTCCTGTGAACCGCAGTTCAACAAACTTCTCGTTGTTTCCACTTTTGGTGAATAGGTACAAAGTTGTCCTTGCCCCAAGTGATGTTACAATTACTTGTAGTTTTCCATACAGGACATTTTCCACGAAATGCCCTTCCCGGGAAGTGTGGACATTTGGATATCTGAAGAGAAGTATTTCAGACGGCATCTTTGTTACACTGATGGCTCCCTTCTCGAAGTTCGAGCAGGTGCTGGTGTTTATTCTCGTGAGCTAAGACCACCGACGAACCGACGTGACAGTGGCGATTCAAAAGTGTCCCTGAGTCTGAAATCTTTGCTCTTATGTGCGGAGTGCAATCAGCACTTCAGCAGCACGTAATGGGCAAAGTAATATACGTCTGTTCAGATAGCCAGGCTGCTATTGTAGCACTTGCTTCGGCCAACTCGAACTCAAATCGAGGAGCTGAATCCAGCAAACGCTGTTCACCTTGTATGGGTACTTGACTATTCGTCCATCGCTGGAAATGAATTGGCTGATGAGTTAGCTCGCACTGGAACATCACATGACTTCATTGGCCCTGAGCTAGCTGTTCCGGTATGCAAGTGTTGGGTAAAGCTTCAGATTGAAACCTGGGCTCCCACTAAGCACAAACAATACTGGAATAGTTTGGAGTCATGTCGTATTAATTATATTGTACTGAGCCATCTCTAGGTGTGGCGAAGTATCTAACAAATCTGTCAAAGCAGAATTGCAGCATGCTGGTCAAAGCGTTGACTGGCCACTGCCGACTCAGCTATCACATGGCGAAAATTCAGCAAACTGATTCATGTGTATGTGATAGCTGTGAATTTCATTATAGAACTTCATATCATTGGATATGTAATTGTCCAGTTTTTGTCCAACTGCGTTTCCGAGTACTCGGTAAACACTTATTAAGTGAAACTGACTATAGAAACCTGAATCTTCAGGATGTTCTGTTGTTCTTGATCCGCTGTGGTAAGGAGCTCTTTACGCTGTTTGAACCCATTGGCTCAGGCTAATGATGAATAGGCTCGTGTTCATGGCGATAGCACGAATTTCCCAAATGGAGGAGAACGTGCCTTTGGAGCCGACCTACTGATACCTGATACCAAGGTTATTTCTCGAAGCCTATTTCCATCTACTTCAATTACATTCTCGGCGCAACATGAACTAAATTTCCGTCGTACTTTCGAAAAAACACTAAATCAAATATAATAAATTGACTAAATGATCAAACATTATAAAAACCCTAATTGTATATTTAAAAATTCTTTCAAATAGTACGCAATTCAAATAAATTATTTGTTTGTAAGGTAATCAACTAAGCACATTTTTTTGAGGTTTTGGCTTCCTCCAAAACATAAAATTTCTAGTCAAAAATCTTCAGTAGGCAAATTTTTTTAAAGTTAAAATAGTTGTATCTATATTATTACAGACCAAACATAGTAGCCAATCACTACATCCACCTGAACATAGTGCACCGAAGAATTATTTTTCTGTGAGCAAGCGAATCAAACATTGGAGCACCACAGAGCTTTTTTGTGGTGTGAATTGATCATCTGATCAATTAGTGAATCGTGCAGACTAAAAATTGAAATGAAAAACAATTTCGTTATATGTTGATTTGGTGCGGTTTTTGCTGAAGTAAAATTTAATTAAATGCCAGTGCTATAGAGGCTGATTATTGATAGTTTACATCTTCATGCTTCCATCTTATTGTGTCATTGGCGAAGGTAAATTGAAATATCCACGATTATTGATTATTTTCGGTCTGATATGACGGGAAATGGTGCATATGGCGAAGTAGATTGGAAGCAACCCAGAACGATTCTGGAAACATTCCATAAGGCATTTGTAAGCAAATCTGAAGGAACTTGGAAATATCCCAAAAGGTTACTTGAAGAATACCTGAAAGATTTGGAAGCATTCAATAAGAAATTTAAAAAGTGTCAGGAAGCATTTTAGAGAATTTAGGAGGAACTATGACGAATTTTAGAAGCATTCTTGAAGAATTCTGGTAGCATCCCATAAGGAACTTGAAAGTATCCCAGCAACATTTCGATAGCATCCCAGAAGAACTCTGGAAGCATCACAAGTATCACAAAAAAATCTGCAAGCAACTCTTAACCCTTTAGCGCGCGCGCCGTTTTAAAAAGTACAACACTACCAAAAAACCTCGCTCGTCGTATACAGCGCGAGTGGGGTGCAGTTTCAGCTGCTTGATGGCGCGCGTCCTGGAAGGTTAAGGGTTCTGAAAGCTTCCCAGAATGATTCTGGAAGCTTCTCATTAGGAATTTGAAAACATCCCCGAAAGATTCCTGAAGCAACTTAGAGGAATTCTTGAAGCATAGGGAAAGGAGTCAGAAGAATCCTGGAAGCAGCTCTTCATAAATCTGGAAGCAGGCATGGAAATAATCGTTCACGATGCATTCATTTCGAGCTCTCTCACAAACATTCTCGCGGAACGAAACACAATCCCAGCAATCCTGTACATAGTGTGTTACGCCCCCAGGCGAATGAAGGGGAAACAGCAAATACACGAAAATTATGGCAGCATTCATCTTGTTCACGTTCACCCGTTGACTCATTCGGTACGGGACTGCAATCGCAAGACGAATGTCTTGAAAGGATCATACGTGAATGCATTCCTACAATCGCGGCGATTCTTTTGTTTCGATCGTCGTACTGCTGCTGATGCTGATGGTGCTAGTTTTATCTATCCCGTTTGTTGGGGGTATTAAGCAATTGCGTGTTTTGACTTGTTAGGAAATTAACTAGTATCGATGGTAAATATGAAAGGGTCTATAGATTTCCACGTACATAATTTAAAATCAGGCAATTTTACTAGTGCATGTGGATAACATCGTCAAACGTATATTATTTATTTGGGCTTCTAGCAAAGATGGGCTAATTTCTGATTTAGGAAAACAATATTATAATATAACCGGAAAAGGGCAATGAATTATCAAGTTTACATACTTGACAAAGGAAAGAAAATACTACCGCTATATTGTACCGTGTTTTAATAGACCAGAAGAATTATTACTCTGGTTTATTTATGTTTTTAATGTTAACCAAAGATTTCATTATTTCACTAATTTTGACAGTTATATTTTGGCCAAGGAGTACAGGGTAAACAAAAAAATTTGTCACTAAAAAAACAAATCAAAGAAAAAGCCGCAATGTATTTGTCAAAAGTGGCCAAATATTTATCGTTCAGGCATATCAGGCACAAATCGGCGAGTTTGATCCTCATCAATGTCCCGGCGGCGCGGTAGACATGCATGCATTCAAGTACGGTAGAAGTAGGGTATTCAACCATTTAAGCAGGTTTACCTATTTTGGGCACTCGTTGCTATGTATAACTAAGTCAATTTCAAACCGACTGATTTGAATTTTTGTTCAGAGTTAGATACTGTACGTGCCTAACTCTATACAAAATTTTAAATCAATCGGTTTGAAATTGACTTAATTATAGCGGCAAGTGCCCAAAATAGGTACACCTGCCCAAATGGTACAAGACCCTATGTAGAAATATTTTCTGATAGAAAGCTAGCACATCTCATCATGATACATGGTACAATAGTAGATATATTTTACCGTATCAACCGTTTCCGCGCCGCACCATCTGCACAATGTCACCGCCAAGGTCAACGCATTTCCCCCCTTTGCCCTCGCACGACCAAGGAAATATAACACGAATAGACAGGAATAGACATGCTTTACCTTCCCATCTAGCAATAATTTAAGAAAACGCACCAAACCCGCAAAATAATATTGTCATAACAATCACGCGAATGCAATCTTTCATTCACACTGAATCTAAAATTTGATTCGTGTGTGAACGTTCGCGTAATGATCCATTGAATCACGGCCCAACCGAAGAACCACGATCGACATGATTCCATTGCTTCGGTGCCATTCTCTTTATGCAATCTCTTTCTGCAGTTCATTTGTATTGAGACTCGGTGGAGTTCATTGGAACGGTTTGATCCAACCGTGAGCGAACGATACAAAGCAATCAAAACAAAGAGCGCAGTTGGCAAGATGAATGTGAGTGAATGAATTTTCCCGTGCCTGTCTGGAAGCATCCCAGGATTCATGAAGCAACCTAGAAGTGTCCTGAAAACCATCCAGAAGAATTCCCGAAGAATCCCTGAAGTATTCTGGAGTATTCTGGAAGCATCCCAGTAAGATTCTGGAAGCAACTTAGAACGAATCTGCAAAAATCCTATAAGGAATCTAGAAGCATCCCGAAAGAAGTCTGGAAGCATCCCAGAAGGATTTGGAAAGCATCCTAGAAGGAATCTGGAAGAATACAAGAAGAGTTCATTAAACATTCTTAAAAAAAAAAACAAGAAGCATACCAGAAACATTCTAGAAGCAACCTAGAAGATTCCTAAAAGCAACTCAGAAGCATTCTGGAAGCATCCCAGACGGGTTTTTAAAGTATCCTAGAATAAATCTGGAATAATTCCTGAAATCCTCCGGAAACAACCTAGAGAAAATCTGAGAGTATCCCTGAAGAACTCGGGAAGCATTTATAAAAAAAAATCTGGAAGCATCGTAGAAGTATTCTAGAAGGATTTTAGAAGCATTCTTGATTCATACCTGAAGCATACCTGAAGGATTCTGGAAGCATCCCAGAAGAAATCTGGCAGTATCCTAGAAGAAATCTGGGAGCATCCCAGAAGGAATCTGAAAGTATCCCAGGTGAACTCGGGAAGCATCTGAAAAGAAATCCGGAAGCATCCCTGAAAAATTATGCGAGCAACCTCGAAGAATTCTGAAAGCAACTCAGAAGGGTTCTGGAAGCATCCCAGAAAGAATCTGAATGTGACACGGAAGAAATCTGGAAGCATCCCAGAAGGATTCTAGATTGTGGAAGCGTCCCACAATAAACCTGAAAGCTTCTCAGAATGAATCTGGGAGCAACCTAGAAGAATTCTGAAAGCTATTCAGAAGGATTCTAAATGTATCCTAGAAAGAATGTGGAAGCATCCTAGATGGAATCTGGAAGTATCCCATTGGACCTAGGGAAGCATCCCAAAGCAAACTGGAAGCATCCCAGAAAGATTCTTGAAGCAACCTAGAAGAAATTTAAAGAAAACCAGGAGGATTCTAGAAGCATCCCAGAAGGAACCTGAAAGCATACCAGAAGCATTCTGGGAGCATCCCATAAGGAATCTGGAAACATCTCAGAAGTATTTTGGAAGTAACCCAGAAGGATTCTTGACCCAACCTAGAAGAATTCTGGAAGCATCCCTGAGGGATTCCGGAAGATTCCGGATTGCTGTTTAGTGGCCACCAATACAGTTTTGGTCAACCTGAATGCTCTTGATTGTGCATTTTGTATCATTTATCAAGCTGTGGCATAATTTAGATGTTCGTAGTAGAGGTATTCAGGGTAACCCGGAATTAGAACTGGGCAGATCCTACCTTCTATCTGGCCAGGGTTATCTGATATGACTTCATTCTTTAAAATAGATGTTTACAGAGTTACTTTTCATACGTCAATTCATAGGTCAATAGGTGTGAATGTAATGTAAATGTCTCTCAGAGTAAGTGTTCTGTATATCCACTTATACGGATGTTCCGGGTTGTTCCGGATTGTTCCAAAGCGACAATTGAACCACAATATGCAATTGATATTATCCGGAACGCGATTTACTTCTGGTTTGCGGTTTCAAAGTAAATATCTGGTGTGAAAGTATTCTTTGATGAGAATGGTTTGCTTTCCGTAAGGAACTCGGGTTGATTCCGGCCCTCTAGCTGGCCAGGATGAGGCCTCCGGTTAACGAGACCGCCATCAATCGATTCAGCACACTTTTTCCATGTGAGAATGGTCTCAGTCGTTGGCAAAACCCGGTACCCAGGTGAGAAAATGTATTTAGGCGGGTTTTGGGTTCATTTTTTTCCACTGTGCGCTGTGTTAACCCGTTGTGGAACGCTTATGCGTGTATGACGGATGATCATATTGCTTTACCCGTGGTTTTCCCTGTCCCATCCTTTTTTCATTCCCTTCTCCCTCAGGTAAATGATGAATAGGCTCGTGTTCTCGGCGGCGGCACAAGTTTCCCAAATGGAGGAGAACGTGCCTCTAAACCCAATCTACTGATACCTGATGCTGATACAAATGACTTAGTAACTCAGTTCGTGCCTACATATAGTCAAAGCGGTAAACGCGCGGGTTTTTAGCACGACCATGTGAGTTCAATTCCTGTTTGGTCCAGGAAGCGGTCAAATTTGCCCAAACTGACGGTATAACTACCAACAACGCCTAGAGTGTATTCCACGGGCGGATGCAGCCAATAATGAAGTTTTCCGTGCACTGAGTGAGTATGGCTGTGGTGGAACAAAGCAGCTAAGAATTACTGAGTGACGCGAGGCGTCTTCCGTAAACGCTCGTCGATCGCTGCACCTCGTATGGGACGGGCACTTATAGGTTTCATTTGAGGGGTCGTTTTTTTTCTAAGTCTCGAAGAATCGGTGCTGCATTGTGGGCCCCAAAGTATCCCCCGCCACGCAACGGCGGCGATGATGACGACCGGGCTATGGGCACACTTTTTTTTTGCTGGTAGGATTGCTGCACCTCATTCGGATGCAGCGCATGTATGGTAAGGTGAATTGCAGAGATAAAAAGGTTGCTTTTTTGCTCATTTGGCTTCCTGCTTCGGTCATCGAATCGGGTCGTCGTCGTCGTCGTCGGGAGGGAGATGGGTTAATTAGTGAACCATGTTTGCCGCGCGGTGGGATGCAACTTATAATGGGAATGGGACGGACCTTCGAATGATGACTTTCCGTTCACAAAGCACACACGGTTTTGCGTAGACGATCCTACCTATATTGTATGGAAGTACATGCGACAGTCAGCGAAGTGGTCGAAGAATGTTACCTGCAACAAAAAAGAGAAGAAAGAAAACTAATTAGCATAAATTAACACTTCCTATAGGTGTATGAGGGTATTAACTGTGAGAAGGTGGCATTGCACTGGTGATAATTTGGGTAAAGGTCAGTTCGTACAAAGGCAATTCACATGATTTCTGTGCAATAAAATGGTTAGCATGTTCAGTAAAAAGATCACGTTCCGAAAACCGTGATTGAATAAGGTGAAGTGAGTTGATCTTCAACATTATTAAAGTTCATAGCAATACAAGCTGAATGTGACGGGTTCAATTCCTGGTAGTTCCAGAAATTGTTCCTTGATTGGAGCATAGAGGTTCTTCGTGCCTGCCACACGATATACAAATGCAAAATGGCCATTGGCAGAAGAAGCATCGTTCAAGAAGCATCGAAGAAGAATAAGAGTTGCATAGAATATAAAAGAAAGATGTTTATTTCTCTTATGTGCTGCATGCATCTGGTCACCCTACACCTCAGGAAAACCAGGTAATAAATCTTTTCAACTGCAGTAGCACCTTTTTGCGGTGGCGAATCACATCTTGGATCTTGGAAGTGCACCGAACTCGGCGATGCCACCCAAAGATGGGCGTTTGGTACATATACCGTTCGCTCGCTTTATGACATCAGTGGCTTTTGATCCTTGGGTCGTGATTGGCGGCGGAAGTGAGTGATCCCAGACTCCGCCACAGCCAACAGCAGCAGCAGTGCATATACCACTACACTGCTTGGAGGGTGGTCGTCTGAGAGATCGTAAATCTTCTAGCCGACCCCACACACGAAATACGCGATTCGTTTTTAATGGATGTTCTCACGCGGGGCACATCCAGCCTTTGGCCGCCGAGGAAAAGTGCAATCTAATATCCACATTTAATTTATCTATGATTTCCTAGAAAGGTTAGGAAACTCGAGCGCAAATGTACCTTTGTAACCACGTCACAATTCATGAAACGTAGAACCATACCGCACGCCGGCCGTCTACGTATGTATCTGGTGGTGTTCCCAATTTGAACGAATTAAGATCGAGAAACCGACCGCCAACACGAAACAAGAACACAAAAAAGAGCGGATGTTTTATGTGTACCTTGTCCTATATTCGGAGGAACCTTGTGTTTTTGTACGGATGACGGTAACGTATACAGTGATAGACATTCGTTTAGCCGAGACCAAAAAAAGAGTCAGGAAACTAATACAAAAGATTTTATGATAAAACTTTTTATCGTAGTGATAGTATATCTAGTACTGTTTTATAAAAATGTGATACATTAAACTTACATATACACTGAAACAAAACCGAGGGTAAAAACCCATCAAATGTCATTTTTTGCCTAGACATTCGTTTAGCCGAGGTAAATGAAAAATTCGTTTTCAATAGATTTTTTGCAATTTCTTGAGTATATTTCGAGGATAAACTCCCAGGCATTTAGTTTATGACGTGTTAGCAAGATAATTGACCTTAAAAGTTTATTTATTTATGAAATTCAGAGAAATATTGTAAAAAAAATGTCCCGATAAGGAGAAGCGACGATAAACAAATTTATTTAAGAAAAATGATTTCTGTAAACACTCAAACGTAAGCTAGATTAGCAGTTTCGAAAATATGGCACAGAATTATTGTTAGAAATGTTCAAATTATTGCATAAAATGTCATGAAAAAATAGAGTATATTGGTTTTTGGATGGTTAAACTTTAAAATGGGATTGATAAAAGCTAAAATAAATAGTTCTGCATTGAAATAAAGACGTGCCCTAATGCCTGTGGAGTATACCTGTTTGATACTAGCATTACTAAATGAGTTAGAAGACTGCAAAGTGAAAGAACTGCAAGAAGTGTCTGATTTTTTGTATCCTGTTTATTCAAAAGCAGATGCTCATACAAAAATGCAAGATATGGTCAAACAATTGGCTTATTTCATTCAATGTGAAGAAATATATTATAAATGAGTCTTAGTTGTGAACCACATTCATTTTTAACATAATTTATTTGAAAAGAATGTCTAAATTATGAAACAAGTAGTTCATGCTAGAAATTTGAATACTTTCGGTGCCATTTCTCGAAATATGAGCCGTCCAATGTATATTATTTAAGCCAGAATACAGTCTAGAAGATATTGGGAGCTATTAGAAGACGTAATAGTAGTAAACGCTGTGGTTTATGCATGTGAAACCATCATATTTCATCAAAACAATACTTAAATACGTGATTTTTTAATGGTTTGCGTTATTTTTTTCTGTTAAAAACATTTTTTCCGTAAATTTTCAACCTGTTTTGGTCATGAAACTTTCATTAGATTCTTTTGAAACACTTCCGATAAAAATAACTACATCAAATCTCAATTTGGAAACATTTACAATATTATGATATATTTATATGAGATGCATGCAAAATTAATATGGCAACACTTCCAAAAACGATCTAATTTATGATTTACAAGTCGATCTATAATGCAGATCACCATACAAAATGGCTTTGTTGGATATTTTTCGAAATTTGATAGTTTTTTATTATGGAATTCTAAAAATTGTACAATTCGGCTAAACGAATGTCTAAGCAAAAAATGACATTTGAAGGGTTTTTACCCTCGTTTTTGTTTCAGTGTATATGTAAGTGTGATGTATCACATTTTTATAAAGCAGTACTAGATATACTATCACTACGATAAAAAAGTTTTATCATAAAATCTTTTGTATGAGTTTCCTGACACTTTTTTGAAAATTTTTTAGCCTCGGCTAAACGAATGTCTATCACTGTATGTATCTCTATACCTACTGCATACAGCACCACCGACCGTCTTTGTGTTTGAACGGAGAGCTTCGTTCCGGGCAAGTGTGATTCATCTATCCTCCGTCTCCAAGTGCACTGGTTTGGTGGCGGTTGAGAACGTGAGCATTCGAAATTACGATATAATGTTTTCCACGTGATTAGGCAGATTTTTGTTGGGATATTTATGCAGACAACAGTTTTTCCAACAATCTTATACAATACGAAAGTAGTCACATTGATCTATTTAGGACCCGCCCACCAACTACGGAGACACTAAAGAGGGGGAAGGTTTCTGACCCGATTTTACGTTCCATAAAAATAAGAAAACTTTATATGGGTCTCCAGTTAGCCTAGTGGTTAAAGCTATGGATTGCCAATCCGGAGACGGCAGGTTCGATTCCCGTTCCGGTCGGGAAAATTTTCTCGACTCCCTGGGCATAGTGTATCATTGTCCTTGCCTCACAATATACAAATTTATGCAATGGCAGGCAAAGAAAGACCTTCAATTAATAACTGTGGAAGTGCTCAAAGAACACTAAATTGAAGCGAGGGAGGCCAAGTCCCAGAGGAGAC
Source organism: Aedes albopictus (assembly GCF_035046485.1). Taxonomy (NCBI): domain Eukaryota; kingdom Metazoa; phylum Arthropoda; class Insecta; order Diptera; family Culicidae; genus Aedes; species Aedes albopictus. The sequence continues at coordinate 253,997,411 of NC_085138.1, read as the reverse complement.
GTAGAGTCACAGAGAAGAAGAAGATATGGACAAAAGTCTACGAGGGGAGGGGGTCTGGGATGGCCAAAATGAGTCTACCTAATTTATGGACAGCGCCAGTGCTATTAAGTAACTCAGTCAATTTCAAAACATTTGACATGATAGTACATGGCAAGATACTGTTATTCTAAGTTACTTCCTGAGTTACCACCTTTGCAGATCAAACATTTTATTTCAATTTCCAGTATGAGAATACTCTTCTTAAAAGCATATCTTTTCTCAAATTCCACGATTTTTTGCACTCTTTTAAACATAAAATTGCATAAATTGTTTCTTACATCTTTATTTTAATATTGGGAATTGATTCTTACTAAAATCTGTATATATACAAACATTTTTTTTTCTTTCATAAAAATCTTCTTCATTGTATTGGAAACTTCTCCTAAATATAAGCACCCACGTTTTCATTCAATTTTTATCCTCTCTCATAAATAAAAGATAGCATGAGTTTTCTTTGTTTTGCGCCCTTTTACATGCAAACATCTTTATAAGTGGCACTTCTTCCAGAAAATCATTCAGATAGCAAAATCATTCCTCATCCAAGGATTCCTTTAGAAATTTCCCAAGGAAAATATGCATGGATTACTTTTGGAATTCCGCCACGAATTCGTCAAATATGGCTTCAATGATTTCTTCAAAAATCCTTCTAGAAATTCCTCCAGAAATTTCTTGAAGGATTTCTTCAGGAAATGTTCCATAGATTTCCTTGTAATCCTTCAGTGGATAACTGCAGAAAATTCTCGAATGGTTCCTTCATTAATTCCGGCGTCTTTTAGGTTGTCTTTCACGTTTTCTATTATAAATTCTTGAATCTTTCTTCAAAAATTCTTCTATGGATTTTTCAAGAATTTTTTTTCAAGGACTCCTTTATAAATGCCCTTAAAATGTTTCCCAGGTATCCCTTTTAGGGTTAAGGAACCAGTACCCTATATGAGTATGAAAAAATCCTTAAAGATTTTTTTAATAGCTTGCTGCAGTAATTCCATTGTGAATTTCTGCAGAGATTCCGTCAAGCATTCATCTAGAGATTTCACCAGACATTTCTTCGAGGATTTGTACTGGAATATCTTTGAAGGCTCCTGCAGTGATGGTTCCAGTGATTTTTTTCTCCAGAGATCTTTTAAGATATTTCTTGAGGGATTTCTCCATGTATTACTTCCAGAATTCCGCTAGAGATTGTTCCAATAGTTTAATATTGATTTCCCTAGAGATTATTAAAAAAGTATTCCAGGATTTGCTTAAAAAAATGTACAAAAAACCCTTTGAAGTTACCCAAGTATTGCTTCTATAGATAGTCCAAAAACTACAGCAGACATGGATTTTTTTCAATTTGTTTTTATCCAGGGATTCCTACACAAATTCGTCCAGGAATTCTATGAGAAAGCTCTCCTGAGATTCCCTTACGAACTCCTCATGTGATAGCTTCCGGGTTCCTCATGGGGTTTCTTAAGAAATTTTTCGAGGAACTCACCCAGAAATGCTTTTTGTTATTCTATCAGGAACAACTACAGGGATTATTTTGAAAATGCCTTCAAGAACTCTTCTTGGGATGCCTTCAGGAACTCCTCCAGGAACTGTTTAGAGATTCCCTTAGGAATTCGTCTTGGGATTGCTTCCGAGATTCCTTCTATAGTTTCTTCAGAAACTCCTCCAGGGTTTCCTTCAAGAGTTCCTTGATACTCTTTATAGGATCTGTTGACGCGCCAGTGAATACTGGTCACCCTAAATATTGTAATGCAATCATTGACTGAATAGATAGTAAAAGATTGCAATTACAAAGGAGTAAGTAGCGACAAAGTTGATAGAGTTAAAGTTGTTTTCTGTTATTGAACGATTTGAAACCAAGTTTGAAGTGTATAACCGCACTGATAAATGTGAGTAGGATAATTTGTCAAATGAATATCTCATTTAATAATTTTATAATAAAGATAAGTTTTTTTCAGTTCAAGCTGATCATCAAAAAACATCGTTCGATCTGCTTTGAAACCCAGTGGCCTGTTTGAGTTGGTTGAATCATCTCAGCCATCTAAAAATTCTCCAGGGATTCGTCCAGGAATTCCTCTAAGAATTTCTCAAGAGATTCCTTCTGGTATTCCTCCCGAGATTCCAGCAGCAATTTCTCCTGGGATTCCTTCAGGAATACTTCCCTTAATTCTACTAAGAGATCTTCCAGAGATTCCTCCAGGGTTTTTCTCTAGGGGTTCCTCCAGGCATTCCTTCAGGAATTCTCCTAGGGAATCCTCTAGGGATTGCTCTAGGAATTCCTCCTGGCATATTTCCACAGATTCCTCCAGGATTTCGTTCAGGGACTTCTCTAGAAATACCTTCAAGAATTCTACTAGGAATTACCTCAGGAATTCCTTCAAAAATTTCGCCATGAACTCCGCCACAAATTCCCCCAGGAATTGATCCAGGAATTCCATCAAATATTACTACGGCAATTTTCCCACGAATTCCTCCAGGCATTCCTCCAGGAGTTCATCCAGGCATTCCTCCAGGATTTCGACCAAGAATTACCCTAGGTTTTACTTTAGGAATTCCTGCAGGAATTTTTCCAGGAATTTCTCCTCCAGGGATTCGTCCAGAGATTCTTCCAGAGATTCCTCCAGGGATTTCTTCAGAAATCCGTCAGCAACTGCTTCAGGAACTTACCAGGGATTCTACTAAGAATTCTTCCATAGATTCCTCCGAAGATTTCGCCAATCCTAAAATTCCTCCAGGAATTCCTCAAGAAATCCACTGGGAATTCCTCTAGGGATTTCTTTAGTTTTTGTTTGCTGGAATTCCTGCCAGAATTTCTCTAGAGATTTATTCAGGGATTGCTCCAGGAATTCCTACTGGGATTCCGCCTAAAATATGTGCAGAAGTTCCTCCTGGCATTCCTCCTGAGGTTCCTCCAGAAATTTCTCTAAGCATTCCTCAAGGAACTTTTCAAGAGGTTTCTTCAAAAATTTCTCCAGCGATTCCTCCCAGAATTCCTCTAGAGTTTACTCCAGGAAATCTTCCAGGGATTTCTGTAGGAATTCATCTAGCAATAGCTCTGGAAATTCTTCCAGAGATCCCTGCCAGAGTTCCATCAAGAATTCATCTAGAAATTCATCCAGGGATTGCACCCGGTATTCCTCCAGGAATTCCTCCAGGAAACCCTCCAATTATTCCTTCAGAAATTCCACCAACAATTAATCCAGGGATTCCGCCAGAAGAAAATTATCCAGAGATTCTTTCCATAATGGCTGCAGGAATTCCTCTAGAGATTTATCCAGGAATTTCTCCAAGGATCGGTCCAGGAGTTCTTTCAGGGATTGCTCCATGAATTCCTCTAGTGATTCCTTTAGAAATTCCTCTAGAGATATTTTCACAAATTTATTCAGGGGCTCGGTCAGAAATTTCAGCAATCCGTCCATATTTTTAAGTGTAGAATTAGCATTAGTTAAAATACACAGAAAAAAAAAAAAACAAAAAAAAATATTTTTTTTCTGGAATTCACCCAGGATTTTCTCCATGATTACCTGAAGATGGCTGGCAATCGCCCAGGATGAAGATCTTTCAATTTGGCCCCTTGGGTGCTCAGGACTGAAAGTAGTAGTGAATAAGTACTCTTGGAAACATTCTATGGACTTCCTCAGACTTTTTTCCATCCATCCGGGGCTTTTTTCGGAATACTTTCCACCGACTATGTCATGTATTCATCAAAGAAAACCTTCAAAATTATTATAATAAATTTGTCCCGGGATTCCTAAAAAATCACATAGAAATTCCTTTTGTAATTTCATCAAGGATTCCATTTTAAAATATTCCATGAATTCTACCCCAAATTGCTCTATGAGTTTGTTTGGAAATCCCTCCAGGCATTCTTTCGGAACATCTACCCCAAAATTTTTCATTAAATGCTTTCAGTCATGCCTACAACGGTTCCTTCAGAAATTCTTCCAGGCAGTGTTTCAGAAATTACTCCAGGGTTTCCTTCATATATTCTCTCAAGAATTTCTTCAGAGACTTTTCCATGGTTTCTTCAAAAATTCTTTCAGAAATCTTTCCAGAATACCTCTGGGAATAATTTATTAATTTCCGCAAACAACAGCAATAATGTTTGTTGAGTTATTTTTATGAAGTTTTAGCCTTTTAGTTAATGCACCTTTTTTATGTCCTGCATAAAAAGAGGAATAGCTACTCAAAACCACTATTGTGCTTTAGAAAATGTAACAATGACGGTGAATATGGCCATTGTGACCTGGGCGTGTTTATAGAGAAGAACAAAGGGAGGTTGTAGGGGCGTTTCAGGGGGCCCCAAGAGATTTTAGCGGGGTACCAAAAGATCTCAGGGACGTTTCAAAAGGAGTAATGAGGTTACAAATGCGTTCAAGGAGGTCTGAGACGCTTCAGCGAAACTAAGAGGCGTTTCGAAGGCTTTCAGGGAGTCTCAGAAGCGTTTAAGGGGGTTTGAGGGCAATTCCAGGGGGCCTCAAACGCGTTTCTAGCAGTCCTAAGGGGTTAAAGAGGAGTACCAAAGGGACTCAAGAGCGATTCAGGGTGGGCTCCCGGAAATCTCAGGGGCGTTTCAAAAGGGTCCCTGGGGTTTTCAGTTGGCACTGGAAGGTCTCAGCTGCGTGGAAGAGGCTATCAGAGGTTTTACGCCCCTAAGATCTTTTAGTACCCCCTGGAATCCCCTGAAACAGCCTTGACCTCCTCTGGAACTCATCTGGAACCCCTGAGACCGCTTGAAGCGTTCTTGATCGTATGTCATATGTACATACTTTTGTCAGGGGGTTGAAGAAGGGCCTGAATCAACATCCCAGCATTCGATTCAACATGGCGTCCAATGTTTTGGTTTTTATTGCTTTGTTCATGGCAAAAATGCGCTTAAAACATCGAAACTGTTTCTCTGCTACATATAATATCGTGCAAAGTGAAAAACAAAGAAAAACAATCATCAAAAGCAACAATTTCGCTTGAAATGTGTAATCTCCGAAACAAGCACTAGCAACACACGAGCCACACACCCGAAAATCAGGAGCAAGTTACGGTAAACCGACCAGAAAGTGGATATCAAAACGCGACGTACCAAAAACGATGTTGGTAAGGGCGGCGATGTACCGAGTTCGACAGCTGTGTCACCCCACTAACTTTTGTAGAGCATATATGCTGCTAGGGAAAGTTTGCAAGGAGCATTAAAGGCGCTTCAAGTGGTCTCAGGGGGTTCTAGATGAGTTCCAGAGGGCCTCAAGGGTGTTCCAGGAGGATTCATGAGGTACCAAGAAATCTCAGGGGCGTTTCAAGGTGATACTGGGAGATTTCATGGGGGTTTCCGGGGAACTCACGGGCGTTTCAAGGGGTCTCAGGGGCTTTTCATGGGGACTCATGAGCGTTTTAGGGGAGTCTCAAAGACATTTCTGAAGGTCTCAGGGGTGTGCATGAGGTCCCAAGGGTCTTTGGGGCTCTTCATATTATTGAAACGCTCATCAGCTGAGCGGCTACTGAGATCATGGTTTGGGCAGTTGTCGTACTTGCGCGCCTGTGATCTGATCATGCTCTCTATCATGCGCCTCTACATTTTTTCTTTCACGATGGAAGATAGCTCGCGAGGATCGCTGCAGCTCTTACAGATAGCATGATTACCCCTGGATGTTCTCATTGTGGACCCAACATCTTTCCCCAAATTGAATCTAATAAACGCGTTTAGCATTCTTCCCCATTTCGTCCAAAAATGCCATCACAGTCTTCCTAATCCAGCTAACGGCTACTATCGAACAAAGTCGGCTATTACGACGCCATCATCGCGGCGCTGATGCCTGCCGCGCGCCGTCGTCATCGCGCAATTTGGAGGTTATTTGCTTACTCTGCGTTTGCACCGCGATTCGCATCATCATACGTGCATCGTCAAAAACACGCGGATTATTACTTGCCAAAACCTCTCTAGGTACCTATATGTCGGTAGGAAGGTATTCGCCGAAATGCTGAATCTCAGTCAGACAGAGCGCACCGCACAGTAGGTACAGGGGATACTCAAAATAACTGGGACAGGTAAAATTTTCACTTTTCAAAAAATGTTCAACTCGCTGTAACTTTTCGAAAAGTGCATCAAATATTCTCAATTTTTTACTGTAAGTTCATCAACTAGTTGTGTATCAGTGGTTCAAATTTGGAAAAGATCGGGTTATTCTTCACGAAGATATAATGATTCTTGAAAAGGGTATAATTATTCGATAGCCAACTTTGAGCTTTTATATCTCCGGATTCAATGAACTGATTGCAATGAAATTTTGACCATTCATGACTTATATGATGAACTCTTAAAAACGTTTAACTTAACTTTAAATTTTTAACAAGAGAAAAAGTTATAAAGATTTCATTCATTTCACGATTTTTTAGTAAATTCATCAATTTCTAATATGCATCCCATTACTTTTTCAATTTATTAGCGGCTATGTTGTAACTTTCCTTCAAAACACATTTATATATAAGTCATTTAGAGGGAAATTAATTGAACTATAATTTGCATCTTGAATTTTGAAACTATGTTGAAGTTTTGGATAATTTGGTGTTTTATTAGAAAAATAATCCAATCGTTATAATTTTCTTCCGTGTTAAGAATTTTAAGTTAAGTCAAAGGTTTGTCATAGCTCATTATACAAGTCATGAATGGTCCAAATTTCATTGCATTCGATTCATTGAATCCGGAGATATAACAGCTCAAAGTTGGCTATCGGATAATTTTACCTTTTTCTAGAATCTTTATAACTCCGTGGACAATGGTCCGATCTTCTCCAAAATTGGACTTCTGATACACAACTAGTTGATGAACTTACAGTAAAAAATTGAGAATATTTGATGCACTTTTCGAAAAGTTACAGCGAGTTGAACATTTTTTGAAAAGTGAAAATTTTACCTGTCCCAGTTATTTTGAGTAACCCCTGTATGTAGTCAGGCAGCCAACAAAAAGCCTGGCCTGGTTCATGCACTCGGGGGGCGGCAAAGTACGCGGCGGCGGCGATGGGGAAGAGGTTTCCCACTCTGGTCAAGGTGGCGGCCGGCCCGGGTCCGGGTCTGACTGCATCGAAGGCCAATGACCTGGACCGCCGCCGCTGCCACCACGACTTCCACCGCTTCAGGGCTCGCCTCGCCTGCCTTTGCCACCCGTCTGCTGTGAGTGCTGGTTCTGCTTCTGCTGCTGCTGCCGCTGAGTCCACAATTCGATTCGATTGCATCGCTCGCTGCTGGCTGGCTTGGCTGACTGCAGACGCACACTAATGAACAGATTTATTCACTCCGTGAGCTCGTTTTTTTTCTGTTGTCCGTCGTTTGCGTGTTTGGTATAGCCAGAGTGGTGGTCTTTGTTGGAGTTGAACCCGCATCATCAACATCATCGCCGTCGCCCGCCGGATGCATGGGGTGGTAAAGGCGCGGCGGGTGGCAGACCGGCAATGGATGTATGTCATGAATTTCGATGTTGTTTTTCGCGTTTGTTGTGTTGATCAGCGCGTTGCACGTCGTTCGTTGTTGTCGATGCACTTTTTTCGCGTTGTTTGTTTTTATACCTTGTTTTTCGCTAATTGTGGATATTTGTTTTCAACTCGTGCTCGCTCTATATGGAACGGTTGTAGGTTGTAGGATGCCTAGAACTGCGAGTTAAATTTGCCATCTAGGTGATTTGCAGAGGAATGGTTGAAGTCATCATGAAGCGAAGTGACCAGATTCGGTTTGAATCTTAAAAAAAAAACTTTTAAATTATTCTGCTGGGAAGACTAAAGATGTTAAAACATTCACTCTTTATGTCTTTAGCGTACCGTATGCGTGATAATGTTTGCACCATCGTACAAATAAGGTACCCATATCGCCTGTACACACAATGTCTTGGTTTTTATTGCATGTACTTAAGGACTGTTCATTTTATAAAGAGGACACCTTATTTGTGTGATATCTTTTTTATTTTTCAATAAAATCATTACCAGTTTTTTGCATAAACTTCCATAGCTATTCTACAGTGTAGGAAAAATATAACATTATACAAATTGTCCTTAGTGATGGAACTGGAGCGGTTTTCGTTAAAACTCAGTAAAAACCAATTTCTCAAAATTTTACATAACTTTCCACATACATAACTTTTAAATTTTTATGAACTTTTCAATGTGTTGGGATCTAATACTATTCTACTAAAGGTAGAACGTAATAGTTGGTCAATGATAATGCACCAAGCATTATACAGCTTGATATAGTAAGTTGCCTTGTTATCAATGAAATTGATAAAACATACTTATTTAAGTCCAGTGATGCAATAACACTACGGATTCAGTTCAAAATTTGTCCAGTATAGAAGAGATTCGCATTCTAAATTATACCGAAGAAAAATATGCTTTAAAGTACATTCTTCATCATAAATTTTATCCTTAATTATGGCCATAGTGAAAAATTTCATATTTTTTTGCCCCATAAATGCAAGTTTTCGATTCTAGAGAAGCTTTTTATTAATTATTTTCAGCAAGTCTTGATCCTATGTGATTATATACCTTATTTGAAAATAACTACATGTAAAGTTTTATTTTCGACATCATTGTTATGTTGTATTTGCAATGGGTTACATTGTTACTTAGAATAACCTTCAAAGAACGAAGCTGTTTTTCCTCCGGTAACTGCCATGAAGCACAGTAACCAAGCCAACAATGCTATCAAGAAGCGGTTTTCTGCATTTGAAATTGCATTAGTAGTACTTTCGGCTTGATCCATTGAAAACATTCAAAATTTAGTATTCTCATATTTTTTGTTTAACAAATAAATTTTGTTCTGAAAATCGAGACCAACTTGTAACTTTAATATCTCAACAACTAATATTCCGATTAGGTCTATATTTTGCCAGAATATGTATCACTCATACTGCTGCAGTATGGCAAACACTTTTATGAAATTAAAAACGATACACCGATGTTTTACAGTAATTTTGTGTTTATCTTTAGTTTTTGGGGATCGAAAAATTGACCTCTCCTAACACTTTGCCACATTTCTATGAAGTCCAACAATTTTAACCCAATTTTATTATAGTTATTATCTGCTAATATAATGTACTAAACAACCAACCAAGGCTGCTCAAATTTGAACTACGCGTTTTCTTTTTATAGCCTTGCAAAGTTGTCCTCTTTATAAAATGAACAGTCCTTAAGCTCTAACTCATATCACAGTAGGTTGCGGGTAAAAAATCCGATTTCTTAAGTTTAAAATTTGCACCATGTAGGGGTAGCAGCGGTAGTCGGGACATTTCAGGAGTGTTCAGGAGAACCGTAAAACAGTCTTAGACCGAAAAAAAGCAAGGGCAACTATTCCCGAAGGTGTCCACTGGTCGTCCAAGGTTAACATGGATTAAGAAAGCTATCGCTGCCACCAAAAATAAGATTTGGGTGAATTATATGCGCTCAATGAGAAAAATGGCAAAGAAACGCGAAATCAGCGACTTAACGGCATGGCATATCGAAAAGGAAAATTACGGTGGCCTTTATGATCCTTCGACCATAGAAAAAAACTTACATTATTACCAATGGCATCCAGGAGCTACGAGTAGCGCCATATAAGAAAGTCTTGAATTTGCCCGAACGCAACCTCCGTTTTTTCGATTGCGTTGCGTTGCGTTGCGTAGTAACGGAGTAATTCGTAGATTGCATACTGAAAGTTGTCATGTTAAAACTTTAATTACTTCTATTCTAATTGCTTATGGAATGCTGTTTGGGAAGGAACAGCTATCCAATCAGAGGTTGAAGTAAAAAAGACATGAGAACTTCCATTGCCGGCCACGCCCATCTTCTCCGTTACAAGGATAGGAAAGGATATGATGATATGACACCTACTTACAAGAGGTCAGCGACTCACCGACACTCCCATAAGTGTCAAGGAGTTGGATATTTGGAATGGGTTGAATGGGGAATCACTATAAGCAAGTGTTGCGGCAAGGTTCAGATTAAGTGAGTGTATTTGAGTAGCTCATGTAGATGTGTTGGTGTGAGTGTATGTGCTTTAGTGTATTAAAACACCAACGTTGGGAGTGACGTAGCTAAGAGATTTTGTCACTCCATGGGCCTTTCTGCTTCGGGGATGGGGCACAGGCATTTACACTGTGTCCTGGCTAACAAGCCTAGGCTTAAGCGCCATTACTCGCTCTCTGAAACGATAAGAAATACGTTATGTGGATGGGAGGGGATAATAGGGAATGGAAGATATCTATTTATCGAGATGCCAGCGACTCACCGATGCCCTCGTAAATTGAAAGGAGATTGGATTTTGGTACGGGAATGGTCTGGAATTCAGTATGGTTAAGCAATGCGATTGGGTTTTTATGAAATTGCAAACAATAGCTCACTAAAAAATCTGTTCCACATCGGAACAAACTTACCAAATTATCTGGTTGTACATCGTCGTCTGAAGCACACCAAATTTCCTGTCCCTAAATAAATTGCCGGGAGGAAACTAACACACTTGCGCCGACCGAAAGTTTTCACGAAACTAACTTGAGGTAGAGAAGCGAGAATGATTTTTCACCACCGGAGATGCAATCTGCCAGGAGAATCCGACCGAGAATCTTCATGGAACTCACTTAATTTCAATTTAAAAAAAGCTTAAATCTCTGAAATTCACCAAGATCACAGCATATTAAATTAAATGAAACTCGAAAAAAATGACGGATAATGCGAGAAAAATCGTGGCGAAAAATCAAAAATAAAATTCAAAATAAAAATAATAAAAAAACTATCACTACTCTCGCGCACATGCTGCTCCACATTCGACTCTGGGTAGAAAATGTCGTGGATAGGAAAAATCAAAATACTACGAATGCGACCACGATCAAAAAAATATTTTCACTTATTCGAACTTGTTTAGCGAACCGACTACGTCACCATTGCCATGTTTTCATGTTGGACCAAGAAGGCACGGATTGGAAAAAAAGGAACTACGGGACGAACGTGGATTAAAAAATGCTCACCCTTATTGAAACCTCTTCCGCACGCTGATTCCGGTCGGCTTCTTGGTGTTAAAAGGAACAAACTTACTGAATTATCCACATGAAAATTTGACTGTACAGCCCACCTTCCTGCAGCTCGTCTGTTACTCAGCAGCAATGAAGAACGTGTTCCTAAATCCGCAGTAATTTCCGCTGATGGCATTTGTTTCACATTAGGACTAATTTTCACACATTTTAAATACATGTTTTATAACTCAGTTGAATTTCCACATTCAAATGTACAATACCTACAACTTAAAAGTTTATGAGGAGCACGAAAAAAACACGGCACGTGACATTTTTGCGTCCGTCTTTTCCGCAACCTCCGTTTTTTTCGATTTCCGAAAAACTATCGATCCGTACCAAATTCCATAATCAATAGTTATTATAAATTTTGTTTGTGTGCCAATGTCTACACCATTATGCAATGTCAAAATAAAAAAATAAATTCAAAAATTGTTAATCTTAAGTTTGACACTACCACGGATACTTTTCGACATTTGCGCGTGGACAAATCACGAGCTAGGTTGCCACTTAGTCATTATGCAAGTGTAAAACTAAGAAAATCAACACTTTTTATTCACAGCCTACTAGGATATGAGTAATAGCTTAAATGCCTGCAAATAAAACCAATACATTGCCTTCACAAGTCAAACTGGAATTTTATTTGACGATGGTGCAAACATTATCACGCATACGGTATAAGTATGTTAAAAGCATAAGTCTAGGCAGCACCTTAAAGTTTCGTTTCCTCCAAATCTCCATACAGTCAGGTCTTCTTTAAGACAATCCCACCCATTTTACGCCCACTGTAATTTCTCAGCTGAAATATTCACGAAGGTAATGCAAGAAATTTATTGGCCTATTTCGAAGGAATCGCTCACGAAATGAGCAAGCGTTTGATTTCTTGATCCAAGTATGGAGCTGATAAGAAACGTCAAATCAAACGGTCAAGAAAAAGTAATGCACTGAATGTAAATTACTTAAGCGATTCCGTTTGAGGTCCGTACTTAGCATAACATGGACATTGGACAAGGCAACGACTACCGTGCACTCCCATGTGTTTCTCAATCTCCGTGGAAACACATGACGGATAACAAAATGAATAGAAAACATTTATTGCAAGTACGAAAAAGTAAGTACCGCAAGTTACCAATTTTCATTGGAAAATCAAAGCAATTTCTTTATGCAAATATATCTTGACTTCATTCACGAGATGAACAAGCTCCGGATTAAAAATTTCGTTAAAAGAAGAATAATATGATCTGTGATAATAATCGGGGTGATACAAAAATTATGTCAAGCAAAAATCGACCTTTTTCAACCCCCCTCCCCCCTATGTCACACTTTTTGTATGGGACCTCAATATTTTTTGTAAGGGTCGTCACGCTCAGCAACCCCCCCCCCCCCTAAAAGCGTGACGTAATTTGTGTACGGCCCCATCTGGGCAATTCATAAGAATTAGCATGCTTACCATTTTGTGATGCCAAAAGGGATTCTTTTACACAAAGTTGTTGTGTGTTCCGTTTGTGCCAACACGGTTCGCAATTTTCAGTTGACAAAAAAACGGAATAATTTTTTCCACAATATATTTTGCAACAATGAACTGAAAGTTTTACTATAAAACATATTCCTAATGGCGTCTTGGTTGCACAGCATACATTTTATAGTTTTTAACTGACGCCGACAAGAGGTTTTCGCCACATTTTTGTGATTTCACATTTGAATATTTCGTTGAACGCAAGAGTGACGCATATTACAGTTCCAGTCGATGCAGGTACGACGTTTTCAAGAATGACACACTTCATGGAATGATCAATCTCCTGCAACGTGATTGCGATATCTTAACAAAGAAGGAAAGCGATCCTCCACGAGTATTTTTTGAGATTTCTCCAGGTATCTCATCACAGATTCATATTAAAGTTTCTTCTAGGATACTTTAAGGACATCTTGAATTTGTCTTTGTAATCACTTGGAAGCACGTAGGATTCCTCAAGACGTTTCTTTTCGATGCCCTCTAGAGTGTCTCGTACCGCTAGGTTATCTACTGGAATTCGATGAGATTTTTTCTAGAAAAGAGTTTCTGGCCCCTTTGGATTTATTCAGCAGTTGCATCTCGGATTAACCCAGATGTCCCATTTTAATTTTCTTCTGGAGTTCATTCGGGAACTGTTTTAATAATTATATTGGTAATAGAAATTCATTAAGAAAATCATTCTGGGTTTTAACCAAGACGTTCTCTTGAAATTTATGCAAGAGATATTTTGAAAGAATTACCAAGACTTTACTTCCACAATTCCTACAGGAGTACCTCCGATTCCCTAAAACTTCCTGCGGGAATTCTTCCAAGCTTATTTAAATCGCTCCCGAAAATTTCTTTCTGATACCTACTCCTCCAAGAGTTTCTTCTGGGGTTCCTCCAAAAGTTTTTCTACGATATCATCAATAGTTTCTTCTGGGATTCTTTAGAGGGATTCCTGCAGAAGTTCCTTTGGTATCTATTTATGCACAGCAAGAATTGCTTCTGGAATTTTGATTTCTTTTTGGGCATCCTCCAAGAGTTAATTCTAGGAATCCTCCAGGAGTTCTCTGTAAACTATCCAGAAATTCCTCCTGGGAACCCTGCTGTTGTTCTTTACAAAATTCTTCTGGGAGTTATTTCTTCGAATTCACCCGAAGTTCCTCCTGAGAGTTCTAACTAGTTCCTTGTGTGAACCCTTCGGAAGCTTTTTTGGGAACCCTGCAGAAGGTCCATCTGGAAATCTTGCAGGAGTTTTTTTTTTCAAGAAATCCTTCAAGAGCTCCTTGTGGGAAATCTTCAAGATTGATGGAATTCTCTTAAGGGGTTATGATGTTAGGCTCGTGAGTGCAAACTTTTTTAAGGGGGGATAGAGGACCATGAATGGTGAAAAAAATTGTTCTTCGCATATGGTTCAACTCTCAACCGTTACGTAGTTATTGAACTTTCCATGTTTTGTACTATTATTGCCTTAACTAGCTATAACTCGAAATGGTCAAACTTATTGCAGTTTTTAACCCTTATTCGAAAGAAGATTAAATTGTCTATCAAATGACAACTTTGAATCGATTGGTAAAATAGCTCAAAAGTGGTTTATTTTATTTTGTTTTTGTCAATTATCTTTGAAAAACGCGTAATAAATAAAAATTCTTTCTAAGGAAAAGTTGTGGCCCCTGTTCCACTCTACAATTCGTTCTTTGACTTTAATTTGAATTTTAATTTAAGCATTTTTTAAAGATATTGTCGAAAACAACTTAAAACACACTACTTTTGAGCTATTTTGCTCCAGAAAACTTAGTTATTTAACTAAACCAATCGATTCAAAGATGTCATTTGATAGATAATTCAATAATCTTTTGAATAAGGGTAAAAAAAAAACTGCGATAAGTTGAAGCATTTTCAAGCTATAACCAGTTAAGGCAGTAATGCTGTTGGGGGTGGAAGCTCAGGTAAAATATTATCTCCTGGGCGCCCATTAAAAACACCACCCCCGGCGAAGACTGACGCTTGAGCCTAGCTATTTAGCACTGTAGTTGGAGGAAATGCTAATGCAGAACCCGTAGCTTCCGGGAAGGTAAGCCCAGCTCCCTGGGTTAGTGGGTTGGTGTCAGGCCCTGCGAGCCAGCCGTAAAAAGACTAGCACCGAAAAATCAACAAGAGAAGAATGCGAACCGATACCAATGGTGACGACAACAGCGACGAAAAGGGATTTGCGATTGGAAGTTCGGTACGTGGAACTGCAGATCTCTCAACTTCATCGGGAGCACCCGCATACTCGCCGATACTGAAGGACCGCGGGTTCGGAATCGTAGCGCTGCAGGAGGTGTGTTGGACAGGATCTATGGTGCGAACGTTTAGAGGTAATCATACCATCTACCAGAGTTCCGGCAACACACGTGAGCTGGGAACAGCTTTTATAGTGATGGGCGACATGCAGAGGCGCGTGATCGGTTGGTGGTCGATCGACGAAAGAATGTGCAGGTTGAGGATCAAGGGCCGATTCTTCAACATTAGCATAATAAACGTGCACAGCCCTCACTCCGGAAGCACTGATGATGACAAAGACGCATTTTACAGGCAGCTCGAACGCGAGCACGATCGCTGCCCCCCACCACGACGTCAAGATCATCATAGGAGATTTGAACGCTCAGGTAGGCCAGAAGGAGGAATTCAGACCGACGATTGGTAAGTTCAGCGCCCACCAGCTGACGAACGAAAATGGCCTACGCCTCATCGATTTCGCCGCCTCCAAGAACATGACCATTCGTAGCACCTTCTTCCAGCACAGCCTCCCGTATCGTTACACCTGGAGATCACCACAACAAACGGAATAGCAAATCGACCACGATCTGATTGATGGACGGCACATCTCCGACATTATCGACGTCAGGACCTATCGTTGCGCTAATATCGACTCTGATCACTACCTGGTGATGGTTAAACTGCGCCCAAAACTCTCCGTTATTAACAATGTACAGTACCAGCGGCCGCCCCGGTACGATCTAGAGCGACTGAAGCAACCGAATGTCGTTACCGCATACGCACAGAATGTCGAGGCAGCGTTGTCGGGCGAGGGTGTGCGTGATGTGGCCCCTCTAGAGCACTGCTGGAGTACAGTCAAAGCAGCCATCAACAACGCAGCCAAAAGCACCATCGGGTACGTGGAACGGAGTCGACGAAACGATTGGTTCGACGAGGAGTGCAGAGCGGTTCTGGAGGAGAAGGACGCAACGCGGGCGGTAATGCTGCAGCATGGAACCCGACAAAATGTGGAGCGATACAGACAGAAGCGGAAGCAGCAGTCCCGTCTCTTCCGGGAGAAAAAGCGCCGCCTGGAAGAAGCGGAGTGCGAGGAAATGGAACTGCTGTGCCGTTCACAAGAAACACGTAAGTTCTACCAGAAGCTCAACGCAACCCGCAAAGGCTACGTGCCGTAAACCGAAATCTGCAGGGATAAGGACGGGAGCCTCCTGACGGACAAACGTGAGGTTATCGAAAGGTGGAAGCAGCACTTCGACGATCACCAGAATGGCGAAGAGAATGTAGGCAGCGGAGGAAATGACTATGTTGGTGCAGCAGAGGACGGGAACGAACCAACTCCCACGCTGAGGGAAGTTAAGGATGCCATCCACCAGCGGCTGGTAAGGACGGTATCGCAGCAGAACTCATCAAGATGGGCCCGGAAAAGTTGGCCACCTGTCTGCATCAGTTAGTAATCAAGATCTGGAAAACCGAACAGCTACCGGAGGAGTGGAAGGAAGGGATAATCTGTCCCATCCACAATAAAGGCGACGAGTTAATGTGTGAGAACTTTCGAGCGATCACCATTTTGAATACCGCCTAAAAAGTGCTATCCCAGATCATCTTCCGTCGTCTTTCACCTAAAGTAAATGAGTTCGTGGGAAGTTACCAAGCCGGTTTCATCGAAGGCCGGTCGACAACGGACCAGATCGCCGTACGGCAAATCCTACAGAAATGCCGTGACTACCAGGTCCCAACGCATCACCTGTTCATTGGCTTCAAGGCGGCATACGACAGTGTCGACCGCACAGAGCTATGGAAAATTATGGACGAGAACAGCTTTCCCGGGAAGCTTACCAGACTGATAAGAGCAACGATGGACGGTGTGCAGAACAGCGTAAGAATTTCGGGTAAACTATCCAGTTCATTCGAATCTCGACGGGGACTACGACAAGGTGATGGACTTTCCTGCCTACTATTCAACATCGCCCTGGAAGGTGTTATGCGACGAGCCGGGCTCAACAGCCGGGGTACGATCTTCACGAAATCTGGCCAATTTGTCTGTTTTGCGGATGACATGGATATTATTGCTAGAACATTTGGAACGGTGGCAGAACTGTACACCCGCCTGAAACTTGAAGCAACAAAGGTCGGACTGGTGGTGAATGCGGCTAAGAAAAAGTACATGCTAGTAGTAGGTGGGACTGAGCGAGACAGGACAAGCCTTGGCAGCATGTTTATTTCATGTTTAAATCCCACGAGTCGCATGGGAAAGAAGGTCCACCACGTCAGAGCCCTGTATTAACGCAGTAAGGGACAGCTTACTGTGGGGGTGCCTAGGTACCCCACAGGCTCCAATAAAGATCGAGCATCTTTTTCACCCCTCGATCACTCATTCCTCGGCACGGGTCGCTTGACACCTTGGATTGGGGTTTAGTAGTCCTATTCTTAGCCGGCAACTACGCGGCTGACTCGCAAGCGGGGGGATTCATCAGACCGCGGGACTGTAATCCCTGCTGCCCCTAGGGTGCCCCAACTTGCCCCCATATGAATGTACAAATCATAGTTCCTCTCTTGAACGACTACATTTTACTATCGTTCTGTATGTATAACTGGCTGATACGCCTCAAGGACGAAAGGAAGACAACTACATTTTCTATGCTACCTTCTTCAAACTTAAATTTCAGACATAAGACGCGGCAATTGTGAAACATTATTTTGCTGACGATAAGCCCATTTGTAACCATTAACTTCCAACTTCCAACCATCGCCGATTGTTTGCGTAATCTTGGTGCAATTTACCAACTAATTGCAATTGCATCCACTCACAACAACGAGAAAAAAAAAACGATTTCCTTGAACTTTTAATCAAAAACCCCATCCAATATTGCAGTTGCGCGAGCTAATGTTTGCCCCACGAAACTGCAACGGGCCGAACCCTACGCAGCGTTTTTTTTTCTGCTTCGCGGCCAAAGTTGCAACTCAAGCAATCTTCTGCGTCGACTGGAGTAGCATGCTGCTCAGTCCTAATAACGAATCCGGTTTCCGTCCCGCTTCGAGCCTCGAGCGCGTTTGGCTGCTTGCTGACTGGCTTGCCCGAGCAAGCAGGGCAAATTAATTGCAATCAAAGTGCAAAATTGCAACTCTCCGGAGGAGCAGCCCCGTCCCTGTGAACCGGCGAAGACCTGCCTGCGCTGGACACGGGTGGGCAAAAATTAGCCACCTCACCACGAGCGATTGCACGGCGGCGATGACGACGACGACGCAGACGGGCCATTTAAGTTTTTTTTCGCTCTCGTCGTCTTAGAGGTATTCTACTCAAGGTAATTTCGCATTCTGCATTCGCATCGCATCGCACGCTGCGAAAATTGCAATTTAATTATTTCTCAACGCTAGAATGATTCCGTAGCCATTGCTGCTAGGCAGTTGCAGCAGTACAGGGCAGCTTTTCGATAGCGTCCGTAGAATGCTAAGCAAGTGCATGAATTCTTATGAGGATTGTAACCGCTCTATTACTCGAACTAAGTTGCGATGAGCTATCTGGAATTTGTACGAAATGAGGACTAGTCGTATGAAAGAAGCCTAGCAAGTTTCGTCGGAAAACCATGTTAAGTTGGAGGCCTCCTCCAGGTATATTAAATTTATCATTCAATCAATATTAGTTGCTACAAAAACCATTTGTCTCTGAATTAAAAAAGGCCAGCGTGGTGGGCTTGTTGTCTGGAATTCATTCACCCCCCAGAGTGGATACCTTCCTTCTCACCTAAGAAACATTGGGAAATCAATCAAAATCCGTCGTCGACGACGACGACGACGACGACCAAGACAACTGACCGAGCGACGACGGACGGCCATAAAATGCCACTTTACTGTCACATTTAAGGCGCTTTGAGTTGTCAATGTAGGTACCCGGACCGGACGGCTGATCCGTCCGTTCGTCATCCTATAGGTTGGGATGGGACTCACAGGGACGGGATGCGACGGATTTGCGGTGCGAAAATGGCACAAACTCTGGCGGAGAGGAACAACGCAACACAGAGGAACAAACAAGTTTATGGCGCTCGCTGCGCCGCGCCGTTGCTGCTGCTGCAGGCCGATGCACTTTGTGAGGTGAGTTTTTTTTTGTTTTGCTGCGTTGTGGCAGAAACGAGGAAAAAACCTTTGTGTTTTGTGTCTGCATCTACCTTTTTTTGCGAATGGCGTATGAGCCATGGTTTGCCCCTGCTGATGTCTCATGGGGGAAGAAGTTTTTTTGTTGTTGCTGAACGTAAATCCCAAGGTGGAAATTAATCTTCAAGCGTGTCTTCAAGGGTTTTGTTGTGTTGAAACGTGATTCTCGGAAAAAGCTGTATTAAGATAAGGCAAAACATTTAACACTGAATTCAATAGTTGGAAAATATTAATTGAACTTATTTTATGGTAACCGATGCGATGACAGATAAATGGGATTAATTTTAAAATGAAGTGGTGACTTCATTTCAAACTGTTTCTACATTGCTGTACATATATTTCGGTTTTGTTTTATCAAATTTAACCAACTGTAGGCTCTGTGGGGATAAGAGTCCGAGGGCTTATCCAACACCACTCCTCCGGACCTTCTGCGAGATTGAGGAGTATGTCTAGGATGTGTTGGAGTTTGGTAGCGGGCTCTGTTGAACTTCTATAAAAGGCCACATCGATAAGCAACCTACTTCACCGAAACGGTGTAGATACAGTCGGAAGAAACCACAGCCTGAGAGGACCTGTGTCAGGTGGAATGTTACTTCCCCAAGGCGACAACTATCTTCCCTCGCAATCATCCTATGGGTCCACCTTCCTTTAGTGGTACTGTCTCACGCGCGCTGCCATTTGACCATGGAGGCCATCCTGGCAGTCCTGCTTATGCCTCTTGTGCCACGCATTTCGAAGCACTCTATGCCCTCCTTGGTAAAGATGCCTATAGAGTATAGGCACCATACAAGTGATGACGCAGAGTGCATTGTATGACACGGTACGGTACGCACTCGCAACCCTCAGGCACTATTAGCCTATCAGTAATTTCCAGTTTACCACGGTAGCTTTTAGTACTTAGCGCCGTGTCCTAAGCCGGTCCGCCATGGACGCATCGACACTAGCCAGTAGCTTGCGCTTACTGGCGTACACGGCAGAGCTATTGGACATCATCCGGGACAGAGCCGCTATAGATGTGGAGGAGGCTCTTTTACGTTCTGACAATCCATAACACCGGACCCAGGATGGAACCTTGCGGGACTCCTGAGGTTATGTGAAAGCACATCCGACCCACCTCCGTGTTTCGTAAACTAGTACTCGATTCTGGAAGTAGCTTCCGAGAATCTGGTACAGGTACCCGGGTATCCCAGACGCAGGAGCGCATCGGCTGTATCCGGTTAACTGGCGCTATTGAACGCGTTTCTTACATCCAGAGCCGCTACTGCACAGTAGCGAATCCCCCTTCTCTTACGCTGGAGCGCTCTCTCGGTGGTTTTTGTAACCGACAGGATAGCGTCTACGGTTGACCTTCCCTCTCTTCCGGAACGAGCCGTACTGGCTACTCGAGAGACCATATTTCACCCTCGGTGCGCCTCAAAATTCTATTGAGGGTTATCTTTTCGAGCACCTTCTCCACCGTGTCGATCAAGCATTGGTCTATATGCCGACGGGTCTCCGGTTGCTTTCTCCGCCTGCAGCAATAGAACCAGGCTCTGCCTCTTGGAAAACTCCCTCGGCCAGGCATTTCTGCATAGCAGACCTGAACATCTCGGGAGCCTCTGCAATATCAACTTTTAAGACCAGGTTCGGGACTCCGGGACCTGCTATCCTTGCAAGTTCCACATCCACAGCTATCCTACGAAAATAGGCCAAGGCCCTAGGATCATGGCGCGGAATAAGCCCCCCGATCATCCCCTCCAACATCTCAGAAGATTGCTCTGTATGAGCCATTACACGTCTTGTCTTGGCCATCACGATCCTGTAGGCATCACCGCGCGGATTCGCATTGGCACTCTGGCAGAGATCCTCTAAGCATGCCTATTTGCTTGCCCTTATCTCGGTCTTCAGCGCCGTTCGTTTCACTCTTCCTCAGATCGTGCTCGCTAAATACGTCGCCTAGCCCGTAGGCAGGCGTGGCGCATGCCCGCAATCGCTTGAGTCCACCAGTAAGCCGGTGGCCTCCCATTTCTAGGGTGAACTCGCCGCACGCATGCGAGAGCACCGCTACTAGCTCATCGCCCTCTAAACCAAGTGGGTTTCACTCACGGTGGAACGCTTCCCTAAATACCCCCTTTTTTCCTTCTAAACCATAGGGGGAAAATCTGCTCAACAGACACCCTAACAGAAGGTTAGGGTAGTGTAGGTCTGAGGCCGTCTTCTACAACAAAAGTAAAAGCCAGCACTACTCTCTCCTCGTACCCACTAAACCATTCCTATGGTCGCCAAATCCTACGTCTCTCCGGAACCACTAAGAAGGTATTGCTTCAGAGAGGGGCTAGTGCACATCGCACCCTCAAGGTTAGCTGCGTAGCCTAGCAGCAACGAACATCGATGACTCGCTCTGGAGAGTCCATCACGGTAACATGCAGGCGCTTAGCCAGTTTCCCGAGTAGTCCTCGCCACTCCCTTTGTCCTCGGAAGGCGGGCAGGGTCAACCCCGCCCGCGCCCAACTGCTGAGCGGACATCAAGAACTGATGCCCACGTGCAACCCGATCTGACCTGCTGAAGGCAAGGGTATCACTACCCTTCAGGCCCTATCAGCTGCACCAGAAGGTTGCTGACAGCAGGGTCTCCACCTGCCCCGACCCTTGCCGGGGACCCCTTTCCAACCGCGGGCTCGGATCCAACCCAGTAGACCGACGCCACGACAGCACCGCTACCGGGACTTCCTCTCCGCGGCCACTTAATCGCTGTAAGGTTCGATCTCGACCGCAGGGCACCGGTATGACCTACGAAGCCGACTCCGAACCCCTGGACCACCTCTTGTACTGCACCTGAACTAGCCATTCTCCGAGTCCACGCGCCACCTCCTCTGTAGCTCCCAGACGATATGGGTAATAGCCGTTGAAACGGCGTTCCAGCCAAACTCATCCCTACACATCCTCTGGGCCAAGTTGTCCGGGTTTGTGTCCTCCCCGCATGTGGCAAGCATGCGGTCACGCATTGTGCGTAAACGCGGGCACACGAACAAAACGTGTTCCGCCGTTTCCTCTAAACCATTGCATACTGGGCATTGGAGAGAACCCGCATGCCCGAAACGGTGTAGATACTGTCGGAAGCAACCATGACCTGTAAGGACCTGTGTCAGGTGGAATGTAACTTCCCCATGGCGCCAATTAATCCAACTATCTACCCTCGGTATCAACCTATTGGTCCGCCTTCCTTTGGTGGAACTGTCCCACGCGCGCTGCCATTTGACCATAGAGGCCATCCTGGCAATCCTGCGTATGCCTCTTGTGCCGCGCATTTCGAAGCACTCCATGTCCTCACTGATAAGAATGCTGATAGGCACCATACCAGTAATGACGCAGAGAGCGTCGTGTGACACGGTACGGTATGCGCTCGCAATCCTCAGGCACATGAGCCTGTAAGTACTTTCCAGCTTCCGTCGGTAGCATTTAGTACTTAGCGCGGTGCCCCACGCCGGGCCGCCATACCTAAGTATGGACGTAGCAACACTAGCCAGAAGCTTGCGCTTACTGGCGTACACCGCAGAGCTATTGGACATCATCCGGGACAGTGCCGCAATAGCTGTGGAGGCTCTTTTACAGGCATAATCGACGTGGCCGAAAGTAAGCTTATCGTCGATCATCACGCCCAAGTGTTTGACGGAGCGCTTCGACAGGATAGTGCACTCTCCTACACTGATCTCCATCTGCTGCTCCGACTTCAGGCTATTAACAACCGTCACCTCTGTCTTGTGGTGAGCCAGCTCCAGTTTCCTGGGCCGCATCCACGCCTCCACAACCTTGATCGAGTGGTTGGTAGTCAACTTTACCTCCTCGATCGTTTCACCGTAGACTTCGAGCGTAATGTCGTCGGCAAATCCGACAATCACCACTCCCACTGGGTACTCTAACCTCAACACCTCGTCGTACATGACATTCCATAACACCGGACCCAGAATGGAACCTTGCGGGACTCCTGAGGTTATGTGAAAGCACTTCCGACCCACCTCCGTGTCGTAGACTAGTACATGATTCTGAAAGTAACTTCCGAGAATCTTGTACAGGTACTCCGGTATCCCCAGACGCAAGAGCGCATCGGCAATAGCAGACCAGCTGGCGCTATTAAATGCATTCCTTACATCCAGAGTCACTACCGCGCAAAAGCGAATTCCCCTCCTCTTAGGCTCGAGTGCTTTCTCGGCGGTTTTTGTAACCGACAAGATAGCGTCTACGGTGGACCTCCTCTTCCGGAAGACGTACTGGTTGCTCGAAAGACCATTTTCGCCCTCGGTGAACCTCAACATTCTATTGAGGATGATCTTTTCGAGCACCTTCCCCGCCGTGTCTATCAAGCATATTGGTCTATATGCCGACGGGTCTCCGTGTGGTTTGCCCGCCTTTGGCAATAGTGCCAGGTTCTGCCTCTTCCAAGCTTCTGGGAAAACTCCCTCGTCCAGGCATTTCTGCATAGCAGACCTGAACATCTCGGGAGCCTCTGCAATAGCTACTTTTAAGGCCAGGCAAGGATGGGAAAAAATCATTAAAATATTGCGTATCCCTCACTCACATCCATGCACAATCTGATGCGAGTGTGCTTCGCCCCCAGCCAAGCAGAATCTTTCCACTTTCATTGCCCATTCTTTCTAATCGCCGAGCACCGGGCGACGCAAGCAACGGCGGCCGAATGAATCGCTACCGAATCTGAGTGCCGAAGGCGAACGAACCAATATTGAACGAATGTTTGCGTTCTGAGTCGGGTGCGAGAGCATTCGTTTTGGAACGTTCATTTAGCGTTCAGTGGAAGCATTCAGTACTGGGAATTGAATCAGTGATTGCGTTTTGATTCAATCAGCTGAATGCCACTCGGTAGTTGAGAGAGCGAACGTTCTTTTCGTATACACCGATGCAAGCTGATTCAATTTGCTCTCTATTTGTTTCTCTCCTGATTCGCTTCGTTGGCGTCGGTGGCGAGCCGTTCGTGCTGCGTTCGTTCTTAGTGCGCCGTGCTCTCACTCAGTATTGGGTTGTTGGCGTTCTTTTTGCTAGTTTGCATCGCCGGCATTCGGGTGAGCGAATGAGTTTTCCCATGCTTGAGGCCAGGTTCGGAACTCCATCCGGACCTGGGGCCTTACCTTACCAGAAGGTGACCAAAGCCGGAAGGATACGGTGGGTAGGGCATGTTGTAAGAATGCCGGACATAACCAAGTAAAGTTGGCGTTCACTTCTGATCCGGTTGGCACAGAGAGCACGATGCGTGGACCAAGTAGAGCGTGATCTGACTAGTACTGAGAGTGACCGAAGATGGAGAGCGGCAGCCACGAATACGTGGCGTACTACTGTTAATAATGTCTTATCTTAAATGTTCAACCAATAAATGTAATGTAGGCATTGAGGTGAAACCCATCACTTGCAGCGATGATTGCACTAAGGTGGGAACAAACCGTAACAGACGCAAACGTAAGGACAGGTACAGTCCCAGCACTAGCAGTAGTGGGGGTGGGTCGGGAGGTGAGCGCCCTGGGGGCTTTCGCAAAGCCAGAAGATCACTTACCCCTGAAAAAAAAAATGGCCACAACCAGACCTCTCAGTTGATATCTGCCTGAAAAGGCCTGCCCATCCTGGATTGCTGAGATGGGAAGCAAGCGATAATGCGATAGTTTTTAGCCACCGAAGCTTATGGTGGGCCCGGACCATGTGGAAAAGCAGCGCCTTCAAATGATCTGTGGCGAGGGTGTAAAGGTGAGAGTTCTTAGAGCTGAAGTGACTCTTCAGTGTAAATAACTTAATCGGTGTCGGTGCTGTAGTGGTAAGCGTGGTTGCTTCTCACCTCATCAGGGTTCAATTCCCGTCGACGCCGATGGAATTTTCTGAGATATAAAATCCGTGATCACGTCTTCCTTTTGAAGGGCTGTAAGGCCGTTGGTCACGGCTCATGTGTTGATGGGTTCGTTATGTAGGGTCCCAGTTGTGGTGGCTACGGTCTCCCTGGGTGTCGGAATTTAAGGCTTGGCTCCTAGATCCAGCTGACATAAAACACAACTGGCGCCGAATACTGCCAGTTGACCAGAAAAAAAGAAGAAGAAAAAGGATAAGCTCACCGATGAGATTTCACCAGTCGTAGGTTTGCTTCATGTCTCGAATTACGGAACAAGTCCTGGGACTACAAAAGACATAAAGCTGTGTAGGTGACGGATGACAAGGCCGGATGAAGGCCACAAGACACAAAATTATGCTAAACTTGTTCAGGGGTTGATTTGTGGCTGTAAGTCCGAGAACAATAAAAACGAGAAGTTCAAAGTGCCCGGTCTTCAAGAGAGCCTCGGCTGGTAAAACATTGTTGAACCTGAATCACTGTAAAGTTGTCCAGCTACTGCTGTGTTAGGCAATCGCTGAGTGGGACAAAAATATTGGCTTTATAGCGGACCCATATCGCGTATCCGCAGGAAACGGTAACGAGATCATGGATGGGTCCAAAATGGCGGAAATGTGGACGATAGTACCCGGTCCAGGAGACAGTGTCTACACTTAATTAGAACTTCATGGTAAACAATGTTAACAGGATTAGCTGCTGTTGTGTGCATCCTCGATGGTCTCCAGAGCAGAAAGTGGATGCATGACAGCAAAGTTGACGGCGCTAAGACCAGTCGATGGTAATAGCGAGTGACTTAAATTCCCGGGCAATAGAGTCTGGAAGACGTTTCACTAATAGCTGGGTTAGAACTTATGAGTGGCCCTGGATTATATGCACGAATTAGAATAACCAGCAACAGAAATCCAATGTCGCGACTGTTCGTGTGACTTACATCTAGTTTGCCTCGCCCTTACAGCGTCAGTGGCGGTACAATAAGTGTCAAATAAATTTTGTTTACCAAAACAAAAGGTCCTCTACAAGATGGGCACTTAAACATAATCAATTATTACAACTAAAGTTATTAAAATAATTAAATAGGAAAACTGAGTACAGCGCTATTGGCGTTCTAGTGTATTTCTATTATGCACGATGTTGACTTGGCCAATCATGGTACCCGAAGTTTCTTTAACAGGAACAGTGCGGAGTCAACCACCGATTTTACATTCTGTAGTCCTGGCATGCTAGTTTTGGACTGGACCTAAAAATGGCAGAATTGTGCAGTTGCCTTCGAGCAAGGTGACGGATGTAATGAGCATGCATAAGTGGGGAGATTAACGAATGATCAGCGTCGTTTGCACCTGCCAAGTAATAGTTTCGGTCTGCCTCGAGGGCGTTTGCAGAGTGCCAACACGAACTTGTGGGGATTGCAAAATCCTGAAAAGATGCGAAAAACGTCCGGTCTAGAAGGAATGCCGTCCGATGTAGAGATGCCTGGACAAAGTGTCTTCCCGGATGCATTGAAGAAGCAGTCTGGTTAAATTGCCAAAGCCGGGGAAATCACCTGATAACCTCAGGCCAAACATGTCTAAAGGTCCAATCTGCAGAAGAGAGGCTCTCTTTGGTTTCCCTCTCTTTCGTTAATATCTCAGCTGTTCATTTGAATTATGATTATCTCCTTGCATAGAACGATGGTCAAATCAATCGTCTTTTGATTTGTACTGCAAAAGTAGTTGAAAAGTTTACCATTACATTGCAATAATTGCAAGAGAAAGCGAATAAAGAGAGTCTCTCAAATGCAGATAGGACCTATTGAAATGTTCGGCCTGACCTGTCAACAACATATAGGGTAAATGATGATGGTTGGACCAACTTGAGACATTTCGATACGTAGTCAAGATGTATGTCAAGAATTTCGTATGATCGAATCGCAATACCATATTAAAATAATAGTTGGCAGAAAGCTGTACTCCTCAAGATTACGAAAATCCCGGAGAATTCCTAAATTACTCAAAAAATAATTGAATATTTCGATTTTTTTTAGCATAGAATTTTGATCTTGATTGGACCAACGCAGATTTTGGTTGGACCAATAAAATGATCATGGTTGGACCATGATGTCTGAATATCCAAATATCGGACGAAAGAGTTGCGAAAACAATATTCATCAGGAAATCAAATAGATGCCGGTGAGTTCGTGACTGCCCGCAGTTCAAGATAACCTCGGAACTCTGAAAGTTTGAGAAAACAGGAGATACACCCCCCAGACCGACGAAAATGAAGGTGGCATGCAGGATTAAGATTTCAGATAGGTTCTAATTGGTCTTATAAATGAATTACAATAAACATTAGAATTATAAGGATATAGGTTTAATCTCGGATTTAATATTCACCACCAGCGTTACTACATACTTAGGTAGAAAAATAGGGATTAATGTCCCACTTGCCATAGGGTATTCTTGCCACACAGACGCAGCATAGGACGCAGCTCTTGGTGGGTGAGCGAGCATTCACTACCATATCTCGATGTAGGGCAGAGATTCATTGGGGATTCAGGATGATAGGTAGCTGCGAAAATCCCAAATGTATACGAAGGGCTTCAGTGGGAGACTGATGAAGTGCTGTTTGCCAACCAACCGGAGACACTGTTCTGGTCAACTTAATCTGGATCTTGGTGGACGCGCTATGGGGAAGGCGACGGGCCGTCTTGATAAGCTCAGCTGTTCGGACCTACGGGACAAGGTGAAGACTTCTTCGGCAAACCGATTCTGGTTTAAGTATCCGGCGGTGAGCAGTACGAGCAGCAGCTCTCCGGTACATTTTTTTTGGGATCGCGAAAATCTTGTTCAATGTCATCGCGCGCGAAGAAAACAGTAAATAAATTGCATTAGTCCTAGCAACCAACATGGTAACCGCTAGGCCCAACCACAATCATTCGGTGGTCCAACCATCATCATATTCATTTAGTCTAATTTTACTAATTTAATGAATTTTAAATGAAAAATAATTAATTTCAAATATGTCATCTTGACGTCCATATATTTTCGCAGAAGTATAACGCAAAAAATAAATGATTTCAAAACTAAATATCTCTACTGCAGGTGCTACAAATTGAGTAATTTTGTTGTCCAAGTTGCGCTTCTAGTCAGCCATATCCAAATCCTTAATTAATTAAATGATTTAGGGATATACTACATAAAGCCCGTTCGATTTCAATACAGATAAGGCTACGTTTTGATAATAGTAAGACTTCGACTCAAGTTTTAAAGAAAAAGTTGATCAAATCTGTAATTTCCCAAAGTGGTCCAACCATGATCAGTTTTTCAGTTGGTCCAACCATCATCATTTACCCTACCTATTTGGATATTCCGAATACGATTGCTTGAATGTTTGAAAACTGAAAATACATACATATAATGCGACAGCGTTCAGTTGTCTTAACATCAATGTTCTATGAGCGCATTAGATTTTATTCAGTCAAAAATTAACTATTTTGGTGTCTCGCAAGAACAAAGTCAGAGGCATTACAAATACAGCAAACATAAACTGCAACTGACGCATTTTTGCGTGACCAAACTGGAGCACCGACGAACCAAGCCCAACGCGCGGTGATCGACTTTTGCACGCACGTGTGTTTGTTTGTGTATGTGTAAGCGTACACCAGCACCACATGGTGAGGTTGTTTTGTTTTGACTTACACCGCACACCATGTGGTACCCACAGGTACGGCGTACAGGTAGGTAGGTGAACGTGGTTACGACTGCGGTGGAACGTACCGAGAGGAGCGGCAAGAAGGCGGAAGCAAACGATTAAAAACAATGGCATTCTCATTACCACCTCGTTTTGTTTTTTAGGTGAACCTAACCTCTCTTCGGAGGGAATAATGCTCCCAATAAATGCACGTTCGTTTTCTGTTGGTATCGGTCGTCGGATGGCTGATGCACGGCACGACGCGACGGTGCGATGGGATGTTTGTTGTGGGACTTGGTTTGGTTTTGGTATGAGAATTTCATGTGGGCAGGTTGATTGAACGCGCGGTGGTGCCACTCGCGAGGAGGAGGGAGTTGGACGAATCACGCAATGTGCGGAGGAAGGGTGCGCCGGCAGGTTAAGGTGCAGGTGAGCTTGAGGCGCCGATGGTGGTCTCTCCGCCACGCCGTAGTGTGAAGGTAAACGTGTGAATGCGGATAGAGCCAAGCTGACCGAAACAGGTGCATTGGTAGGTTGAGCAGGCAGCGGCAGTGGCGTTGTTGGGTGTCGAGGGAGTGAAAAATGAAAATGGGGCTGTCCATAAACCACGTGGTCATGAGGGGGGGGGGGGTTCGGCCAATGACCATTTTGTATGGACGAAAAAAATTTTTTGTATGAACAAATGACCACGCGGGGGGGGGGGGGGGGGGGTTGAGAAGTCCCAAAAAAATGACCACGTGGTTTATGGACAGCCCCAATGGACTAAGAAATGCATTAAAATATGCATACATTAAGATATACAGAGCGCCAGGCGAACGCGATGACAGTTTCAAGGTGCGTTTGGTTTTAATTTATTTCTAGTAAACATGGTAGAAATAATAGTTATTTATGCAACAAGTTGCAAAATGATGATTTTTTTAGCACGAGTTGTACGTTTATCCAACGAGGCTTGCCGAGTTGGATAAATACGACGAGTGCTGAAAAAATCGAGTTTTGCAACGCGTTGCATACAAAGTTTTTTGTAATTGCAAAAATTCCCGTACAGTATAATCTCTCTAGCCACACAAACGTGTATCAGCAGCAACCACGTGCGAGCCTCCATGCTCGCACGGACAGGACGTAGTGCATAGTATTTTCTTCGATCAGGTAGGCTATGGTGGGCCAACTGTCGCAAGTTTTCAAGCTCCCGTCGTCGTCATGCAGCATCATGAGCAAAAGCAAAAGTAGGTTCAGCTTCTGCTTCTACACCTGATTGGCAGTTCAAATCAGAATCTGAATCGTCCTGATTCGGATTCGAACTGATCAGTGCATGTATGTAGAAGCAGCAACTGTATCTACGGAAGTAGCGGTACTAAACAAAAAGTGTGTGCTAGCAAAAGTGCCGAAAAGTGATACTTTTCAGCACTCTAAAGAGGGAATTCGCAACGCAATTACAAAAAAACTTTTATTGCTTTGCGAATCGTAAAAACAGGTGTAATAGGGGAAAAAGCATTCTCTTACAAGTTCGCAAATCAGAACCGCTTTTTAATGACAACGTCAGTTTTTTTAACTTTCAAAATAAAAAAAAAATATCCAAGTTATCAATCTAGTCAAAAACTACTGGGACTTTTTCCGACTATACCTGTTCAATATGGGAATCTTATGATACCTGGAAAGAGAAAAAAGAGAAGACACAAATAAGTAAGGATTGATTTACTTGGGATAAAATGCAACAAGCGAATGAGAGCAGCACAGAGCACCTTCTTCGTCGTGTCGAGCAAGCATATTGGTCTACACGCCGGCGTCGTCTGGTCATCGGTTGGTTTTCCTGCCTGGCTAGAGGACTAGGTTTTGCCGCTTCCAATCCTCTGGCAAGTCCCCCTCGCCCAAACATGTCTGCAGAGCAGATTTGAACACCCCGGGAGCAGTGTTGAAAAATTCATTTCGTTACATTTAAATTCAATCACCTCCAGCTCATTTAAGAAGCCGAACCTGAGAATATGGTATATGAAAAACTTGTGCGGCAAAACCAGTTCTGCAAGAAAGTCACGGAAAAACTGCTATTTTTCGAATATTTAAGGTAAATGTCACGGACTACCTTTGAAAAATGCCAAATGATATTCACCGTGAATATCATTGGGATTTTTCGAAGGTAGTCCGTGACATTTACCTTAAATATTCGAAAAATAGCAGTTTTTCCGTGACTTTCTTGCAGAACTGGTTTAGCCGCACAAGTTTTTCATATACCGTTTTCTCAGGTTCGGCTTCTAAAATGAGCTGTAGGTGATTGAATTTAGATATGACGAAATGAAATTTTCAGCACTGCCCGGGAGTCTCCTACAACAACTTCTCTTAAGGCCAGGTTCTGAATGCCGTCCGGACCGGGATCTTACCTAAATTTATTCTAAAATCCCCTGCAAGTTCCTCATTGGGAACCCTCCACTCATCACCCGCCCCATTCTCCAGCGGTCCAACGAAAGGAGTCCAAAGACTCGGGTCACGACGCTATAAGTACCCCTTGGTGATCCTCTCTAGCATCTCAAAAAACTGTTTGCGGAGCCATTACACCTCGCGTCGACATCGAACATGACTAATGCTTCGCGCAAGATCTGATCTCGCTGGAACTCCTAGAGATTCTCCAGAATATCTCCTAGGAATCTCCGGAATATTTTTCATAGATTCTCCAGAATCTCCCCTAGCGATAATCCAGAATCTCTCCAAGAGAATCTCCAGAATCTCTACAAGAAATTCTCCAGCATCTCTCCTGGAGATTTTCCAGAATCTCTCCTGGAGATTCTCCAGAATCTCTCCTGGAGATTCTCCAGAATCTCTCCAAAAGATTCTCCAGAATCTGTCCAAGAGATTCTCCAGAATCTCGCCAAAAGATTCTCCAGAATCTCTCCGAGAGATTCACTGCAATCTCTACGAGAGATTCACTGCAATCTCTACGAGAGATTCTCCAGAATCTCTACGAGAGATGCTTCAGAATGTCAACGAGACATTCTCCAGAATCTCTACGAGCGATTCTCCAGAATCTCTACAAGAGATTCTCCAGAATCTTTACGAGAGATTCTCCCGAATCTCTACGAGAGATTCCCCCGAATCTCTACGAAAGATTCTCCCGAATCTCTACGAGAGATTGTCCCGAAACTCTCTGCGAGATTCTCCAGAATCTCTACGAGAGATTCTCCCGAAACTCTCTGCGAGATTCTCCCGAAACTCTCCGCGAAATTCTCCCGAATCTCTCCGCGAGATTCTCCCGAATCTCTCCGCGAGATTCTCCCGAATCTCTCCGCCAGATTCTCCCGAATCTCCCGCGAGTTTCTCCCGAATCTCTCCGCGATATTCTCCCGAATCTCTCCGCGAGATTCGCACGAATCTCTCCAAGAGATTCGCACGAATCTCTCCGCAAGATTCTCCCGAATCTCTCCGTGAGATTCGCACGAATCTCTCCGCGAGATTCGCACGAATCTCTCCGCGAGATTCGCACGAATCTCTCCGCGAGATTCGCACGAATCTCTCCGCGAGATTCTCCCGAATCTCTCCGCGAGATTCGCCCGAATCTCTCCGCAAGATTCGCCCGAATCTCTCCGCAAGATTCGCCCGAATCTCTCCGCAAGATTCGCCCGAATCTCTCCACGAGATTCGCCAAAATCTCTCCACGAGATTCTCTCGAATCTCTCCACGAGATTCTCTCGAATCTCTCCACGAGATTCTCTCGAATCTCTCCACGAGATTCTCTCGAATCTCTCCACGAGATTCTCTCGAATCTCTCCACGAGATTCTCTCGAATCTCTCCACGAGATTCTCTCGAATCTCTCCACGAGATTCTCTCGAATCTCTCCACGAGATTCTCTCGAATCTCTCCACGAGATTCTCTCGAATCTCTCCACGAGATTCTCTCGAATCTCTCCACGAGATTCTCTCGAATCTCTCCACGAGATTCTCTCGAATCTCTCCACGAGATTCTCTCGAATCTCTCCACGAGATTCTCTCGAATCTCTCCACGAGATTCTCTCGAATCTCTCCACGAGATTCTCTCGAATCTCTCCACGAGATTCTCTCGAATCTCTCCACGAGATTCTCTCGAATCTCTCCACGAGATTCTCTCGAATCTCTCCACGAGATTCTCTCGAATCTCTCCACGAGATTCTCTCGAATCTCTCCACGAGATTCTCTCGAATCTCTCCACGAGATTCTCTCGAATCTCTCCACGAGATTCTCTCGAATCTCTCCACGAGATTCTCTCGAATCTCTCCACGAGATTCTCTCGAATCTCTCCACGAGATTCTCTCGAATCTCTCCACGAGATTCTCTCGAATCTCTCCACGAGATTCTCTCGAATCTCTCCACGAGATTCTCTCGAATCTCTCCACGAGATTCTCTCGAATCTCTCCACGAGATTCTCTCGAATCTCTCCACGAGATTCTCTCGAATCTCTCCACGAGATTCTCTCGAATCTCTCCACGAGATTCTCTCGAATCTCTCCACGAGATTCTCTCGAATCTCTCCACGAGATTCTCTCGAATCTCTCCAGGAGATTCTCTCGAATCTCTCCACGAGATTCTCTCGAATCTCTCCACGAGATTCTCTCGAATCCCTCCACGAGATTCTCTCGAATCCCTCCACGAGATTCTCTCGAATCCCTCCACGAGATTCTCTCGAATCTCTCCACGAGATTCTTTCGAATCTCTCCACGAGATTCTCTCGAATCTCTCCACGAGATTCTCTCGAATCTCTCCACGAGATTCTCTCGAATCTCTCCACGAGATTCTCTCGAATCTCTCCACGAGATTCTCTCGAATCTCTCCACGAGATTCTCTCGAATCTCTCCACGAGATTCTCTCGAATCTCTCCACGAGATTCTCTCGAATCTCTCCACGAGATTCTCTCGAATCTCTCCACGAGATTCTCTCGAATCTCTCCACGAGATTCTCTCGAATCTCTCCACGAGATTCTCTCGAATCTCTCCACGAGATTCTCTCGAATCTCTCCACGAGATTCTCTCGAATCTCTCCACGAGATTCTCTCGAATCTCTCCACGAGATTCTCTCGAATCTCTCCACGAGATTCTCTCGAATCTCTCCACGAGATTCTCTCGAATCTCTCCACGAGATTCTCTCGAATCTCTCCATGAGATTCTCTCGAATCTCTCCACGAGATTCTCTCGAATCGCTCCACGAGATTCTTCCGAATCTCTCCACGAGATTCTCCCGAATCTCTCCACGAGATTCTCTCGAATCTCTCCACGAGATTCTCCCGAATCTCTCCACGAGATTCTCCCGAATCTCTCCACGAGATTCTCCCGAATCTCTCCACGAGATTCTCCCGAATCTCTCCACGAGATTCTCCCGAATCTCTCCACGAGTTTCTCCTGAATCTCTCCACGAGATTCTCCGTAATCTCTCCTAGAGTTTCTCCAGAATCTCTCCTAGAGATTCTCTCTGCGAGAGATTCTCCAGAATCTCTACGAGAGATTCCCCAGAATCTCTACGAGAGATTCTCCAGAAACTCTACGAGAGATTCCCCAGAATCTCTACGAGAGATTCTCCAGAATCTCTACGAGTGATTCACCAGAATCTCTACGAGATATTTTCCAGAATCTCTACGAGAGATTCTCCAGAATCTCTACGAGAGATTCTCCAGAATCTCTACGAGAGATTCTCCGGAAACTTTGTGTGAGATTCTCCGGAATCTCTCCACGAGATTCTACCAAATCTATCCACGAGATTTTCTTGAATCTCTAGCAGAGATTCACCAGAATCTCTAGCAGAGATTCACTAGAATCTCTACGAGAGATTCTCCAGAATCTCTATGAGAGATTCTCCAGTATCTCTACGAGAGATTCTCCAGTATCTCTTCGAGAGATTCTCCAGTATCCCTGGGACGATTTTCGGCTTGGCAGTCGCAATTGCAATCAAACGATCAGATATTCTCCTTCATCCGACGTTTCGATGTTTATTACATCTTCTTCAGGGAATTCTATATTTGAGACAAGATAATTTTACTATATATACTAAACATAAAACATTAAAAAAGAGGCTTACAGAAGTGTTGATCGCTTTCGTTCTGAAAAGCTTTGTGAAAGCATAATCCGTCTAAAACAATATTTTAAAAAACGTTGGGATCCACTCTGAAATACATATAGCATCAGTAACATTCTTAAGCATATATGATAAACTAATTATGTACTATAGAACACTAATAATATTCGCAGAATTCGGTTCGCGCTTCTAACAACACTACCAACGGCCAATTTGTTTAAGCTAAGTGGTGAAGTTCGCTGTGGTGAAGTGGTGAAGTTTAAGCTAAGTGGTCCAAAGTTCGCTTTGCCATATCGGTCACTGAATGAAATCCCCTTCAACCACCTAATAGCCGACCTAGAGAATGTATTGGAATCCGTCACGGAAAAACACGACAAAGAACGGACGCGTTGCACATCTGTGAATGTTATTCAAAACTTCATTCACAGGTTCAAAGAAAACGAACAGAATGTGCAATATCGTCATCTACACGCTACAAGGTTACTGAACGGTTTATCAAAACAAACTCCGATATCATTATCGTAGAGTCAGACAAGGGAAAGCAAACCGTGGTGATGTACGAGAAAGAATACGACATGAAAATGCGAGAAATGTTAGCCGACAAGAACACATACCAAGTCATCAATCGGAACCCAACGTCAGGATTTCAACAAAAGAACAACAACTTCGCAACCCGACTTCGAAATCTGGAGCTGATTGACGCCAAAACAGCCTTCCAGCTCAAGACCAATGCAGCTCAATGTCCGAGAATATACGGGCTGCCAAAGGTACACAAACCGAATATGCCACTTCGTCCGGTGGTGTCCAACATTGGTGCGCCCACGTATATGTTATCCAAATACGTCGGTCGAATTTTGCAATCGTCGATCAACAGCAACTACAACATCCGTGATTCGTTCTCTTTCTGCACCTTTATCAATGCCATTCGCTTACCAGAAAATCACATTCTGGTATCGTTTGATGTCACATCGCTGTTCACGTGCATCCCACGTGATATGATACCCGGAATCATCATAGAGAGATCTAGAGATAATCAACTTCTGTCTCGAGTGTAGTTATTTTTCATATAAAGGAATATACTACAAGCAGATCTTCGGCACAGCAATGGGCAGTCCGCTGTCCCCCATCATTGCAGACCTGGTGATGGAATCCCTTCTGGATAATGTGGTGAGCCGTCTAAACTTTCCCATACCTCTCATAAAGAAGTATGTCGACGACCTGGTCCTTGCGCTACCACCAGACAAGATAGTAGAAGTTATAAACATTTTCAACAGCTTCAATGAAAATATCCAGTTCACTTTCGAAATGGAACAGAATGGCAGGCTCCCATTCTTGGACATGGTTTTAGTTCGGCAACAGGATCAAACGATTCGTACTGAATGGTATAGTAAACCCATGTCATCAGGTCGTCTATTGGATTTCCTGTCGGCTCACCCACTGCATCTCAAAATGAACACGGTCAATAACTTCATACGGAGAGTACGTGAATTCACCACAAATCAATCCAAGGATGCGGCGGACAACACGATAGATGTCCTCCTGAAGTTGAACCATTATCCGGCACCCCTGCGACACCGTTTGCTGAATAGGGGTATCACTCCAAGAACCAATGCTCCTCCTGCAGTTGAGCATGAAATCGTCTACAAACCTATGATATTTGTGAACGATTTAACACAACGTTTGAAGAAGTCACTCGAAGCCACACTGCCAAATGTTGTTCTTGCGACACGATATGAAAAAACCACCAAACGATTATACAGCAACATGAAGGACGTCATACCCCCGGAGATGCGGAACAATGTCATCTACCGCATTCCCTGCAATGACTGTGCAGCAAGCTATGTAGGGTTAACAACTACCCAACTGAAAAAACGGATCAGCGGACATCGTTCAACCATAAACCTTCTCGAAGAACTGGTTTCCAGCAACAGCGTCAGCCCCAGGACGAAATTCGAATTGGAACGATTGAGGGAAAAAACAGCACTCCTGCAACACAGCATTGATGAGCAACATCGTTTTGATTTAGAAAAAACTCAAATCCTAGACCAACACAGAAGGCAAACAGCTCTTCCAATTCTCGAGGTTTGTCACATTCTAAACACACCTCACACCATCAACAAGAGATCAGATATCGAATGTTTGAGTTCTATGTATGCAGGCATATTCCACACACTCCACACAAAACAATCTAAAGGTACCAACACAGCAACAATAACAGAAATACCCAATAGTTACCAAAGCGAATCAAACCACGTTGTACCCACTTAGGTTCCACAAATATTCACCACTTAGCTTAAACAAATTGGCCGTTGGTAGTGTTGTTAGAAGCGCGAACCGAATTCTGCGAATATTATTAGTGTTCTATAGTACATAATTAGTTTATCATATATGCTTAAGAATGTTACTGATGCTATATGTATTTCAGAGTGGATCCCAACGTTTTTTAAAATATTGTTTTAGACGGATTATGCTTTCACAAAGCTTTTCAGAACGAAAGCGATCAACACTTCTGTAAGCCTCTTTTTTAATGTTTTATGTTTAGTATATATAGTAAAATTATCTTGTCTCAAATATAGAATTCCCTGAAGAAGATGTAATAAACATCGAAACGTCGGATGAAGGAGAATATCTGATCGTTTGATTGCAATTGCGACTGCCAAGCCGAAAATCGTCCCAGGTTTCCAGATTCCTCAGTCGATAGCTACCTCCAAATTCTCCAGTATCTCTACGAGAGATTCTCCAGTATCTCTACGAGAGATTCTCCAGTATCTCTACGAGAGATTCTTCAGAATCTCTACGAGAGATTCTTCAGAATCTCTACGAGAGATTCTTCAGAATCTCTACGAGAGATTCTCCAGAATCTCTACGAGAGATTCTCCAGTATCTCTACGAGAGATTCTCCAGTATCTCTACGAGAGATTCTCCAGTATCTCTACGAGAGATTCTCCAGTATCTCTACAAGAGATTCTCCAGTATCTCTACGAGAGATTCTCCAGTATCTCTACGAGAGATTCTCCAGTATCTCTACGAGAGATTCTCCAGTATCTCTACGAGAGATTCTCCAGTATCTCTACGAGAGATTCTCCAGTATCTCTACGAGAGATTCTCCAGTATCTCTACGAGAGATTCTCCAGTATCTCTACGAGAGATTCTCCAGTATCTCTACGAGAGATTCTCCAGTATCGCTACGAGAGATTCTTCGGAAACTCTACGAGAGATTCTCCGGAATCTCTCCACGAGATTCTATCAAATCTATCCACGAGATTTTCTTGAATCTCTAGCAGAGATTCACCAGAATCTCTAGCAAAGATTCACCAGAATCTCTAGCAGAGATTCACTAGAATCTCTAGCAGAGATTCACTAGAATCTCTAGCAGAGATTCACTTGAATCTTTAGCAGAGATTCACTAGAATCTTTAGCAGTGATACACCAGAATCTCTAGCAAAGATTCACCAGAATCTCTAGCAGAGATTCACCAGAATCTTTAGCAGAGATTCACCAGAATCTCTAGCAGAGATTCACCAGAATCTCTTGCAGAGATTCACCAGAATCTCTACGAGAGGTTTTCCGGAATCTCTACGAGAGATTCTCCGGAATCTCTACGAGAGATTCTCCGGCATCTCTCCACGAAATTCTACCAAATCTATCCACGAGATTTTCTTGAATCTCTAGCAGAGATTCACCAGAATCTCTAGCAGAGATTCACCAGAATCTTTAGCAGAGATTCACCAGAATCTCTAGCAAAGATTCACCAGAATCTCTAGCAGAGATTCACCAGAATCTCTAGCAAAGATTCACCAGAATCTTTAGCAGAGAATCACCAGAATCTCTAGCAAAGATTCACCAGAATCTCTAGCAGAGATTCACCAGAATCTTTAGCAGAGGTTCACCAGAATCTGTGGCAGAGATTCTCCGGAATCTCTAGCAGAGATTCACCAGAATCTCTAGCAGAGATTCACCAGAATCTCTAGCAGAGATTCACCAGAATCTCTACGAGAGGTTCTCCAGAATCTCTAAGAGAGATTCTCCGGAATCTCTACGAGAGATTCTCCGGAATCTCTCCACGAGATTCTACCAAATCTATCCACGAGATTTTCTTGAATCTCTAGCAGAGATTCACCAGAATCTCTAGCAAAGATTCACCAGAATCTCTAGCAAAGATTCACCAGAATCTCTAGCAAAGATTCACCAGAATCTCTAGCAGAGATTCACCAGAATCTCTAGCAGAGATTCATCAGTATCTCTACGAGAGGTTCTCCGGAATCTCTACGAGAGATTCTCCGGAATTTCTACGAGAGATTCTTCGGAATCTCTCCACGAGATTCTATCAAATCTATCCACGAGATTTTCTTGAATCTCTAGCAGAGATTCACCAGAATCTCCAGCAAAGATTCACCAGAATCTCTAGCAGAGATTCACCAGAATCTCTACGAGAGGTTCTCCGGAATCTCTACGAGAGATTCTCCGGAATTTCTACGAGAGATTCTCCGGAATCTCTCCACGAGATTCTACCAAATCTATCCACGAGATGTTCTTGAATCTCTAGCAGAGATTCACCAGAATCTCTAGCAGAGATTCACCAGAATCTCTAGCAAAGATTTACCAGAATCTGTGGCAGAGATTCTCCAGAATCTCTGGCAGAGATTCTTCAGAATCTTTCCAAGAGTTTTTTTTTTTTCAAAATCGCTCTACGAGAGATTTTCCAGAATCTATACAAGAGATTCACCAGAATCTCTACGAAAGATTTCTCCAGAATCTTTACGAAAGATTTTCCACAAACTTCTCTAAATCTGCAGAAACGCTACAAGGGATTCTTCTGAAACTGCCCAAGTGATGCTCCAGAATCTTTCCAAAAGATTGTCCAAAATGCTTCAGAGAGATACTCCAAGAATTTCTTCGAGGGATTCTTTAAAACCTCCACGAAAGAAGTTTTTCCAACCGTCCTTCCTTCCCACACAACCTAACTCTCAAATTACCTCAGAAGTTACAAAGCTCTATGGGCCACTCTTAAACCAGAAACCGGTTTTTTTTG
Organism: Aedes albopictus; assembly: GCF_035046485.1. Lineage (NCBI taxonomy): Eukaryota > Metazoa > Arthropoda > Insecta > Diptera > Culicidae > Aedes > Aedes albopictus. Next base: position 253,957,883 of record NC_085138.1, on the reverse strand, counting down.
TCTGCCTCTAGAGATCCATGATTGATCAAACACGCTAATTAAAACCGCTTCGGTCGGGTCGGCCGGCGCGGATCTCGTCACGGTTGCGGTTGTTGTTGTAGGCTATAGGCCGGCGCGTAAGTACGCTTACGCACAATTTACCGAAATTCCGCAGAAGTGGAATGCCCGTCGCACGCGAACCGTCCGTCTGTTCGTCCGTTGTGCAAAAGTGGGAAATTCTATTTGGGGCTGTAATGTGTCGCAGCTTGTGGATGTAAGGGCGAACTAAACAGCTCATCGACACTGTAAAAATAAGTAATTTTACGTGTGCAAATGTAGAAATCTTCGAGAAACTTATTTTCCTGGTGCGAAAATTTTAGAAAAGTTTTAAATTTGATATAACAAGATATCGGAGAGATAACCCAGAGAGTTTGGGCGCGGATCTACCTTATGGTTTGCTCGAGTACAAACCCCCTATCAAATTGTTTTTTTGTTTCTCTCATAATCCGCAACTTTCATTAAATCACTCATCAAATACCGATATTGCCAATAACCCATTTTTTTGCTGTGCATGACGTAGAACGGAGTCTATTTCTGTACCGCACCACATGCGGTTGAACTCCAAAGATTACTACAATTTTGTTGTTTTTTTTGGCTCGGCTTGCACAAAGTTCAAACAAGCGCTCCCGAAATAACAAAGCATGCTCTGAAACACACGCAATCCAGACTCGTACTCGCTGCGGAAGGTAGAAGAAGGGGACGTGTTCTCGTCATCGTTAGAAGAAAATAGCCAATATCATTACCAATCATCGAAGTAGGCGACCACCGCGTTGCTAAAAAGTTCCATCGTATGCTGTTTTTCTCCGACTCCCTTGTTTAAGGGTATGCGAGTTGGCCGCTGGATTTCACACTCACTCTCATTATGGGTGCGACGTGACGGCAACGGTACGGCAGTGCCCGGGACTGCCGAGCGTTTTTGTCACTGTGTGCTTTTTGTTTCATTTTCATTCGAACGACGGTGCGGTGGCAAAAACGTCGCGTCGCTCTCGCGCACTTCACCGTCACCGAGTCGAACGACGTCTTCGGTCGAACATTGAAATTTATTGTTACCGTAGGTCGTGCACCGTACAAATGTATATATATTTATGTAATTTCGCGGTCTTGCCGTATCCGTTCCGATTTTTTTCACTCTTCCACTCGTTCGCTCGCTGAGTGTGGGCTTCTTTTTTGTTTTGATTTGGCAGTTTGTTTCCTTTCAATTCGCGCGCGCGGCTGTCGATTATTATTTTCCTAGACTCGCCAGTTATTGATATTTACTACCGGTTATTGGCAGATCGTGAGCTCCGACCAGCCGACCGTCCGACCGTGGGTGATTAGCCTCTACCAAAGCTACTGCGGCAGAGTGCGAATTCTGTCATCAAGTTAGCACATTCTGTCCAGTCAGGGATTATGATGAAATACACGGTAAAAAATCTGCACTGTGATATAAACTGATTGGCACTTGAATTCGTACTACTGTTCAATCAGTTTGTTATCAATTACATATCATTTGACAAAGAACATCCAATGCCTCTTCAATTTTAATGTAACTTCACATCAATTCGTTGTTGACAATGTTTTGATCTCAAAACTAAAATTAAAAAAAAAATGTGTACAGCCGCACCCAGATTCGATACCAGGACCCTTAGAGCACCTTTAACGGTGCGCTTCTATACCCCGTTTGGCAGCCCTCCATCATTGCAGCAAACTTTACCGGTCGCTGCTAGATGCGCTCGCAAAATAGTAGCGCTATGGGTGGGTGACCAAATATAGTAGCGGGACAGTTGCGCTGCTAAAAATTCTATGGAAATATGACAGCCCTCCCGATACGAATCAGGGTGACTAATTTGATTGCTACCGGTGTGGAAAAGGGTGGTTAAGTCAAAATGGTAGCGCTGCGCGGGTTGCTCGAATAGTTGCCGCCGTTAATGTTGCTCTTAGAGTCACGATCAACTATTTTACCACTACACTGCTTCACATCTGTTATAGAGGTGCGAATCGAAGCGAAGCACTTTCTACCGCCTGTCATCTATATTTACCTTCATGCCCAAAACAGTCATTACCAAATCAACAACTTTTCACTTTGGATCGTATTGCTTTTTACAGTAGTGCAAATCGAAGGGATTTTCTGTTGATTTCTCTGGTGGGTTTGTTTTGGTCCTCAAATAAACAGTGACAGCATTGCGATCTCAAAGGAAAAGCACTTCTGATCATGTTGATTACGACATTGAATAGTTAAGGGATTTTTCCCTTACATCTAGCGTGCAGAATTTTTACCGTGTACAATCGTAGCAGGTCATGAAAAGCGTCGCCGCACGTTGTGGCTTGGAAAAGAATTCCGAGAACTAGATCGGCTGGCTAGGCTTTTACGCGACTTAAGAAACCATGTGAGACCGTCTGGATTGCGTAAGTTGAGTGTTTGTCGGAATTATTATCAAGCACAGCGGAGATTAACTGATGACGTTTCGTGGAATATGTTTCACCGCTGATAAACATTCAATTTGGTAAGTTTTGGATTAGAACTGGCTTATGGACGTGCGAATACTGGATGTTAAATCAATACACTCAAGGTCTTCAGAACGTCAACGCTTTACAAATAACCCACAGTTAGTGGCAGTAGAAGCGGTAATGGAGAGGTTAATCCCTTCGCAAGAAGCTAGGTCTCCTGTAAGTGAAAGCAGAGATAAGAGTAGGTAGGTGCTAGCGTGCAGTGCCAGCTTAGGGAACCCCTTTTCCTTCCCGACTGGCGTGTCGGGAGAGGTCATGGGTGGACGAGGGCTATCAATAAGAACAGAGAATCTCTTGGAGACCTTCTGCAAAATCTCTTGGAAAGATTCTGAAGAATCTCCTGGAGAGATTTTGAGAAATATCTTGTAGAGATTCTGGACAATCCCTTAGAGGCATTCTGGAAAATCTCCGGGAGAGATTCTGGGGAATCTCGTGGAGAGATTCTGGAGAATCTCCTGGAGAGATTCTGGAGAATCTCCTGGAGAAATTCTGGAGAATCTCCTGGAGAATCTCCTGGAGAGATTCTGGAGAATCTCCTGGAGAGATTCTGGAGAATCTCCTGGAGAGATTCTGGAGAATCTCCTGGAGAGATTCTGGAGAATCTCCTGAAGAGATTCTAGAGAATCTCTCGGAGAGATTCTAAAGAATCTCCTGGAGAGATTCTAAAGAATCTCCTGGTGAGATTCAGAAGAATCTCCTGGAAAGATTTTGGAGAATCTCCTGAAAATATTCTGGAGAAACTACTGGAAAGATTCTGGAGAATCTCTGGTCGTGATTCTAGAGAATCTCTGGTCGAGATTCTGGAGAATCTCTCGTAGAGATTCTGGAGAATCTCTGGTCGAGATTCTGGAGAATCTCTGGTCGAGATTCTGGAGAATCTCTGGTCGAGATTCTGGAGAATCTCTGGTCGAGATTCTGGAGAATCTCTGGTCGTGATTCTGGAGAATCTCTGGTCCAGATTCTGGAGAATCTCTGGTCGAGATTCTGGAGAATCTCTGGTCGAGATTCTGGAGAATCTCTGGTCGAGATTCTGGAGAATCTCTGGTCGAGATTCTGGAGAATCTCTGGTAGAGATTCTGGGGAATCTCTGGTAGAGATTCTGGGGAGAATCTCTTGAAGATTCTGAAGAATCTCTTGATGAGGTTTTGAAGAATCTCTTGAAGAGATTCTGGAGTATCTCTTGGAAAGATTCTGAAGAATCTTTTGGAGAGATTTTGAGGAATATCTTGTAGAGATTCTGGACAATCCCTTGGAGGCATTCTGGAGTATCTTGTGGAGAGATTGTGGAGAATCTCCTGGAGAGATTGTGGAGAATCTCGTGGAGAGATTGTGGATAATCTCGTGGAGAGATTCGGGAGAATCTCGTGGAGAGATTCGGGAGAATCTCGTGGAGAGATTCGGGAGAATCTCGTGGAGAGATTCGGGAGAATCTCGTGGAGAGATTCGGGAGAATCTCGTGGAGAGATTCGGGAGAATCTCGTGGAGAGATTCGGGAGAATCTCGTGGAGAGATTCGGGAGAATCTCGTGGAGAGATTCGGGAGAATCTCGTGGAGAGATTCGGGAGAATCTCGTGGAGTGATTCGGGAGAATCTCGTGGAGAGATTCGGGAGAATCTCGTGGAGAGATTCGGGAGAATCTCGTGGAGAGATTCGGGAGAATCTCGTGGAGAGATTCGGGAGAATCTCTGGGAAAGATTCTGGAGAATCTCTGGGAAAGATTCTGGAGAATCTCTGGGAAAGATTCTGGAGAATCTCTGGGAAAGATTGTGGTGAATCTCTGGGAAAGATTCTGGAGAATCTCTGGGAAAGATTCTGGAGAATCTCTGGGAAAGATTCTGGAGAATCTCTGGGAAAGATTCTGGAGAATCTCTGGGAAAGATTCTGGAGAATCTCTGGGAAAGATTCTGGAGAATCTCTGGGAAAGATTCTGGAGAATCTCTGGGAAAGATTCTGGAGAATCTCTAGGAAAGATTCTGGAGAATCTCTGGGAAAGATTCTGGAGAATCTCTGGGAAAGATTCTGGAGAATCTCTGGGAAAGATTCTGGAGAATCTCTGGGAAAGATTCTGGAGAATCTCTGGGAAAGATTCTGGAGAATCTCTGGGAAAGATTCTGGAGAATCTCTGGGAAAGATTCTGGAGAATCTCTGGGAAAGATTCTGGAGAATCTCTGGGAAAGATTCTGGAGAATCTCTGGGAAAGATTCTGGAGAATCTCTGGGAAAGATTCTGGAGAATCTCTGGGAAAGATTCTGGAGAATCTCTGGGAAAGATTCTGGAGAATCTCTGGGAAAGATTCTGGAGAATCTCTGGGAGAGATTCTGAAGTATCTCTGGGAGAGATTCTGGAGAATCTCTGGGAGAGATTCTGGAGAATCTCTGGGAGAGATTCTGGAGAATCTCTGGGAGAGATTCTGGAGAATCTCTGGGAGAGATTCTGGAGAATCTCTGGGAGGACTTCTGGAGAATCTCTGGGAGACCTTCTGGAGAATCTTTGGGAGAGCTTCTGGACAAGCTCTGGGAGAGATTCTGGAGAATCTCTAGGAGAGATTCTGGAGAATCTCTGGGAGAGATTCTGGAGAATCTCTGGGAGAGATTCTGGAGAATCTCTGGGAGAGATTCTGGAGAATCTCTGGGAGAGATTCTGGAGAATCTCTGGGAGAGATTCTGGAGTGAATCTCTCGTAGAGATTCCAGTGAATCTCTCGTAGAGATTCCAGTGAATCTCTTGTAGATATTCCAGTGAATCTCTTGTAGATATTTGTGAATCTCCCGTAGAAATTCCAGTGAACCACGCGTAGGAATTCCAGTGAATCTCTCGTAGAGATTTCGGTGAGTCTTTCGTAGAGATTCGAGTGAATCTCTTTTAAAGATTATAGTGAATCCCTCGTAGAGATTCGAGTGAATTTCTCGTAGAGATTTCAGTGAATCGCCAGTAGGGGTTTCAGTGAATCTCTTGTATCGAATCTGTCGATTTATGAAGAATCTCTTATTGATGTTCTTGTGAATCTCTCAACGAGATTCTATCTATTTCCAGCTTATTCCAGTGAACGACTCGCAGAATCAATGTTACATGAATAGATTGGTTATAATCTGAATTGATCGATTCTTTAATATTGTTTTAACAGCTTCAACAACTTCTTCCCACAATCTAATGGACACATTCACATCCAGAAAGAAAACAAAAGTTTCACATTTCCAACGGTATGGCTCGTATCAAATCTCAGAAAAACACACATATCCAAAAGAAAACAAACTCCAAACCTACAGTTCCATCTCGTAAGGACGGCCAGCGAAGCAGCAGCGATGCTGCTCAATGTCCATTGCAAACGATAGTGGAAAAAACCTGGCGCGCATGACTTCGCCGGAGATATTGTTTACTCCATCCTCAGTCCCCAGACCGCCATCCGAAGCCAAAAACCGATCTCTAATCTCTTCCCCCGAACCGCGTGTCCCCTCCGAACGAGCCGATATAAATCCTCACACACCTTCGTCTCGACCAAATAATGTTTCCATGTGGCCCTGGCAGCGGAAACCGAAACGAGCCGCCCGCCGTTCATCACTCCTCGGAGTAGAGGCTATGGCTTCGCGTAGTCAGCGTCGCGGTCGCCGTCTTGTTTGGCCTCCTGCCTACTACGATGATACCACATGCTACGACGACGTCGACGCGACGTACGCCTTCAAGCTTCCCCGGTAGTAAATATACGGCTGAGCGAGCGACCGACAACCATGGAAAATGAGGTGAAGGGACGGCGGCGGAAGACAGCAACGGGACACTGAACGGTTCGGTCCCTTCGAGCACGGTTCGTTGCCTTGGCTTGGTTCCAAAAATATGAGTGCGATGCGATGCGGCGGACACCTCGGGAAGCGATCGTGATCGGAAAAGCATTAGAGTTGGAGGAAAATGAGAAAACGATTTCCCTCGGTGTGTTCCAATCGGCTGATCCGAGTGGGAGAATGTAGTATAAGCAGTGAATAGTTGGTCCATGAACAAAATCGCAATTTACTGTAATTTCGGTCACTGAAATCTCTGCGAGGGATTCACTCGAATCCTAGCGAGTGATTCACTGGAATCCTAGAGAGTGATTCACTAGAATCCATGCGAGGGATTCATTAGAGTCCCTGGGAGGAGTTCACTAGAACCTCTGGAGACCCTGTGAGGTATTCACTAGAATCTATGCAGGGATTCACTTGAATCCCTACGAGGGATTCACTGGAATCCCTACGAGGGATGCACTGGAATCCATACGAGGGTGCACTGGAATCCCTACGAGGGATGCACTGGAATCCCTACGAGGGATGCACTGGAATCCCTACGAGGGATTCACTGGAATCCCTACGAGGGATTCACTGGAATCCCTACAAGGGATTCACTGGAATCCCTACGAGAGATTCACTGGAATCCCTACGAGGGATTCACTGGAATCCCTACGAGGGATTCACTGGAATCCCTACGAGGGATTCACTGGAATCCCTACGAGGGATTCACTGGAATCGCTACAAGGGATTCACTGGAATCCCTACGAGGGATGCACTGGAATCCCTACGAGGGATGCACTGGAATCCCTACGAGGGATGCACTGGAATCCCTACGAGGGATTCACTGGAATCCCTACGAGGGATGCACTGGAATCCCTACGAGAGATTCACTGGAATCCCTACGAGGGATTCACTTGAATCCCTACGAGGGATTCACTGGAATCCCTTCGAGGGATTCACTGGAATCCCTTCGAGGGATTCACTGGAATCCCTACGAGGGATTCACTGGAATCCCTACGAGGGATTCACTGGAATCCCTACGAGGGATTCACTGGAATCCCTACGAGGGATTCACTGGAATCCCTACGAGGGATTCACTGGAATCCCTACGAGGGATTCACTGGAATCCCTACGAGGGATTCACTGGAATCCCTACGAGGGATTCACTGGAATCCCTACGAGGGATTCACTGGAATCCCTACGAGGGATTCACTGGAATCCCTACGAGGCATTCACTGGAATCCCTACGAGGGATTCACTGGAATCCCTACGAGGGATTCACTGGAATCCCTACGAGGGATTCACTGGAATCCCTACGAGGGATTCACTGGAATCCCTACGAGGGATTCACTGGAATCGCTACAAGGGATTCACTGGAATCCCTACGAGGGATGCACTGGAATCCCTACGAGGGATGCACTGGAATCCCTACGAGGGATTCACTGGAATCCCTACGAGGGATGCACTGGAATCCCTACGAGGGATTCACTGGAATCCCTACGAGGGATTCACTGGAATCCCTACGAGGGATTCACTGGAATCCCTACGAGGGATTCACTGGAATCCCTACGAGGGATTCACTGGAATCCCTACGAGGGATTCACTGGAATCCCTACGAGGGATTCACTGGAATCCCTACGAGGGATTCACTGGAATCCCTACGAGGGATTCACTAGAATCCCTACGAGGGATTCACTGGAATCCCTACGAGGGATTCACTGGAATCCCTACGAGGGATTCACTGGAATCCCTACGAGGGATTCACTGGAATCCCTACGAGGGATTCACTGGAATCCCTACGAGGGATTCACTGGAATCCCTACGAGGGATTCACTGGAATCCCTACGAGGGATTCACTGGAATCCCTACGAGGGATTCACTGGAATCCCTACGAGGGATTCACTGGAATCCCTACGAGGGATTCACTGGAATCCCTACGAGGGATTCACTGGAATCCCTACGAGGGATTCACTGGAATCCCTACGAGGGATTCACTGGAATCCCTACGAGGGATTCACTGGAATCCCTACGAGGGATTCACTGGAATCCCTACGAGGGATTCACTGGAATCCCTACGAGGGATTCACTGGAATCCCTACGAGGGATTCACTGGAATCCCTACGAGGGATTCACTGGAATCCCTACGAGGGATTCACTGGAATCCCTACGAGGGATTCACTGGAATCCCTACGAGGGATTCACTGGAATCCCTACGAGGGATTCACTGGAATCCCTACGAGGGATTCACTGGAATCCCTACGAGGGATTCACTGGAATCCCTACGAGGGATTCACTGGAATCCCTACGAGGGATTCACTGGAATCCCTACGAGGGATTCACTGGAATCCCTACGAGGGATTCACTGGAATCCCTACGAGGGATTCACTGGAATCCCTACGAGGGATTCACTGGAATCCCTACGAGGGATTCACTGGAATCCCTACGAGGGATTCACTGGAATCCCTACGAGGGATTCACTGGAATCCCTACGAGGGATTCACTGGAATCCCTACGAGGGATTCACTGAAATCCCTACGAGGGATTCACTGGAATCCCTACGAGGGATTCACTGGAATCCCTACGAGGGATTCACTGGAATCCCTACGAGGGATTCACTGGAATCCCTACGAGGGATTCACTGGAATCCCTACGAGGGATTCACTGGAATCCCTACGAGGGATTCACTGGAATCCCTACGAGGGATTCACTGGAATCCCTACGAGGGATTCACTGGAATCCCTACGAGGGATTCACTGGAATCCCTACGAGGGATTCACTGGAATCCCTACGAGGGATTCACTGGAATCCCTACGAGGGATTCACTGGAATCCCTACGAGGGATTCACTGGAATCCCTACGAGGGATTCACTGGAATCCCTACGAGGGATTCACTGGAATCCCTACGAGGGATTCACTGGAATCCCTACGAGGGATTCACAGGAATCCCTACGAGGGATTCACAGGAATCCCTACGAGGGATTCACTGGAATCCCTACGAGGGATTCACTGGAATCCCTACGAGGGATTCACTGGAATCCCTACGAGGGATTCACTGGAATCCCTACGAGGGATTCACTGGAATCCCTATGAGGGATTCACTGGAATCCCTATGAGGGATTCACTGGAATCCCTACTAGGGATTCACCAGAATCCCTACGAGGGATTCACCAGAATCCCTACGAGGGATTCATCAGAATCCCTACGAGGGATTCATCAGAATCCCTACGAGGGATTCACCAGAATCCCTACGAGGGATTCACCAGAATCCCTACGAGGGATTCACCAGAATCCCTACGAGGGATGCACCAGAATCCCTACGAGGGATTCACCAGAATCCCTACGAGGGATTCACCAGAATCCCTACGAGGGATTCACCAGAATCCCTACGAGGGATTCACCAGAATCCCTACGAGGGATTCACCAGAATCCCTACGAGGGATTCACCAGAATCCCTACGAGGGATTCACCAGAATCCCTACGAGGGATTCACTGGAATCTGAAAACTCTAGAAACGACTTGACTGATTTAGGGATTATTCATCTGACTCAATTTCGTTATCTTCCCCTGATCGGGAGGCTGCCATCGTTACCAGAAGCACGTTTTTCTGACGACGCGGTTGGTTGCTTAGGCACTAGGTAGAGGTAGGTAGGTAGCTGGGTAGCTGTAGGGCAAAGAGATTTTGTCATTCTCCTCGCGCTCGTGCTCGCACCCGAGCAAGTTGTCATTGTTGACCCTTCGGCAGCCAGCCGGTCCGCCGCAGCCCGTCGAGGTTGACCTCCTCAAAGATGATTCAATTTAGAGAGAGACCGTTCGTTCGTTCGTTGGTATTGTTTGGTATGGCGGGGGCTTGGAGCTGGGCCCATAACCCTCCGCGACGCCTATAGGTACGTTTGTTATTCGATCTTTCCGACACCACCGTGGTAATTTTATAGCTCGTTGAAATAATTGGCTTCCCTTCCATTAGTTCGAGACGAGTCGAGTCGAACCAAACGGCTTTTGGGCGGTGTGCGGAGGCCAATTGTCACTTTGAATTAGTTCCAAGCCGTTGATGAACGTCTTTTTTTCGGGTGTTGTGTTTTTAACTGTGCTCTTGAGAGCGCGATTCGCGACGCTCTAAGGAGGACGATGAACTGCCAAAATTCACGGCACAGATGCCAAGAGCAACATTAATTATCCTACATAACCAGTTGAGACTTGAGAGAGAAAGTCATGTCAGCAGTTTTTCCGTTGACGGATCGTTAACAATTCTATACTTTTGTTTGCACAATCCCCTTTTAAAAACTGGCCCCTGTTCTTGGATCACCTTTCCCGTCGGTCGTAACCCGTCGCTTCAGTCGACAGTTTGACGGAAGACACAACCTGTCCAGTCCAGTCTCGACCTCAAACAAAATCCTCCTCATTTCAATCAGCTCACGTACGCACCCAAACGTATCGAGCCGAGCCAAGCCAAGTTGACGTGGTTGGCGTTGCTTTGACGGGTTGCCCTTCCGTGGAATTATGGCGCTCCCCTGAAGCGAAATGAAGAATACCACCCGCCTCGATGACAACCGGCCGGAGCTGGACGACGATGCTCCACCACACCGAGCCGCCGCGCCACTACAACTGTAAGAAGGCCGTAAATTAATGATGACAAATTTGGACAACTCAACGTGACGGAACTTTTGGGGCGCTTGGGGAGCGTCTACCTGTCTACTATCAGGGAGGGGAACCAGTTTGATTGGTGTAGACTGAGGATGACCATTTTCGCAGAAACTATGATTATAGTAGATGTCTTATGGTTTCCCTTCAACAATCAAAGCAGTTTAATATAACAGCACCGTATTGAATACTTGGGCACTCCTAATGGTGCACAAGGTCGCCGAAATAATAAATCTTCACCTTGGCCATTAGCTATCCGTTCTGTTTTCGAGTGTTATCTTTACTTTCCTTGTTTCTAATGTATATAATTTTTGAAAACTTTACCACGGGCTTGGTGGTCTAGTGGCTACCGCTTCTGATTAGCATGCAGAAGGTCCTGGGTCCTAGGTCCAGTCCTTGGTCCGTCCCTTTCCTCCTTCTTTGTATCTTTCTATCTACTTTCTCTTTCTCTCTTCTCTACATATACAGCTCATGCTACATATGTTCATAGCCATCGCTAGAACCAGAAATGGATTGAGAAAAGTCAACAGTGTCAAAATCAAAATATGGCGGTTATTTGTCTCTGGCTCTAGATATCAGCGCGACAGTTATTTACCATAACAGCGTCATCAAATTGTAGTTGAACTTGATCCCCTTGTATGGGATTTGACAAAAAGCACATTCATATCACTGAGCCATCAACTTCCCATGTCCGCACATACCGCAGTGCGAATATAGATTCGGATCACTACTTAGTCGCTGTATGCATGCGCTCAAAACTTTCGAAAATTATCACCACGCGTCGAAGTCGAACGCCGCGGCTCAACATTGAGCAGCTGCGTAACGTAGAAGTGGCTCAAGACTACGCGCAGCAGTTAGCAGTGGCCCTACCAACGGTAGAGCAGCTTGGCGCAGCTACATTTTTTTTCCTTCTAAACCATAGGGGGATAATCTGCTCAACAGACACCCTAACAGAAGGTTAGGGTAGTGTAGGTCTGAGGCCGTCTTCTACAACAAAAGTAAAAGCCAGGACTACTCTCTCCTCGTACCCACTAAACACATTCCTATGGTCGCCAAACCCTACGTCTCTCCGGAACCACCAAGAAGGTATTGCTTCAGAGAGGGGCTAGTGCACATTGCAGCCTCAAGGTTAGCTGCGTAGCCTAGCAGCAACGAACATCGATGACTCGCTCTGGAGAGTCCATCACGGTAACATGCTGGCGCTTAGCCAGTTTCCCGAGTGGTCCTCGCCACTTCCTTTGTCCTCGGAAGGCGGGCAGGGTCAACCCCGCCCGCGCCCAACTGCTTTGCAGACATTAAGAACTGATGCCCACGTGCAACCCGATCTGACCTGCTGAAGGCAAGGGTATCACTACCCTTCAGGCCCTATCAGTTGCACCAGAAGGTTGCCGACAGCAGGGTCTCACCTGCCCCGACCCTTGCCGGGGACCCCTTTCCAACCGCGGGCTCGAATCCAACCCAGTAGACCGACGCCACGACAGCACCGCTACCGGGACTTCCTCTCCGCGGCCACTTAATCGCTGTAAGGGTTGATCTCGACCGCAGGGCACCGGTATGACCTACGAAGCCGACTCCGAACCCCTGGACTACCTCTTGTACTGCATCTGGACTAGCCATTCTCCGAGTCCATGCGCCACCTCCTCTGTAGCTCCCAGACGATGTGGGTAATAGCCGTTGAAACGGCGTTCCCGCCAAACTCATCCCTACACATCCTCTGGACCAAGTTGTCCGGAGTTGTGTCCTCCCCGCATGTGGCAAGCATGCGGTCACGCATTGTGCGAAAACGCGGGCACACGAACAAAACGTGTTCCGCCGTTTCCTCTAAACCATTGCACACTGGGCATTCGGGAGAATCCGCATGCCCGAAACGGTGTAGATACTGTCGGAAGCAACCGTGACCTGTAAGGACCTGTGTCAGGTGGAATGTAACTTCCCCATGGCGCCTGTTAATCCAACTATCTACCCTCGGTATCAACCTACGGGTCCACCTTCCTTTGGTGGAACTGTCCCACGCGCGCTGCCATTTGACCATAGAGGCCATCCTGACAGTCTTGCGTATGCCTCTTGTGCCGCGCATTTCGAAGCACTCCATGTCCTCACTGATAAGAATGCTGATAGGCACCATACCAGTAATGACGCAGAGAGCGTCGTGTGACACGGTACGGTACGCGCTCGCAACCCTCAGGCACATAAGCCTGTAAGTACTTTCCAGCTTCCGTCGGTAGCATTTAGTACTTAGCGCGGTGCCCCACGCTGGGCCGCCATACCTAAGTATGGACGTGGCAACACTAGCCAGAAGCTTGCGCTTACTGGCGTACACCGCAGAGCTATTGGACATCATCCGGGACAGTGCCGCAATAGCTGTGGAGGATCTTTTACAGGCATAATCGACGTGGCTATCGAAGGTAAGGTTATCGTCGATCATCACGCCCAAGTGATTGACGGAGCGCGTTGACAGGATAGTACACTCTCCTACACTGATCTCCGTCTGCTGCTCCGACTTCAGGTTGTTAACAACCGTCCCCTCTGTCTTGTGGTGAGCCAGCTCCAGTTTCCTGGACCGCATCCACGCCTCCACAACCTTGATCGAGTGGTTGGTAGTCAACTTTACCTCCTCGATCGTTTCACCGTAGACTTCGAGCGTAATATCGTCGGAAAATCCGACAATCACCACTCCCACTGGGTACTCTAACCTCAACATTTCGTCGTACATGACATTCCATAACACCGGACCCAGGATGGAACCTTGCGGGACTCCTGAGGTTATGTGAAAGCACTTCCGACCCACCTCCGTGTCGTTAACTAGTACACGATTCTGAAAATAGCTTCCGAGAATCTTGTACAAGTACTCCGGTATCCCCAGACGCAAGAGCGCATCGGCAATAGCAGCCCAACTGGCGCTATTAAATGCATTCCTTGCGTCCAGAGTCACTACCCCGCAGAAGCGAATTCCCCTCCTCTTAGGCTCAAGTGCTTTCTCGGCGGTTTTTGTAACCGACAAGATAGCGTCTACGCTGGACCTCCCCTTCCGGAAGCCATACTGGTTGCTCCAAAGACCATTTACGCCCTCAGTGAACCTCAACATTCTATTGAGGATGATCTTTTCGAGCACCTTCCCCGCCGTGTCAATCAAGCATATTGGTCTATATGCCGACGGGTCTCCGGGTGGTTTCCCCTCCTTTGGCAATAGTACCAGGCTCTGCCTCTTCCAAGCTTCTGGGAAGACTCCCTCGTCCAGGCATTTCTGCATAGCAGACCTGAACATCTCGGGAGCCTCTGCAATAGCTACTTTTAAGGCCAGGTTCGGAACTCCGTCCGGACCTGGGGCCTTACCTACGCTAAAAGACTTAGCTATCCCCGCAAGTTCCACATCGGTGACCCTTTCCTCATCGCCAGCCCCAGTCGCCGGCTGTCCTACGAAAGGAGGCCAAGGACTAGGATCATGACGCGGAAAAAGTCCTCCAATGATCCCCTCCAACATCTCTGGAAATGGCTCTGTAGGAGCCATCACACCTCTCCTCTTGGCCATAACGATCCTGTAGGCGTCACCCCACGGGTTCGTATTGGCACTCTGACAGAGACCCTCAAAGCAGGCGTTTTTGCTTGCTCTTATATCGGTCTTGAGCGCGGCTTTTGCAGCGGTGAACACCACCCGCCGTTCGTTTCGCTCTTCCTCTGATCGTGCTCGCTGCATCCGCCGCCCAGCCCGTAGGCAGGCGCGGCGCAGGTCCGCAATCGCGTCGGTCCACCAGTAAGCCGGTGGCCTCCCATTTCTAGGGTGGACTCGCCTAGGCATGGTCGCATCACACGCACGTGAGAGCACCGCTGCCAGCTCGTCGCCGTCTAAACCGATTAAGTTTCGCTCACGGCGGAGCGCTTCCCTAAATACCTCTTCGTCGAAGTATGATGTCTTCCACCTACGAGGGCTTGACCTTGGCCTAGCCGCCTCTTCTTCTATCCGCGGTCTGCTGTTGTTGTAGTCGATACTGTAGCGAACCGCCATGTGGTCGCTGTGAGTGTAGCCATCATCTACTCTCCAGTTCGGACTACTTGTTAGGCCAGGACTACATAAGTTCACGTCAATAATTGACTCCGCTCCGTTTCGATTATAGGTACTCTTGGTACCGACGTTAGCCAAGTCGACATCTAAGATGGCCAGTGTTTCTAGCAGGATCTGACCCCGCTGGTTCGTGAAACGGCTTCCCCATTCCACACCCCAGGTATTAAAGTCACCCGCTATTACCACCGGCCTTCGCCCTGTTAGCACGGTCGTTAAGCGGTCCAGCATTTGCGTGAACCGCTCGATCGGCCACCGCGGAGGCGCATAACAGCTACAGAAGAAGACCCCGTTTACTTTGGCGACCACGAAGCCCTCATAGGTAGTAGACACCAACTCCTGCACAGGGTATTTACCCGTCGTCCATATCGCCGCCATTTTCCTGGTCCCATCCGAGGCCCAGTTGCCGTTGCCGGCGGGTACTCGGTATGGGTCCGAAATGATGGCGATATCCGTCTCCCACTCAGAAACCACCTGACAAAGCAGTTGCTGAGACGCATCACAGTGGTTTAGGTTCAGCTGCGTTACCTGCACTGTGATTTGCTGTTCACTGCGGCTTTCTTAAAGACCGGGCACCTTGGACCACCCATCGGATGTCTGTTTTTCGAGGTTTTCCCGGTACAGATCATGTAGATGGGCGGACTCGTGCAGCTTTGGGCCTTATGACCTTCAGCGCCGCATCGCCTACACAGTTTGCGCCTGTCGGGGCCTTTGCAGTCCCACGACTTGTGTCCTGGTTCCAGACACCTGAAGCAAACCTCTGGTGACACGTGGAATGTCAGGTGACACACCAGCCCACCTTTATACTCCCTACTTTAACGGACTTTTTAATATCCGCCACAGGTGGCTGAACCAAAGCTATCTGTGTCCCTGCTGGCCCTCTCCGTAGCTTAACGGCTGCCGCGGCCACCTGCACATCGCACTGTTGCCGCAGTGCCGTGACGAGCTCTTGCACTTCGGTGATCTCGTCAATGTATTTGACCTTCAGAGTCGCCTCATGTGTCAGAGCCCTCACCTGCACACCCTCACCAAGGACCTCTTCTGCCAGCCTCTTGTAGGCGGCGCTCTTGTGTTCCTTCTGGCGCTTCAGCTCCAAGATCATCTCGCCCGTACAAGTACGTCTAATACTGCGCACGTCGGCTCCAAGACCCTCAAGCTTGGCGTCGCTTCGCATCGTCTTCAAGACGTCCGAGTACTTAGACTGTTCCGTCTTGATGACGATAGCGTCGCCTTTCTCGCGCCTGGCACCTGCCCTCCTACGCCTTGGCTTGGCGTCCTGCACTTCTACCTGCGGATTCATCTTCTTCTTCCGCTCTACCTTTGTCCAAGGAGGGTCCTCTCCTTGGATCGCCCTGCTCTGTGGCTGCTGAGGGCCCACCAATGGTCGCAACCCCTTGTTTCCATCGTTCCGGGACGGGCCTGCCTTTTCAGGCCCACCCTTCCCAGCTTTCCGGGAACCCTGGCTGGGGTCCGACTTTCCGGCATTACCACCGGCTTTCGGGGTTATTATACGCCTGGCCTTGCGGGCGCCGCCAGACAGCTCCTCACCTGACGGCTGCCTCGCCCGCTTCTGCGAATGCTTGTCACGTTTGTCACGAGCATTCGCTTCCACACTCCTCGGGCTACCTGCAAAGGAGAAGGCCTCCGTTTGTGTAAACTTCGACGCATTCTCCTTTGCCGGTTCCGCCGCTGCAGCAGCCAGCAACGCGACCGCGTGCTCCTGCTTGGCCTCATCGACAGACACTCTGAGTCTAAGCAAGGCCGTTTTCAGATCCTTGCTTATATTCGACTTAGTTGTCGCAAAGTCGATGATTTTGCCAAGCTGGTGCTCAGCAACCTCTAATGCGGGCCGTCCTTTTCCAACTTCTTGGCTGATGGCCCTCAGCAGCCACGCTCCGTCCATGACCTCCACCGGCTGGCTTGCCGTGGAGTGGACAGGAGCCCCCACGCTTGAGCTACGTAAGCTACCAACACCTGACTCCTCGCTTCTCCTTGTCGGAGACCTCATCAACCCGCTTCTTGCGAAGGGGTTGATCGCACCGCTACTTCCACCTAAGTTATTTGTTTTTAGATTTTTGCTCATACCTATTCCCACGAGTTGCACGGGAAAGAATGTCCACCACGCCAGAGCCCTGCATTAACGCGGTAAGGGACAGCTTACTGTGGGGGGTGCCCAGGTACCCCACAGGCTCCGTTAAAGATCGAGCATCTTTTTCACCCCCTTGATCACTCATTCCTCGGCACGGGTCACTTGACACCTTGAATTGCGGTTAGTAGTCCTATTCTTAGCCGGCAACTACGCGGCTGACTCGCAAGCGGGGGGGGGGGGGGGGATGCGTCAGGCCCCAGGACATCCGTCCCTGCTACCCCAAGAAGATAAGAGGAGCATATATTTTGATAAGAGTGTAATACAACCATCAGACGTATGGATGACTTCTCCTAGCAAGGATATACATTTTATTCTATCTGTAATACCTCACTGGGATAATGCCTACATTCAGCAAGTGGAATCACTTAACTCATAGTGATATGACACACTGGCATATGGCATATATATTAAATAGAGGCCCGCCACAATAGATCAACAATTGGTCGCAGTGGAAATGTACCCAACAGGAAAAAAATGCGGGTGCTCCCAATGAAGTTGAGAGATCGGCAGTTCCACGTACCGAGTATCCAATCGCAAGTCCTTTTTGTTCGCTGGGGTCGTTGCCGTTGGTCTCGGTTCGTATTATTCTGTTGCTGATTTTCCATTACAATGGTTTTTGTACGGCTGGCTCGTAGGGCCTGACACCAACCCCCTACTTTCCGGAGGACTATAGTGCACAGTTGAGCTTAGAGTCCCTGCCTGGCACTCGGACGTAGATCAGCTCCCCCTAACATGTGGATCAGACGCTGTTGTGAGCCGCTCCTCTTGGAGAACAGACGCTCAGGTTTGCCGAAGCAAACCCCCCCTCCCCTGTCAGCCAACGACCAAAGTTTCCACCGGGGTTAGCTACCCGATCTTCCCTAAGGTTGCTCATAGTTTCCGGCCGGTACCACGAGGAGGTAGGGATTGGAGTTGCTGGGCGGAGGCTTGTGGATCACAATGGGATCTGAATTGCGCGCAGCATACCAAGCCTTCACGAGCCGATCCATGATCAGTGAAATAAGTGAGTTGGTGGTAGGTGCTTCAAGATACCCAACTTTCGAACGCTTATTCTGAAAATTCACATTTTTTGAGTTGTACCCCTGTTGCAGGAAACCAACGATGTTTTTTTTAAATAGTATGCCTTATATATTAATACATTAATTCTCTTGAAATCATATATATAAAATCCCAGCGTTGTCTGTCTGTCTGTCCGTAACGCTTTGAAATGTTTCGTTGAAATGTTTCGCCATAGTTGTATCAAATTTCTAAAAGGTACGAGAACATTCTGGATGTTTTTTGACTTTCTAGGAATAATAAGAAGAACCTTCTGGAATGTTCTGGAACATCTATATTCTAAAAATTCTAAGAACTTTCTGAAAGTTCCAGAAAATAAATAACGTTCTGAAATGCTCTAAAATATGGAACTTCTTAAATTTTCGAGAATCCCCTTGAAGTTTCTGGACGCTTCAGAAAGAAGAAGAAAAACCTTCGGCAGCATTATGGAACATCTTATTTTTTTTTTTGGCGTAACGTCCCAACTGGGACAAATTGTGGAGCCTCGTAGCCGTGCGGTTAGGGTCACCAAGCTTATAATCGAACCATGCTATGGGGTGAGGGTTCGATTCCCGCTTCGGGCGTTGAAACTTTTCGTGAGAATAGTTTCTTCCCCGTTTCCACTGGTGCATGCTCCGTTGTCCGTTGTGTAATGTTAAGTTTAAAACAGTCTGTACAGCCGAAAGCTGAAGACGTTGTCCGTGTCTTTTTTTTAAATTCTGCTTCTCAGCTTAGTGTCTATGAGCTCAGGAATTAACTGAGAACTTCGGCTGTGGTTATTACACTTCTAAGTTGTTAAACGTTTTAGAAAAGAACCTTCTAGAACGTTCTGAGCATGAAACTTTATTATATTGGGAAAAGGTTATGGACGTTAGGGAACCAAAAAAGAACCTTCTAGAATGTTCTGGAACATAAAAAATCCATAAAATTTCCAGAAACCTCCTGAAAGATACTGAACGTTACAAAAGTAAAACAATCATCT
Source organism: Aedes albopictus (assembly GCF_035046485.1). NCBI lineage: Eukaryota > Metazoa > Arthropoda > Insecta > Diptera > Culicidae > Aedes > Aedes albopictus. The sequence goes on along the minus strand of NC_085138.1, from coordinate 253,938,742 downwards.
GAGATATTCTGGATATCACATTTCCTCAAATATCGAAAACTTGCTGTGCGTTACTACGAGAAAGAAGAATAATAATCTACGAAAATGTTCTAGATAATAAAAATTCTTAGAACTTTTGAGAATTTACTGGACAAAAACAAGACAAAGACCTTCTGCAAACTTTTTAAATTTACGAAAAGTGTCAGAGAGTTTGTGAACGTTCCAGAAAGAATGAAAAATACCCTTTAAGAAGGTTCTAGAACAACCAAATTCATAAAATGTTTGAGAAGTTTCTGGAAGCTACTGAGCATTCCAAATGAAAACAGAAAACATCTCTAGAATATTTTGGAACATTAAACTTCCCAGGTACCTTCCAGAAGTTACTGAATGTTTGAAAACTAATCTTCTGAAATTTTCTGGAACATTTTTTTAAATGTCGATTATGTTCGGGGAGTTTGTCAACGTTCAAGAAAAAAAAATGTCAAATGGACCTTCTGAAAAGTTCTGGAAAATCAGAATTCATTAAATTTTGAGAACTTTCTGTAGATTACTAAACGTTCAAGAGAGAAGCATTCTGGAGAGAGATTCTGGAATGTTCTCGAAAACAGTTTCATTGAAGAAGTGTTACTGGAATTTTAAAAACATTTTTTCTAGCTAACGTGGCTAGCCACGTCGGGTCAGCTAGTATCGTATATTGTAAGAGAACAAAACGCCCGAAAATACGTTAGTTTCCCTACATCAATGCAATTTGGTTAGCGATGGAAAAGTGGCCTAAAATCAAGCTGTTGACTGTAAGGAAGAAGAAAAAATATCGTAAACCTATCATGATTAAACAAATATGTTTAACAAGATTTAGGAAATAAATTTAGAAGAGATTCTAGTAAAAGATTGAAAATCGGTGGAAAATTATGACAAATAAAGAGAAAGTACCTTCATACTACTCGAAAATTCAACTTTGAGGCGTATGCGCCACCTCTAAATCTCAATAGTTTTGGCTCAAACTAAAAGTTTTTAAACCTAGAAGAGCACACAAGCGCGACTCATTCGGCCAGATGGCATTCGGCCAAACAGCGTTCCGGACACCTTATCTGCCATTGACAGGCACAAAGATACTCCATACCCAAGGAGATTAACCCTCTTCGTGCATTAGGGTCATTATGACCCCTAAACGTGCACTAGGTCAGCGAGGTGCGCGCAAGCTAATGCACGAAGAGGGTTAAGGAAATTTCCATTACAAAAATCGAACCCGTCATCTTCAGCATGGTCTTGCTGAATACTTGTGCGCTTATCGTATCGGATATATGGGTCCCTAAACTTTCCGAAATCGCATTTATGCTAAGACCAACACATACAAAAATCTGATAAACAAACATATGATTTCTACTTGCATAAAAGCTGCATTTCTATTGACCAAGTAAGTCAATCCAACCGCAAGACGAAATACCTGGAAAGAAAGAAAGAAGTAAAGAAAACGTTAGTAAAGGCTAGTAAGATCACATGGATAATAGGCCGAAAAGACATCAGGCCGAATATGTTATTCCGGTTCTTATAAGAGTGTTTGACGTTCTAATGTTTTCTTGTAATCTAATGATAGTTCTAACGATATTCTTCCCTGTGGTAGCTCAGGTAGCAAACCTGTTCCGAAATATGTATGTACCAATGAATTATAGCAAATTGGAGCATTCTTTCAACGATTTCAAAAAAATATCGCATAGGTAACCAACATCCATGTTGCATGCTAAACAAATATTGATTCGTGCATTTCCCACTCTTGTTGTTGAAATAATCATTTCCCAGCCAACACAAAACACCTCGTTGCACTACTTGGCACTCGTCCCAAAGTGTCATTCAAGCTTTCACAGCTCTTCGAAATGTCCTCTCCCGGTAGTTCCTTCCCTGCAGGGGAACCAAATTCCGTCGCGCAATTTCACATAACAGCACTTAAAAAGTCATAACCTGGATGTTGTTCCCCATTCTCTTTCGTTTGCCAGTCCACCCACAGAACCAGCCAACCAGCCACCCCGTATGCAAAACGACGAAACGATCCCCACGTCGTCGTCGTCGTCGTCCGCTGATGCGAAGATGAGAGAGCTTTTCGTTGTTCCCGTTTTCGCACTGTCGCTCGCAGTCGCAGTCGCAGCCAGTGTCATGTTGACGAGACGATAAACCAGGAAGACAGGATTCTGTTTTCCGTTTCCTGTTCGCGACGCGTCCCGTTTTGTGCGCATTCAGGAAAAGCGGGGACACTTGGGAGGGGGAGGGAGAATTGGCAAAAGTCCGCGTTGCACAGTGGTTCGATGTTGCAGGCGAAAATCGTGGTATCGTATATTTTGAAAGGTGGAAGCAGTACTTCACGAACAAATTTGCTGGCCTGAGGACACTTTGTAATGGTTCAGGGTATGGATCTTTCCGATTGTGCGAAATTGATATGAACAGGGATAATGATTTCTGCCAACCCTACAAACCTACTGAACCACTGTCACGCATTCCCGTTTATAGTTCAAGTGCTCCCGGATGGGGGAGAAATGCGGCGGAAAACGCCATTGCGCATGACACCCACCACCTAGTGCTCCTCTTTTGGCGCGTTTCCTGTCATGCTCCCGGTCGACACGACCGCCACGCCGTCGGGACGACGATAGTTGGTTCGGAGCAGTAGTGTGTTGTTCGCTTCGGGCTATCTTCTTCCGGTGTCGTCGTTGTCGTCGTTCCTTGTTGTTGTTGCTGTTGATGTTGATGGTGGATGTTGTCAGTTGCTCCTGCACGTCCTAGCTAGAGCATTGACTGACTGTCGGTCGAGTGGCGGCACTGGGAATATGATACCATTCCATTTCAGTGTGCCTGGAAGGACCAACCAACAGCATGGAATGGATCGATGGAAGTGGCGATGGGTTTTGCGCGCGACAGGGGTGAAAGTTCGATAAACTCGTTCCCGAAGTGCTACTGGGTTGGATAACGGCGACGAACTTGACGGTGCTGAGGAAGGGCGTGACATGTGGTGCAGGAAATAGGAAACGACATCTCCGCACATTTGAGAGCTGGTGTGGATGGGGAAGCTTTGAATGGCTGAGGGTACTAAGTAACTGATTTCAATCAAAGTTATGATGGATTTCATAACACCCCGATAGGAAAGAGCCATGATTGTACAGAAATCTCGTTGGAATTTTAACATAATTCCCAACAAGGATTGAATTAGCTCCTATTCTTGGGATTGCTTCAATATCAAAACATATCAAAAAATCTGCAAGATTTTCGGAATAGAATCTTTTTCGATTCCCGAATAAACAAACGCGCTGTCGTGGGAGTTGAATAGAACGCTCCAGACATCGCTATTAAGCATATCCTATGAAGATGGCCTAATTTTGGTTGGATCGTTCTCATTTCTCCCTATGGTCATCACACAAGACATCCTTAGGCCAATATTGGTCGAACAACAGTTGTGTGAATCCATTTGATATACTAGAGTTTTGGCACGGTAAAGGCTGGGTATGCTGCGCAATTCAGATCCCATTGTGATCCACTAGCCTCTGTCGAGCAACTCCTATCCCTACCTCCTCGTGGTACCGGCCGAAAACTATGAGCAACCTTAGGGAAGATCGGGTAACCAACCCCGGTGGGAACTTTGGTCATAGACTGACAGGGGAGGCGGCTCACAACAGCGTCTGATCCCCATGTTAGGGGCGGCTGATCTACGTTCGAGTGCCAGGGAAGGACTCTAAGCTCAACTGTGCACTATGGTCCTCCGGAAAGCAGGGGGTTGGTGTCAGGCCCTACGAGACAGCCGTAAAAAAACCATTGTAACGGAAAATCAGCAACAGAATAATACAAACCGAGACCAACGGCAACGACCCCAGTGAATAAAAAGGACTTGCGATTGGAAACTCGGTACGTGGAACTGCCGATCTCCCAACTTCATTGGGAGCACCCGCATTCTCGCCGATCTACTGAAGGACCGCGGGTTCGGCATCGTAGCGCTGCAGGAGGTGTGTTGGACAGGATCCATGGTGCGAACGTTTAGAGGTAATCATACCATCTACCAGAGCTGCGGCAACGCACGCGAGCTGGGAACAGCTGTCATCGTGATGGGTGATATGCAGAAGTGCGTGATCGGTTGGTGGCTGATCGACGAAAGAATGTGCAGGTTGAAGATCAAGGGCCAATTCTTCATCTTCAGCATAATAAACGTGCACATCCCACACTCCGGAAGTACTGATGATGACAAGGACGCATTTTACGCGCAGCTCGAACGCGAGTACGATCGCTGCCCAAGCCACGACGTCAAGATCATCATAGGAGATTTGAACGCTCAGGTAGGCCAGGAGGAGGAATTCAGACCGACAATTGGTAAGTTCAGCGCCCACCAGCAGACGAACGAAAACGGCCTACACCTCATCGATTTTGCCACCTCCAAAAACATGGCCATATGTAGCACCTTTTTCAAACACAGTTTCCCTTATCGTTACACCTTGAGATCACCACAGCAGACGGAATCTCAAATCGACCACGTTCTGATTGACGGACGGCACTTCTCCGACATTATCGACGTCAGGACCTATCGAGGCGCCAATATCGACTCCGACCACTATCTGGTGATGGTCAAACTGCGCCCAAAACTCTCCGTCATCAACAATGTACGGTACCGGCGACCGCCACGGTACAACCAAGAGCGACTGAAACAAGCGGATGTCGCCTCAGCATACGCGCAGAATCTCAAGGCCGCGTTGCCAGACGAGGGCGAGCTCGATGAGGCCCCTCTAAAAGTTTGCTGGAGTACAGTGAAAGCAGCCATCAACGACGCAGTCGAGAGCACCATCGGGTACGTGGAACGGAATCGACGGAACGAATGGTTCGACGAAGAGTGCAGAACGGTTTTGGAGGAGAAGAACGCAGCGAGGGAGGTAATGCTGCAGCAAGGGACTCGACAGAACGTGGAACGTTATAAACAGAAGCGGAAAAAGCAGACCTGCCTCTTTCGGGAGAAAAAGCGTTGCCTGGAAGAAGCGGAGTGTGAAGAAATGGAAGTGCTGTGCCGTTCCCAAGAAACACGGAAGTTCTATCAGAAGCTCTACGCATCCCGCAACGACTTCGTGCCGCAAACCGAAATATGCAAGGATAAAGACGGAGGCCTCTTCCCTCAGCGTGGAAGTTGGTTCATTCCCGTCCTCCGCTGCACTGGCGTCGTCGTTTCCTCCGTTGCCGTGGGCTCCCGTGCCTACGTTCTCCACGCCGTACAAGTGCTGATCGAAGTGCTGCTTCCACCTTTCGATCACCTCATGTCCGTTCGAACCAACTTCCACGCTGAGGGAAGGTAAGGATGCCATTCACCAGCTCAAAGCCTGTCTGCATCGGCTAATAACCAGGATCTGGCAAACCGAACAGCTACCGGAGGAGTGGAAGGAAGGGGTAATCTGCCCCATTCACAAGAATGGTGACCATTTGGAATGTGAGAACTTCAGGGCGGTCACTATTTTGAATGCTGCCTACAAAGTGCTATCCCAGACCATCTTCCGTCGTCTGTCACCTAAAACGAATGAGTTCGTGGGAAGTTATCAAGCCGGCTTCATCGACGGCCGGTCGACAACGGACCAGATCTTTACCGTACGACAAATCCTCCTGAAATGTCGTGAATACCAGGTCCCAACGCATCACCTGTTCATCGACTTCAAAGCGGCATACGACAGTATCGACCGCGCAGAGCTATGGAGAATCATGGACGAAAATGGCTTTCATGGGAAGCTGACTAGACTGATCAAAGCAACGAAGGACGGTGTGCAAAACTGCGTAAAGGTTTCGGGTGAACTATCCAGTTCATTCGAATCTCGCCGGGGACTGCGACAAGGTGATGGACTCTCATGCCTACTCTTCCACATCGCTCTGGAAGGTGTGATGCGACGAGCCGGGCTCCCGGGGAACGATTTTCACAAAATCCGGTCAATTTGTGTGCTTTGCGGACGACATGGACATTATCGCTAGAACATTTTGGAACGGTGGCAGAGCTGTACACCCGCCTGAAACGCGAAGCAGCAAAGGTCGGACTGCTGGTGAATGCCTCAAAAACAAAGTACATGCTGGTAGGCGGAACCGAACACGACCGGATCCGTCTAGGTAGTAATGTTACGATAGACGGGGATACTTTCGAGGTGGTGGAGGAATTCGTCTACCTCGGATCCTTACGGACGGCTGACAACAACGTGAGCCGTGAAATTCGGAGAAGTACCATCAGCTGAAGTCGGGCCTACTATGGGCTCAATAAGAAACTGCGGTCGAAAAAGATTCACCCACGCACCAAATGCACCATGTACAAAACGCTAATAAGACCGGTGGTCCTCTACGGGCACTAGACTTGGACCATGCTCGAGGAGGAACTGCAAGCATTCGTAGTTTTCGAGCGACACGTGCTAAGGACGATCTTCGGCGGTGTGCAGGAGAACGGTGTGGGGCGGAGAAGGATGAACCACGAGCTCGCTGCACTTTACGGCGAACCCAGCATCCAGAAGGTGGCCAAAGCCGGAAGGATACGGTGTGGAGCGCAGAAAGCACGATGGGCGGACCAGGTGGAGCGTGACCTGGCGAGCATTGGGCGCGACCGAGGATGGAGAGCGGCAGCCACAAACCGAGTATTGTGGCGTACTATTGTTGATTATGTCTTGTCTTAAATGTGATGTAGTGGCTTCGTAGCCGTGCGGCTGATGTCACCAAGCATTCAGTCGCATCGTGCAAGGGAGCGTGGGTTCGATTCCCGCCGCAGCTGTCAGGAAAAGTTTTCGGCTGTGCCACTGGGCGTTGCATGCTACACTGAAGTTTTTTTTTACGACGGTAATGGTCCCGCGTAAAAAAAAACCGCGTAAAAAAACCGCGTTATTTCAAGACCCGTCGTAAAAAAAAACCGCGTTATTTCAAGACCCGTCGTAAAAAAAAACCGCGTTATTTCAAAAAACGTCGTAAAAAAAGTCAAGTCACGTTAGATGTGGTGCTGACTATTTTACGCGTGTTTTTTAAAAAACGCGGATTTTTTTTACGACGGGTCTTGAAATAACGCGGTTTTTTTTACGACGGACCGCGTAAAAAAAACCGCGTAAAAAAAAACCGCGTAAAAAAAACTTCAGTGTACTCCGTTGTCTAGTGTCGTGCTTCCTTCAAAGAGCGAATAGCTCACTGGAAACATTGAACGTGTCCGTGTCTTTTAACAAATAAATATATGTGTCTGCAAGCTTTCCATCAGAAATTTATTTATAATAATTTCTTTTTAACAGTTTCTAGTTTATAGAGACTAATCAGTCGAGGACTGAAAGTCCTTTCAATAAAGATAAATAAAGTTGCCAGCTACTATAAAAATTTGGAATTTGATCCAGTACATACAACATTCGTGTTTAGAATATACAGCAGCTCCCAATTACCAGCATTAAAACCTAATATTACCAGAATCAAATGTTACACGCCCACAGATTTCTCAGACAGGTTTCCACTCTTATCTCACGAGTCAACTCAGCCCGCTCTCTGTTGACCACCAAACAGCTAGTACAATTTTCAAATCAACCCTATAAGCCACTTGACATGGCAGCCAGCGCAGCGGTTCGTGATCGTGTACCGCAAAACCCACACGCTCGGTCATTCAATCTGGCGGCAGTCAACGACGAGGCGGAGATGCACCGCCCTTCTGCCCCCGTTTCAAGTCCCACGCTTCGACTCCAATCCACGATCTTAACCTAGATTAACTCGAACCCTCGATGACTACGACCAGAGTTACTGCTTTTTCTGCTGCTCAGTCAAGCGACAGTAGTAGGTGATCGAGGAACGATCGGTACAGCAGCGAGGGCAAACTCGTCCGTCGCCCTAATGGATGTCTATGTGTTTTGTGTGTATGTGCGTGTTTGTAATAATCGTAAAATAAAAACGACCAAAAAGCGATAAAAAGCAAGAAAAAGATCCGTTCTTGAGTGTGTAATGCTGGCAGCAACAAAAGCAGTCAGTAACAGTAGTAATAACGCAACAGTTGTAGTAGAAAAAGGTCTCCCGTCCGACCAAAAAGGAAGGAGGTTTCGGGCAATAACAATAAAAGTAATAACAATCATCAAACAGTCAGACGAATTAACACCGGGAGGAACCCTGAAAAGGGAGACTGAGGAAGAATGGGAAATCAAGAGTAAGATCAAGTCGACGACGATGATGGCTAGCAACAACCACGAGGTGAACGAAGTCTTACGTTGCCAGAACATCGTTCAAGCAGACGTTCTCTGCTCTTTTCTGCTCCAGTGTGTTGATGAGTGCAAGAGCAATGTGACTGAAAGATCAAAGTAAAAACAGACATGACCAAAATGTAGAGTGCATTATCTGTACGATCGTTTAAGGGAAAGACATTTGGTCGAATACCAGTTAGCCGGATAATAAATAACCATGGGGACAGATCACAGGACAGGATACGTTGCAATCATGCTTCATCAACAGTTATTACGTTTCATCATATAATGAGTGGATATAGCCACCAATTATGGCTGACTTTTTGACCGTGCCTTACTAATAAGTACTTCTTGCCGAGATAGCTGTGAAGATGCAGAGGATTCTACGATGTCTAGTAACAGCGATTGCCGAACTAACACTCCTTCCGTTTCTTGGTCTCACTGAATAAGGCGAGTATTTCCTCATGAGACTTTTTCTTAAAATTTTGTGCTCTTCTCTGAGTAAAATCTCTAAAACTCATCCTGGGAAAGCATTCCTAACCCGGCTTCATAAATCGATTATTTTCACTACTGCCACCACTACAGTGAGGAGGACAGAGGAGGTCGTTCCAAGCGGGTACTATGTACGAGAGAGGAGAAATGATGAATGGCATAGGAAAACATGGATCGAAGTTGGTTGAAACGGAATGAAACCATCAGTCAGTCAGCCACAGTAGTGGTGAGCGAGCTCTGGCAGCAGGAGGCATCAGTAGTGTTCTGGATCAAAATTAAACGAACCTCCTGGTGATGACGATGCTGCCCATCAGCGCCAGCCAGAAAGCGCTAAGCTCTTCTTTGTGCTGAAAGCAGGATGCGAAAGTCCCCCGTAGAGTGATTGAAATTGAGCTGTTAAGCATTTGTGAACCTACGCGCTGGTGCAATTCCTGTATGATGGAATATGAATTTTTGAGCGTAAAGGAAGAGAGGCTTATGACAGATGTCCTCAAAACATTTTGCAGAATTTCTAGAAAAAAAAAACTAGTGTTTATAATACACCCAAGCAAACGCGCCAACAATCGCTAATACCTAATGGTGATAAGCACCAAGGCGTAGTAGCCGCGATTTAAACTAGGATTTACCAAATCCGAGATTAAATTTAATACCCCGTTCGGTAAGCACCAAAGAGCTTCAAGAGAGGATTTAACAAAGAAAGCACGCAGCCATTTTCTCTCTCGTGATTGTCCAGCACGCGGAAATTTCAATTTAGTTTGCTTCAGCATCCAATCAGCTGGTGTTTATTTACTCTTTTTTCGTGCAAAAAAATGTTTGTTCCTCCTGCGTGATGGACCATGATCGGTGGACAGGAATTGCGCGATGAGCGTTGGATGCATAACGCAATCCTAAATTACCCAACGAGGATAAGTGGACACTTTCAGACGCCCCACCGCTGTCAAACAGGAAGAGCCGCAGAACCCGCCCGTTGGGTGTGTGCGCAACACATTTCAATCGGGATTCCTCGAAAAGCTCTTTCCCAGATTTTTTTCCATTGCTTCGGTAGATCATGCCTGAAATCTCTACACAAAATTCCTCCTTATTCACCAAGAGATTACGAAATTTGCCGTAAAATATTTTTGTGGAATTTCAACAAAAGTGCCTACAGGAATTGCTCCAGGATTTTCTTTGGAAGTACATAGCACGAAGCGTTCATCCAGGATTATTTTCTTTAAATAGTTAAAGGATTCTTCCAATAATCCTTCCGGGAATTAATTCAAAAATGCTTCCCGCAATTCCTCCAGACATTATTTGAATTTTTTTTGCAGAAAATCTTCCGGAAATTAATCCAGAAATTCTCAGGAAATTCCTCCAGAAATTCGTCCGGGATTTCCTCCAAAAAATCCTGAAATTCTTACTGAAAATAATCCATAAATTTCACCGGGAATTCTTCATAAAATTTCTCCAGAAAATCTTCTGGGAATACCTCGAGAAAGTCTTTTAGGAATGGACTACCCGCTTGGCGCACACCCACAGTTGATCAGCAGGAGTAAATCCATTTTATTTTGTATGGTGAAAAGCATCTAAACTTGAAATACTTGAAATAGAAAGCTTTTACTGAAAAAATATTTGGTAGGCTTAATAGTGGTCACCATTGTGCACAACCACTACCAAATATTTTTTCGAATAATGAATTCCAGTTCGATAAATTTGCTTTTAGATGCTATGCGCCATACAATATTTTTGCGATTTACTTTTAGCGATTTTTCGCGCATAGAAGCTAGCGCCACATTGGTCGATGCGGAGAGTAGAAAAACAGCCGATGTAGTTAATTCATTCCTCGTCCACAAATTTCCCAGGGAGTTTTTCCAGAAATACCTATGAGAAAACCTACAGAAAATCCTCTGCGAGGTGCTCCGGAATCCAATCCACGTATTCTTCCAGAATTTCTTCTGGGAATTATTCGAGAAATTTCAATGGCAATTTGTCCAGAAATCGCTTGGAGAACTTCTCAATAAATTACGAGAAATCTTCGGGAATTCCTCCAGGAATTTGTTCGAGAATACATAAAGCAAATATTTCTGGAATTCCTGCAGCAATTTCTTCAGGAATTGCTTCGGGGATTCCCCCAGGAATTCTTTCGGGGATTCTTCCAGGAATTCTTTCGGGGATTCCTCCAGGATTTCTTTTGGAAATTCCTCCAGGAATTCTTTCGGGATTTTCTCCACGAATTTCGGGAATTCCTTCAGGAATTTCTTAGGAAATTCCTCCAAAAAATTATCCGGGGTTTCCTCCAGCAATACCTTCGGGAATATTCTTCTAGGAATTTTTCCAGGGATTCTTCTAGGAATTCTTCCGGTGATTTCTCCTGGAATTCCTTCGGGGATTTCTTCAATGAAATTCCTCCAAGAATTTATTCGGACATTCCTCCAGGAGTTTCTTTTGGGATTCCTCCAGGATTTTCTTCGGGAATTTCTCCAGCAATTTTTTTGGAACTTTTTTTATTAATTGCTTCGGGAATTCCTCCAAGAATTTCCTTGGAAATTTCACCAAGAAATGCTTCGGGATTTACTCCAGAAATTCTTCCGGGGATTTCTCCATGAATTCCTCAATGAATTTCTTTGAAACTTTCTCCAGGAGTTGCTTCGGGGATTCCTCCAGGAATTTGTTCAGGAATTTCTTCGGGAAATTCTCCGGTGATTTCTCCAGGAATTCTTTTGGGGATCACTCCAAGAATTTCTTTGGAAATTCCTCCAGGAATTTCTTCGGGAATTTGTTCAGGAATTTCTTTGGGACTTTCTCCAGTAATTTCTTCGGAAGTTTCTCCATTAATTTCTTAGAAAATGACACCACGAATTACCTTGGGAATTCCTCCAGCAATTGTTTAGTGGATTTCTCCAGGATTTTATTCAGGAATATTTCTCCATGAATTTCTTCTGGTATTCCTCCAGGACTTCCCTCGGGGATACCTCCAGGATTTTTTTTTGGGAATTCCTTCAGGAATTTATTCGGAAATTGATCCAGTAATTTCTTCGGAAATTCCTCCAGGAATTTCTTTGGAAATTTCTCCAGAAATTGCTCCGGGGTTTTCTCTAGAAATTCCTTCGGGGATTCTTCCAGGAATTCCTTCAGGAATTTCTTCAAGAATTTCTTCGGATATTCCTATAGGTATTTCTTCGGGAATTCCTTTAGGAATTTCTAAGGAAATTACCCCATAAATTTCTTCGGGAATTCCTCCAGGAATTTCTTCGATGATATTCTTCCAGGAATTCCTTCGCGGATTTCTCCCGGAATTTCCTTGGAATTTCATCCAGGAATAGCTACGGGAATTTCTCCAAGAATTGTTTCGGGGATTCCTCCAAGAATTTCTTCGGACATTCCTCCAAGAATTGCCTAGGGGGATTCCTCAGGGATTTTCTTCGGGAATTCCTTCAGCAATTCTTCGGAAATTTCTTCAGGAATTAATCCGGGGATTCTTCCAGGAATTCCTCCAAGAATTTCTTCGGAAATTCCTCCAGAAATTTCTTCGGGAATTCCTCCAGGAGCTCCTTCGGGTATTCGGCCAGAATTTTTTTTTCGAAATTACTCCAGAAATTTCCTCGGGAATATCTCCAGAAATTTCTGTGCCTGCGGGGATTATCCCGGCAATTCCTTCGGGGATTCCTCCAGGAATTACTTCGTGGATTTCTCCAAGAATTCCTTCGGGAATCTCTCCAGGAATTCATGCAAGAATTTCTTCGGAGATTCGCCGAAAAATTACTTCCGGAACTCCTCCAGCAATTATTTTAAAGATTCCTTCATGAATCCCTTCAGGGCTTCCTCCAGGAATTCCTTCGGGGATTGCTCCAGGAATATCTTCAGGGATTCTTCCAAGAACTTCTTCGGGGATTTCTTCAGAAATTCTTTCGGGGAATCCACCAGGAAGTCCTTCGGGTATTCTTCCTGAAATTCTTTCTTGGATGGGAGGAATACCTGGAGGAAATTCGAGAAAACCCCGAATGAATTTCAAGAAAAATCTCCACATGAACAACTGGAAGAATTCCCGAACAATTTCCTGGAGGAATCCTCGAAGGCATTTCTGGCGGAATTCCCAAAGGAACAACTGGAGCAACTCCTGAAAGAAATTTAAGAAACCCTTTTTTAAGGAATCCTCAAAAGAATAGTAAAAGGAATCCCCTAGAAAATACTGGAGGAATTCCCAAAAGAATTCCTGGAGAAATCACCGAAGGAATTCCTGGGGAAAACTGTGAAGAATTCCTGGAGAAATCTCAAAAAAACCCTCGAAAAATTCCCGAAGGGATTCCAGGACAAATCCTTAAAGGAATTCCTGGTGGAATCTTTGAAAAAATCTCCAGAGGAATTTCTGAAAAAAATATTTCCTGAAGAAATCTTCGAAAGAAGCCCAGGAACAACTTTGAGAGGATATTGCGATAGAAATCCTGTGGAAATCCTCACATGAATTCCCCGCAAGAATTGCTTGAGAAGTTGCTGAAGGAATTTCTGGAAACAACCACTGAATCCTGGACAAACCCCCAAAAAAAATGCCTGGAGGAATCTTTGCAGAATCCCCGAAGGGATTCCTGAAAAATCTCCGAATTCCTGAAGGAATCTTTGAAAGAATCCCGGAAGAACTTGTGAAGGAATTCCTAGTGCCAGAGGGATTCGCGGAGGAATCCTCGAAGGAATTCCTGGAAGAATTCTCGAAAAAAAAAACTGGAGAAATCACCGAAAAAAATCCTTGAGAAATCGCGGAAGGAATTTCTGAAGAAATCCCCTGAGGAATTTCTGGAGGCATTCCCGGAGAAATGGCTGGAGAAATCCCTGAGGAATTCCTGGGAAAATCTCAGAAGGAATTCCTGCAGAATTGTCTGAAGAAATTCCTGAAGGAATCCCCAGAGGAATTTCTGGAGAAATTTCGAAGGAATACCTCAAGGAATCCTTGAAGAATCTTCGGAGGAATTCCTGGAGGAATTTTCGAAAGAATTCCATGAGAAATCCCGGAGGAATTCCTGGAGGCATCTCCGATTGAATCTTTGGAAGAATTCCTTCAGCAATACCCAAAAAAATATATTAAAAAAATAATTCCCAGTCAGTATGAATTATGAATCTCTGCCTAAACTATGAAGGAATTCTGGGATGAATATGTATATTTCTGTATAAACTCGTTAAGGCAGCTTATAAGGGGATCCTTAGATAAACCATTACTAGATCCTTTGGGAGTTCACAAAGATATAACAATTATTTTTGAGGTGAACGCGGGCGTGGGGCGCAAATCTGGTACATATTCAATTCAAACTGCTGTCGATTCACCAGGTGCCTGGCCAGCAACCAATCCCCCGATTATGCCTTCGAAAACATCACTGATCGTACTGCAATCCACGACGTTCGTTCCCGTAGCTAACATTGAAACCAACGGGATCTCTGACGACGTTTTCAATCACATGTGAGGAGAAAACTTTGTAGCCACTGCCTTTCAAATCTCCTCTGCACATCCAACGGGAAAGAAAATTCCCGGTTGAATCGCTAATCACGGCGTACGTCCAAGTCCATCCTCAGGAATATTTGAAGGGTATTTTCCGAAAGCATCGGTCGGCAGCACAGACTTGTTGTTTTTTTATTTGTTTTGTTTTTCTTTGACGTTTCTACGTGATGGCGTAGCATGCGGTGCCAATTTATTTCCGCACGCAGCCAGTTCTTGTAAATCCGAGATTTAATTTTAGTGCGCCGAAATCGGCGTACTAAAGATAAATCTCAGATTAAAATCAAGGATAATACCGTTTGGTACTTAAGAAAATCGTGGATAATACGTGATTGGCGTCTAGTACGCTGAATTTCATAAACAGCTCCATAGAATAAAATCAATTATCCCAAAAATGATCAATAAAATATAGAAAATGATCCATGCACTATAAAAATTTATTCATAACATATATTTTTTATTCACCGTAATCATTTTCTGTCTTTACCTGCATGAGTATGTCAGCTCTTTTAGACGTACTGCCTAATTCAATCTCACTTTTAGTACATCTTCTAATTGAAAGGTTTTTGTAAGACCATTGCAATTCTACCAATACACGATAATTTCCAAGTTAAAATTCTATCACATACAAACATACGCATCACTTGGAACAAAGTGGGATCAAAATCATCGTCACAAAAGTATGATCGTCCAATGCTAATTATGATATGTTTCGCAAACCCACTGAGTAGAAGGCGGTAGTGAGAAAACGTCAAACAGGGGCAAAACCAATGCGAGCGCCATGAGCGAGAGATTTGCGAACTGCAGAATATTTGAATAGTCCGTTAAAAAGAGAAACGATGAGAAGTAAATAGAGTGAGACGTCTGTTTGTCCGTGGTTCTATGAAGTTTCAATGTTTTAAAACTCGATGGAGTTACATAGCTCTTGATAATGCTCTACAATTTTGCAATATGTTGTTAGTTCTATCAATTGGTTTTACCATATATCCTGCAGTACTGACCAGCATCAAATAAACTCAAAAAGCATGTTTCCAGAACATGTAGAACCTTTTTCGTTTTAGTGAGCCACGCAGCTCATTTCAAAAACGTGTTACAATCCTCATAGTTCCTGCCTCGGGCAGTTTATCTCATCCTTGAAGTCCTCGATTTACCTTAAGTGTTAACTGTATACTTTTAGCTTGTATTTTGCCACGTTCATTGGCTATATATTGATTACCTCGATTATGAGCCAGTCAGCTCCTTGTCCAGGTTACATTTTCTTCATAAATCATGTTGCCAGTATGGTAACCTACAGAATAATCCAGCTTCGATGGCTCTCAGGGACCCATTCGGCTCCTCATCCGATAAAATTACTAATCGCGTACTTCCTGATTTTAGCTAAAAGTTCTTTATTGAATGCATATTTGGATATGAATCTACATTTATGATCTTCAGAACAATCCTTGCAAGTTTGCAGCATAAAATCCCTTGGTACTTGGAACCCATTAGAAGCAGTACAAAAAAATTCGACAACGAAGATCCCAAATGTAGAGCTAGCAATTAAGTTAAAGTTCACAAATAAAAAATACAAAAAACGTTTCAGAAAAAAAAAATACCGAAGAAAACAACCATTTGCGACATTCCCAAGGCGAAACCTTCTCGAATTTCAAAGAAGCATAACACTAAGATTCCGAATTGATATTGTCCTGTAGTTGACAGAGAGCTTTTTTTCTGGGACTTAAAAGCGGGGTACATTTTAGAGTTCGTCTGAGAAATCTTTCAAAACTCTTCACAGAAAATTTCGAAATTGATCTCCAACAAAAATATTTCTAGGGTTTTTAACCAGGTTACTCTTTTGGTAATTCCGAGGATCCTAATGAGATTCTACATAAATGGTTTCTGGTAGAATTAGGTGCATTCCAGGTGTATTCTAGAGGCTCACTGTATTTTCAAATGGTTATAGAGAGGTTTCATGGTGGTGTTTTACCACCAGGAGCTTTCAGGGGGATTTCAGCGATTTGTTTCAGAACACCAAAGGCCTTTCAGAGGGATTCAAGGAGCCTCAGGGTTGCACCTGACAGTTTCACACCTCACAGAAACACACCTAAAATACGACCTGAAGCCACCTGAAATCCCTTGAAATATCCCATACGACCTTGAACTAATAAACTCTCTGTAACGTCATTAATGCGTCCAAACCCATATGAAAACCACCTGAAAACCTCTAAAACACTCTTCTCTGAAATCCGAAAAATTCCCATAAGAAATCCTGAGAACCTCTTCACACCTCAAACACCTTGAAATCTCTAAAATGAATCTAAAGATCTTTCTGGAATTCGCCTAGAAACCAAGAATCCGTTTGAAAAAACCCCTGAAATCTATTCAGATCTCCTGAAATCTCCTGAGACCGCTGTAACACCACTGAAAATGGTTCCCGGTCATTTGGCCGAACGCCATTTGATGAACTTAAGTGACCACGCTACTGTTCTCAGCCTCAGTATAACTTGAAAGAACAGCCTATGAGTCAAAAAAGGAATTTATAAAATACTAGCTGTCCCGGCAAACTTTGTCTTGCCAAGTATTTGTGATGGTTTGACAATTGTTAAGCACGGCACTCTAGATTGGTTTCATTCCGATCGTGTTGAATTTCTTCCCAGTTCATGAAAAATCAGGTTTTTATCCATTTTCTTACTTTTTTAGATGATTTTCACAACTTTTACTACTTATAAACACAGCCACCGTGAATACGAATCGAACCATGAAAGAGTCATGCTGATTAGTTCATCCGTTCGTGAGTTTTGTTGCCTCAAAGCGACATCAAACTCATTTTTATATATATAGGGTCTGGGACCATTTGTGCAGGAGCACCTATTTTGGGCACTTGCTGCTGTAACTCAGTCAATTTTTAGCCGATATTCTTGATTTTTGAGACACGATCAGATATGCATAGTATCTTGCCGTGTACAAAAATTCAAGTCAATCGATTTGAAATTGACTGAGTTACAGCAGCAAGTGCCCAAAATAGGTGCTCCTGCCCAAATGGTCCCAGACCCTAGATAGGCAATTTCAACGCCAACTAATCCCTAGAAAGAATAGCCTATGATAAAAAGAAGGGAATATTTCTGATGATCATATTGGCAGTTAGAATGTCAAAAAACTACTTCTGAATTCATTTGATCACGATTCGGTCAAACGACCCATACGGTCAGATGCCATTTGGCACTGAAAATAACATGAAACCCTTGGAGACCAATTCAGCGCCCCTGATACACATAAAGCTGAGAAAAAGCACAAAAATGCGTGTAACTTTTTTGTTCTTCGATGGATTTTAATTAAATTTTCGCAACTTCTTGAAATACTCTTCTAGTTTGAGGTTCTAGAGGACAAGTGCGCATGGTGCCTACATGGTCCCGATTGTCTTGGGGTACCAATATTGGCTGGTAAGTTGATTTTTTTTTGCGTTTATTATAGAGGCTTTAAATTTTAAATTCATTCGCCTCTTGAAATAGTGAAGTTGATTATTGAAGATTTCGAAATACATCAGTTTGGATAAATTTGTCAATGGGTGCCATCTATCGAACTAATTGAGAACTAAGGCCTCTACTGTTAACTACTTCTAATTCTAATGAATTAGTTTGCCAAACACGACAACTATCTAGCTTTTTCGAAACTTCAAGAACTTTTCAGACAAAACGCCACCTAGAGGGTGAATTCCAGAAGCTCAATTCGTAGATAATGGTCTGGCCTAGGGTCTGGCTTAGGTACACTGGGATGGTTCGTTTCTTCATCTTTAAATCACTAGAACACTTAGTCCATTTGTCTGTGATTACTGGTGGTATTTCATGGTTTATTACGGTATCTAGTACACTTGTACACTTGAACTATCTGGTATCAATAGAACATATTTCGGATAATATTCACTAGTGTAACGTCTTCTTGTAATGGTACTGTTATATTTCTGTCTTGTGTCTTCTGATACTGGTACTGATTATCACTTGGGCTTTTATATGGTTCTTATACACCACCGTCAGCTAGTACTTTGCCTGCTGATCGTTTTTGCAGATTGCTGCATTGTTCTGTCAATTCAGGTTCTCAAAACACAGGAGTTTGAACATTTTTGACATAAGGCGGCATCTAGTGGACAAATTTTGAGCAAAAGTCTTTGCAGTTCTTTGAATCTGTTGAATAAGTTTTCCGAAGACGTCATCCTTCTAGTTATTTTGGATTTCAACAAAAACAAAAGCTTTCATCACACTAGCGTCCTTGTGGACAAATTTCCTAGCTAAGTTTCAACTGTCAGATAGTTCCAAACCTACTGAACAAGTTTGTCGTAAACGGTCTCCTTCTAGCTAGTCAGAGTTCCGAGATATATGAGCATGAACTTTATTGGCACTATGCATCAGCTAGTGGATAAATTCCGAATCAATGTTTTTCTTATCAGTTAGTTATTGACCACTGAAAAACTTTGCCGAAGACGGTATGCTTCTGGCTATTCAGGTTTTCAAGTTACACGAGCTTGAACTTTTTGACACTAGTGCCGCCTAGCGACTAAATTGCGAACTAAGCCTCCCGTTACCAGCTAATCCTCATCCTGCTGAATAACTTTGCCGATGAAGACGCAATTTTTCTAGCTAATCGGCATCTAATGGTATCCGTTGAACAAAGTATGTGACCCGTTTTGGTTCTACAAGACAATCCGGAATAACTCAGGGACCGTGTAGACTCAGCACCCTTGCCCTCCGGAACCTCAAACTAGAAGATGGAAAAGGTATGTTGGCGGAATAAAGGTTACAGGCTCATTTGAAACACCCTAAAACTCACTGAGATCCCTCAAAACATACCTGAAACCTCTAAGACCCACTGAAATTCCATGGGCCATTGTAAAATAACCCCTTGAATACCCCCTTGAACCCTTCGGAGCCTTATTGAATGGCCTCTGAAATCCCCAAGAACGTCTTTGAAATCGTCTGAAACTCCCTGAGCCACTTTGAAATGCCCCTGAATGCTCCTTTTTACCTTTCTGAGTCCTATTGTATGGCCCCTGAAGCTCTTTGGAATATCTCTAAAGCCGGCTGAGACCTTTTGAAACGTCATTACAATACTATGAAATTCCTTTGAAAACACTTTCTTGATGCGTTCTTCATATCCCATAAACCACCATTTTATTTCTATGAAAACGCTCTGAAACTCCATTACGCGTTCTTGAAAGCCTCTGGAAGGCTCTCAAACGACAACAAAAACCCTCCGAAAGCGCCACTGAACCCCTTGAGACCCACCGAACGCCCTTGAAACATCTGAAACGCTTCTAAAGGCCTTTTTGAAACCCACTGAGATCTCTTAAAAAAATACTGAACCCCCGGAGACCGGCTAAAACTCCCTGAGCCACTTTGAAATGCCCTGGACGCCCCCTTAAGCCTTTCTGAGTCCTATTGAATGGCCCTTGAAACTCCCCGGAATGTATCTGAAACCGTCTGAGGCCACATGAAAATCCTCCAAAAACCCTTCCTTGACGCGTTCTTCAAATTCCATAAAACATGATTCTTATCCTATGAAAACCATCCGAATTACGCACTATTTAACCTCTTAGGAACGCTCTAAAACGCCTGTACAACCCTCCTGAAACCCCCTAAGAGGCCACTTATAACTCTCTGAAACGCCAGTAATATCCCTCAGAGACCCCTACCCTTTGGAAGTGTCTTGAAAACCCCTGAAACCTCTTCAACACGTCCTGGAATCGCCGAAATGTCTTGAAAGTTCCATAAAATCCATAGAAATGCTTTGGAATATCTTCTGACCCCTCCTGTAATCCGCCCAGAACCAATTTGTATATATAACATTTTTATAATAGCTCTACCTTTTTTTTTATAACGGACATAAAAAAGTGCAGATTTACATACATTTACTTCAAGTTTTTGTGAAGCAAGGCTTTGTAATTTCAGAGGAATATTTTCCTCGTTTTTTTAATAATCCATTTACACTGCCAAATATTAAGATTTCAACATTCTACGTAAAAATCCAGTTGTTATTCCAAAAGGTAGTTGCTCTGGATGACCGAAGATGTATCCTCCAGAGATTTTTCTTGAAGAAATTTGTTGAGTCTTAAAATTGGAACCATCACAATCCTTCTTAAATAAAAAAGTTTTTGGATTTCAAAGAAACAATTTCTCAAAATTTTTGAAAAAACATGCCTATTTCTGTTGACACTCTGAATAAAAAATGTTTTCTCTTAAAATACTTTTACTATCTGATCAAATAGATTTATTGAACATCAATTCACATCAAAACCAATTTTCCATAACAACGTCCTTATACACACTGTTCTCCGTTTTTGCAATACAATAGGTTCGATTTCTGGAATTTTCGCCATCGATTCTGCCGGCACAACCTCGCTGTCTTTCTTACACAGACAAACGAAGGACCAAACCTGTTTCGAGGATCTCCTTCTTCTGGAACAGTATGCGGATGGCATTAGCATATTATTCAAATCAATCAGAAGGAATTAGAATTTAAATGACATGTCTTGGGTGTTAGCTAGATGAGCTTCAAAAGGCGGACAATACGGAGTCAATAGACAGTAACCAAGCACAGTACATCAGTATGTTCGAATAATTTCAACCACTATGACTACTTTCGTATGAACTCGATGATGATTGCAACAAGCAAACTCAGCATAGAAAGCATGGAAACCATTACCAATATCGTACTCATGATTTGTGGTAATGTTTTTCGTTAATTGTTTTTGATTAACTCTCAACATATCTCTGAAATCAAGGAATATCATAGTTTTTTTTCGGATATCAAAATAAATATCAAAAAATGAATGAATGAATAACAAATTAATTTATGAGAGAGTAAACGATGATTTTTAAAATATTACCAGATCCACACATTTCATTACTTAACTGTAGCCATGGTAAATGAGAACTGAAACTCCAGCGTGCTTATGCTAGCACGCCTCTATGGAAAAGACTTCAGTCATGCCCCCTAATAACATTGTTTGAATGGGTTTTCCTTACTTGGACGAAAACTCTTTGTTAAAATTACGCATATCAAAAAATTGCAATGAAGGAACTTCTAAAAAAGTCCTGGATTAATATATCCCTGTAACATTTTTTAAAGAATTTTTTAAAAGAATCACTAGTAGAATTTATAAATAAATTTCTGAAATAAATGGATTCCAGAGGAGTTTCTGAAAAAAGTCTTTTGTAAAATTTTTGTAGAAATTTTTGGAAGAACTCCAGAAAAAAACTAGAAGAATATCTGGAGCGATCCAAGAAAAATTCCAGAAGAACTCAAAGGATGGTTTCATAATTGCTGGCGAAATACAAAAAAAAACCTTGGGAAATCTCTGGTGGGAGAACATCTTCAGATAATTCTAGGAGAATTTCTGGAGAAATCCATTAATAAATTACTCGCATGAATTTTTAAGGAATTCTTGGAAGAACTCCTGGTGAAATTCCTTAGGGTTTTTTTTAATCATGTGCAATTTAACAGAACGCTAATTCTACACTTGGGTCATAGAGGGGTTCTTTTACGACATCCTGCAACAAAGCATACAGGAATACCCAACGGAACTTCGGACAAAAAAAAAAGAAAATCCCTGGGAAAACTTCTGGAGGAATCTCAGGAGGATTTTCTAAAGTTTTCTAAAGAAGCTCTGTTAGAAATTCTGGAGATTTTGCTTTAGTAATTTCTAAATTTTGGATGATTGAGCAATTTCTAAAGGAATTCATCGAAGCTTGCATGAAATAATTCCTGGGGGAATTTTGAATTTCTTAGGCAATCCATGAATTTATTTTACAAAAATTCATTAAAGGTAGTGCACGTGCACTTGTGAAGTAATTTATGAAAGAATCTCCAGAAAAAAATATTGAAATTTCTTTAGCAATGTTTGATCGAATTTCTGAAGGAAACTTTATAGGAACCCATGTAAGATTTATCGAAAGAATTCTTAGAGATACTTCTGATAGAGTCCCTGGAGTTGATTAAACGTTTCCGAGAGAAATCCTTAAAAAAAATCTGGTGGAATCTCCAGAAAAAGTTCCGACGGTACCAGAGAAGTTTTTGAAGAAATTCTTGGGCATTCATCTTTATACGATTTAACTTAAAAATTCTTAGAGAAATTTCTGAAGCAATCAGTAGAAGGTTCTCTGAAAAAAATCCATGCAATAATTTCAGAAGCAGTCGATGGCAGATTTTCTAAAGGAGTTCTTGGAGGTATTGTTGAAGGAATTTCTAGAGTCTGAAGTTTTTTTTCAATATTTTTATTTTTGTGTATTTTAACAATTGCTAACTCTACACTAAGTCAGAAGCTATCTCTTCAGGAATTTTGAAAGGAATTCCTAGCTAGACGATTATGTAAAAGAATATCTGAATGATTTTTTAAAGAAATCTCAGGAATTTTTGAATGAATTGGAAGAGGAATTCTTAAAGTCCCTGGAAGAATTTCTTAAAGAATTTCGGTAAGGGGTTTTCTAAGAAATCCGTGGAAGGTGTTTCAAATGAATCCCAGGAGGGATTTCAAAAGGAATTCGTTAAGAAATTACCTAGAAAATCTATGGAAGGCTTCCTCAAGAAATTTCTAGAGGAATTGTCAGAAAAAACTCAGTAGGAGTTCATGAGGAAATTGTTGAAGGATTTTCCATTTTTTTTAAACACATCCAAATAATTCCTTGAATATTTTCAGAATTTGAAATATTTTCTGGGAGTCCCCTGGATAAATTTTTGAAGGAATCCTAGGAGAAATTTCTGAAAAAAAATAATTTAAGGAGTTTCTGAATCAATCTCTGGACGAATTACATAAAGAACTTCTGAATGAGTTTGTGAAAAAAATCATGCAAGATTTCCTGAAGAAATTCACACAGAATTTTCTAAAATTATTCTTGGTGAAGCTTCTGAAGCAATCTGAAACATCATCCATTTGTGAAAGATTTTCTAAAATAATCCCTCAAAAAAATTATGACGAAATTTTTCCATAATCTTCAAAAGGAATCCATGAAGGAAATTCTTAAATCACTTAAGAATAAATTTTCCGAATGAATCTTGGAAAGATCTTTTAAAAGGATTCGTAAAGATATTTCTAAAGGTTTTTTTTTTTGAAAAAAAAAAAATCTTAAACACCCCTGGAAGAATTTGTGAGTGAATTTATGAAGGATTTAAAGAGCAGCTTCTAAAGAAATCTTTGCAAGATTTTCTTGAAGAATTCTTGTGAAACTTCTGGAGGAACCTACAGTGGATTTTTTGAAAAAAATCCTTTAGGATTTTCTATAGAAAGTTTTTGATTAAATCTTTGAAGTATGTTATGAAATAACAAGAGAAGAAATTATTTTCAGAGTTTCGGGTGGAATCCTTGGAAACATGTTCAAAGGATTTTTTCGATATAAAAAAAACTAAAAGAAATTCAGATGGAATCTCTGAAGGATTTTCTAAAAGATTCCCTGCAAAAATTTCTGAATGAATGAGGCAATATGAAGTAAAAAACATGGAAAATTGAGTTTTTAAAAATTATGAGTCATACATTTTGAACGGGGACTTGGAATTGGCTGGGGTCTTCAAACGTAAAAAAATCGCAGTAGGCACGATATAGTTTGCCGGGGTCAGCCCGTATTTTATGTTAAAATTTTATTTTAAGGTATTTTCTGGAAAAACCCTTGGCAAACTATCCAAAGGAATTTCTACATAAATCTCTGAATAAATTTTCAGAAAGCTGATCAGTAATAAACTCTTTATTATTGAGTAAAAAAACAAAAATTGTATCGCCAAAGTTTAGCAACTTTCACCGAGCTGTGTTTGAGTTTTACAGATAAATGGCCTCGCATTCGGTATTTTTTACAGTAACCTCGACTGCTGAGTTTTAACGAAATTCTGTAAAAAAAATACCGAATTTAGGTAAAATGTTATCATTTATCTGTAGAACTCAAACAAATCTCGGTAAAAGCTACCTGCTATGTCATTAGAAATTGCACAATGATAATAAACAAG
Source organism: Aedes albopictus (assembly GCF_035046485.1). Classification (NCBI taxonomy): domain Eukaryota; kingdom Metazoa; phylum Arthropoda; class Insecta; order Diptera; family Culicidae; genus Aedes; species Aedes albopictus. Next base: position 253,914,679 of record NC_085138.1, on the reverse strand, counting down.
AAAACGATAAATTGTATCTTAATACAATGGTAACGTTTTAACGATTTACTCTCCCAATCGAGAATGGTGATTCTCACGTAAAAAAAATCGTCACATCGTTTCCGATGCATGAAGAAGCATCTTACTCTTAACCTAACCAAGACCGTAATAAACTGAGCATTACAAACTTCTTGGGCCATAAATTTTCCCATTCGTGATGAATCACTTCTAAGGGTTTCGTCTCCAAATTTGCCTCAACACGCCCGCCCTTTTCCCAAAACATACAATCATAAAACAAATAGCCGATTTCCGTCTCGAATCCATCCTCTTCTGAGAACCTACGTACCTACTCTGGTACCGGTACATTTCTCTACCACACGCCGCACACCCTAGCTAGGAAAGCAACTTTTCATTTTTATTACTCTAACGATATGTCTTCTTTTTCCCGCCTGCCTGCCTGCCTTCCTGCCTACCTGTGACAGTGACGTGAGTGTGCTTTAAGCCTGCGTAACTGTAAATCCTGTGTCCGCCCGCTTTTCGAGAGTCGTTCTGGTTGGTACTTTTTTTTATTCTTCTGTTTATTAACGAGAGCTCTCCACCGAAATAAAGAGACCCTTCGACTTCGACACGACCGACCAACCGGCCGGCGAAAGTCGCTCCCTTCGTTTACGACCTCTTAATACGGAGATGGAGTTTGCTGCTAGTTACTAGAGTTAAAAGCCCTCCTCCGATCCACAGAAATAGCGTGATCCGGAGTTAAAGTTAGGCAACTTACACACATCGGAATCATCTTGATAAGTAAGGAGGCCAACCCTAGAAGAAATGTTTCACAACGAATTGTTGGACTGTATTGTTTCTGTACTGTGCTATTCGTATTGCTTGTAGAATAACGACAAAAATACAATACCACGTATGGTTTTGAAAATGACGTATATAATTGATGACAATTTTAGTATAAAACTGTCTGACCACTTTAATTTTCAATAGACAAAACAATAAACTCACAATACCATGGATGGTCAACACCATAACATGTATGGTGGAATGAAATGTTTTCGTTAATTATCGATTCGTGCGCATTTGTGAACAGCAAATCATATTTTATACAGTTTATCAATGAATGAAGCTTTTGTACAATAAACCATATGGTTTTACCTATTACTATTAAACCACCATTACATTTATCATAAATTCTACAATATCCTATTTCTCCATTAATTTCAACTCGGGCACCTTCTTCAATTCCAATCCAGCCGGAAAATGAGAATGCACTTCGTCGAGGGGGAAAAAAGTGCAATTGCAATTGCATTTTAATAAGTGCCCTCGAGAGCGCTTTTCCTGTCCCCCGCCGATGTTTCCATGTCGGGATGTGTTTATTTTACCATTACCACCACTTACCGATAGAGAAGTTTGCATGCATTGCACATGCAACGTGTACATATAAGTTCTATTGTGCTTCGGACGACCCTTTTCGTGCGAATTTCGTGGTTGTTTTACGTCGCCCCAGAAGAACTGTGGTGCGCGAAGCATAATTTGTCATCGTGCTGCTGCAATGTGTGCAATTACGACCTTTTTATGGTCTCGTTGTTTGCTGTTCTTCTCTTCTCCGGTTGTAGTCATCGTCGTCGACGTTAGTCAATATCCAGGGACTTATCAACTGGTACTATACTCGGTCTCTCTTGACTTCCGACGACAAACGATAGACAGATGTTCTCACAAAATTGGAGGAAGAAGACGAAGTTGGTCGATGACGTGAACGACGTTGAAGACGACAGTGAAGGTATTGTTTGAGTTTGGCCTCTTTCTTTCCATACCTCGCTTGCCGCATCGGGTCAGCGCTCAACTCCACGCTCTGCAAGGAGATGCTTATCTTTGCTGATTTGGTAATTTGCAAATTTATGGCTTGTCACCCGAACGAAAGCCGGAACGTGCAATGGGAGGAGGGAGATTGGTCGCTTTTGGGTCAGGGATTTGGACTTGTGCTTGCTGGTCTCATTGCGACATAGTGTATATTATTTGCTTCAACAGATTTCCACATTCGTCAAACCAAAAGGTGAATAAAATAGAATAAAAGGTGAAAAATTCACAAATGTTAAACTAACTCTAATAGAAAGACAAAGAGGTAGAAAGACAAACAAGAGATACTTAAAGACAATCTGCTAAAAACACATTCTACTCGAAAAGAAATCAAACAATTAGAAAAAAAAACACAGGAAAATTGGTATTCCGGTTGAACTGCCCTCTGAAATTCCCTAGCTCCCTAGCATTTATGACATTTCCAGAAAATTCCCAGAGAACCTCAAAAAAGGGGATTCCAAGTGTCTTCAGGGTTGTTTCAGGGGATTTCAGTAGCCTTCTAAGGGCGGTCCGTCAGTTTTTAGATTTTAATTGGTTTACGAGGATTAAGGAACGTTTCATTAGCATCAACAAGGGTTTCAGGGATACTGCAATAGGTTTTAAGGGTGATTTTGAGGGGGGGGGGGGTTATGTTATAAGGGGTTTCGGGGGCGTTTCAAGGCATTTCAGAGAGTTTCAGGGGGCTTCAGGAACCTTTTATGGGCGATGGTAATCAAGGCATTTCAAATTTATTATGGTGCTTTCAAAGCCGTTTCAATGAAATAACGGAGGTTCCTGGGACGTTTTGAGGCATTTCAGGTCAGGGTCATATCTGGAGGTTTCAGAATCACCCTTAAATCCAAGTGATTTTAGGGACCTTTCAAATGAATTACAGGGATTTCATGGGCATTTCAACGCGATTATGGAGGTTTAAGGGCCATTTGCAGACATTTCAGGGGCGTTTCAAGGGATTTCAAGAATTTTTGTGACGGGGATTCTAAACATCCTCTGAAACTTCATAAATCCCCCTAAAACCACTCGGACCCATATAGCGCACCTGAGACACTCCGAAACCCCCAGAAACGCATGCGTAATGCCTCTGAAACCCGCCTAAAATCTTTTGAAACTCCCTGAAAGGCCTCCAAAGCCCCTTAGATCTCATGTAACGCAATTGAGACCATCCGAAACCACTAGAAACGCACATGTAACGCCTCTGAAATCCGCCAAAAAATCTCTGAATTTTCCTGAAATGCCTCCGAAATCACCCTAAAGCTGCCTCGGACCCCATGTAACGCACATGAGACCACCCGAAATCACCGAAACCGCATCTGTAACGACCCAAAATTCATCGAAAATCCTCTGAAATTTTCCACAAAGCCTGCGAAAATTAATGCAATGTCCACACATTCTTATACTACCGGATCCCGCATGCTTCCTTTGCAGTCTTTTCATACTCCCATCATTCTGATTTGTGTTACAAATATGGTGTCATATGCTGTATTTAAGTCAAAAATATTCATGTAACACACGAATGTTGCATGAATGTATCAGGTATCAGAAGGCCGGCTCCAGAGGCACGGTATCCTCCATTTGGGACATTTGTGCCATCGCCAAAATAACAGCCTATTTCATCATCTACCTGAGGGAAAAGGAAGGAAAAAGGATTTGGATGGGGATGGGGACAGGTAGGGAAATAGGAAAAATACCCTGGAAGAGGGTACTAACGCACAAGCGTACCACAATGGGTTCAAACAGCGCCCTGAAAAGGGCACTGTAATAACGCATAAAGCGAAAGAGAGCCTATAGCTCTTTACCACAGCGGGTTAAGAACAACAGAATATCCTGAAGATTCAGGTTTCTGAAGTCAGTTTCACTTAATAAGTGTTTACCGAATACTCGGAAACGCAGTTGCGCGAAAACTGGACAGTTACATATCAAATGATACGAAGTTCCATAGTCGGATTCACAGCTATCACAGGCAAATGAATCAGCTTGCTGAATATTCGCCATGTGATAGCTGAGTCGGCAGTGGCCAGTCAATGCTTTGACCAGCATGCTGCAATTCTGCTTAGACAGATTAGTTAGATACTTCGCCACCCGTAGAGATGGCTCAGCACTGTACAATTTGGTTTGACGACATGACTCCAAACTATTCCAGTATTGTTTGTGCTGAGTGGCAGCCCAGGTGTCAATCTGAAGCTTTACCCAACACTTGGATACCGGAATAGCTGGTTCAGGGCCAATGAAGTCATGTGATGCTCCAGTGCGAGCTAACTCATCAGCCAATTCATTTCCAGCGATGGAAGAATGGCCAGGTACCCATACAAGGTGAACAGCGTTTGCTGAATTCAGCTCCTCGATTTGAGTTCGACAAGCGATAACTATCTTTGACCTGGAGTTGGCCGAAGCAAGTGCTTTAATAGCAGCCTGGCTATCTGAACAGAAGTATATTACTTTGCCCATTACGTGATGCTGAAGTGCTGATTGCACTCTACACATAAGAGCAAAGATTTCGGCCTGAAAAACGGTGCAGTGTCTACCAAGTGAATAAGACTGATACAGCCTTAGCTCACGAGAATAAACACCAGCACCTGCTCGACCTTCGAGAAGGGAGCCATCAGTGTAACATACGATGCCGTCTGAAATACTTCTTTCCAGATAACCAGATGTCCACTCTTCCCGGGAAGGGAATTTCGTGGAAAATGTCCTATATGGAAAATTACAAGCAATTGTAAGATCACTTGGAGCAAGGACAATTTTGTCCCAATTCACTAAAAGTGAAAACAACGAGGTGTGTGTTGATATGCGGTTCACAGGAGTTTCCTCTAGTAGACCGAGTACCCGTAACCGGTAAGTGCAAGAAAGGGCTTCTTGTTTGAGATGAATGTGTAGTGGGGCAACGTCAAAGAGAACTTCGAGCGCTGCCGTAGGAGTTGAAGAGAACGCTCCAGACATCGCCATTAAGCACATCCTTTGGAGATGGCCTAATTTTGATTGGACCGTTCTCACTTCACCCTTTTGCCACCACACAAGACATCCATAAGCCAATATTGGCCGAACCACAGTTGTGAAGATCCATTTGATATACTTGGGTTTTAGACCCCAAGTTGAACCAAAAGTACGCCGGCATTGCCCGAAGGCCATACAAGCTTTCTTGATTCTGAACTCAATGTGAGGTGTCCAGGAAAGCTTGGAATCAAGAATGACTCCAACGTACTTTACCTGTTCAGTCACATCGATTTCAGAATCAAAGAGACGCAAAGGTCGAACGCCATTACGGTTTCGCCTTTCCGTGAAAAGAACAATAGATGTTTTACTCGGATTAACCGAAAGGCCATATTGGCGACACCAACCCTCAACTACCTGAAGGGCGTTTTGCATCAGGTCGAAAAGGGTGCTGATGCACATACCAACTAACAATGTTAGGTAGTCGTCGGCAAAACCATAAGTAGGAAAACCGCTATTATTGAGTTGCCTCAATAGCGTATCTGCTACGAGATTCCACAAAAGCGGTGATAAGACTCCCCCTTGGGGGCATCCACAAACACTCAATTTCCTAATCCCTGCTAGACGCAATGTCGAGAAGAGATATCGGTTTTTGAGCATTTGGTGAATCCAATTGGAAATCATTGGAGATATACCATGACTCCGTGTGGCTTCCAATATGGCATCGAAAGGCACGTTGTCAAAGGCACCCTCGATATCTAAGAAAACACCCAAACAAGATTGCTTTTGAGCGAATGCTTTCTCGATATCGTAAACAACCTTGTGTAAAAGAGTCACAGTGGACTTACCAGATTGGTAGGCATGTTGGTTCACATGAAGAGGCACGTTGGCCAGATAAACATCACGGATGTGATGATCCACAATGCGTTCTAAGCATTTCAGAAGAAAAGAGGTCAAACTGATAGGTCTGAAACTCTTTGCTTCTTCATACGACGCACGACCCACTTTCGGAATAAACTTTACAGTAATATCCCTCCAGGATTTGGGAATATACCCTGTAGCAAAACTGCAAACAAGTAGTTTTTTCAAAACATGTTTGAAATAATCAAATCCCTTCTGAAGCAAAATAGGATAAATCCCATCTGCCCCAGGAGATTTGAAAGGAGCAAAGCTATTAAGAGCCCACTCAATCGATTCTATAGTTACAATACTCCGAGCCGAAGCTAAAGAATCATAACTACAAGAAAAGACATCAGGATCATCCGAAGATGTAATATCTACACATCCAGGGAAGTGTGTGCTGAATAAGCATTCCAGAACTTCCTCATCAGAGGAAGTCAGATCGCCATTTGGCAAACGAAGTTCGTTCACCCGGAAATCCTTAGATTTCGCAAGGATTTTGTTTAACCGACTGACTTCACTCAAGCTGGAAACATTTGTACAAAGGTTTTTCCAGCCGGATCGTTCAGCAGACCGGAGAGCTTTCCTGTAGGCCATGCGAGCCGACCTGAAAGCCTCCGAACCAGCAGAACGTCGTCTGTTCCAACTCTTTCTACATTGTTTCCTGAGTTTCGCCAGATCAGAGTTCCACCAAGGGGTTCCTCTTGTGATCTTCACAGACCGTAGAGGACATGCTTCTTCAAAAGTTTCCATGATGAAGGTCGTTGTAGTATCAACGGCATCATCTAAATCACTTGGAGTGTCAATGGATGGTGAATATCTATGAAATTTGGCTGCAACCAAATCAGTATAAAGATCCCAGTTTGTTGACCGAGGATTCCTGAAACGCAATGTTTGCGAAGTAACATTTAAATGTTCAAAAAAGATGTAGCGGTGGTCAGATAAAGATTCTTCATCTGACACATGCCAATTGGTCAGCTCGTGACTAATTCTGCTAGAGCAAAGCGTTATATCTAACACTTCCTCTCTAGCAGATACCATGAAAGTTGGGCGGTTGCCTATGTTAAGTAATGCAAGATCTGTACAACTTAAGTACTCCATCAAACTGGAGCCTCTCAAGTTAATGTCTTTTTTTTTTCTTTTTCCTTCTAAACCATAGGGGGATAAATCTGCTCATCAGACACCCTAACAGGAAGGTTAGGGTAGTGTGGGGATGAGGCCGTCTTCTACAATGCCAGTAGAAGCCAGGACTACTCTCTCCTCGACCCACTAAAACACATTCCTATGGTCGCCAAACCCTACGTCTCTCCGGAACCACCAAGAAGGTATTGCTTCAGAGAGGGGCTAGTGCATATCGCACCCTCAAGGTTAGCTGCCGTAGCCTAGAAGCAACGAACATCGATGACTCGCACTGGAGAGTCCATCACGATAGCATGCTGGCGCTTAGCCAGTTTCCCGAGTGGTCCTCGCCACTCCCTTTGTCCTCGGAAGGCGGGCAGGGTCAACCCCGCCCGCGCCCTACTGCTGAGCGGACATCAAGAACTGATGCCCACATGCAACCCGATCTGACCTGCTGAAGGCAAGGGTATCACTACCCTTCAGGCCTTATCAGCTGCATCCGTAGGTTGCAGACAGCAGGGTCTCACCTACCCCGACCCTTGCCGGGGACCCCTTTCCAACCGCGGGCTCAGATCCAACCCAGTAGACTGACGCCACGACAGCACCGCTACCGGGACTTCCTCTCCGCGGCCACTTAATCGCTGTAAGGGTCGATCTTGACCGCAGGGCACCGGTATGACCTACGAAGCCGACTTCGAACCCCTGGACCACCTCTTGTACTGCATCTGGACTAGCCATTCTCCGAGTCCACGCGCCACCTCCTTTGTAGCTCCCAGACGATATGGGTGATAGCCGTTGAAACGGCATTCCAGCTAATCTCATCCCTACACATTCTCTGGACCAAGTTGTCCGGAGTTGTGTCCTCCCCGCATGTGGCAAGCATGCGGTCACGCATTGTGCGAAAACGCGGGCACACGAACAAAACGTGTTCCGCCGTTTCCTCTAAACCATTGCACACTGGGCATTCGGGAGAATCCGCATGCCCGAAACGGTGTAGATACTGTCGGAAGCAACCATGACCTGTAAGGACCTGTGTCAGGTGGAATGAAACTTCCCCATGGCGCCTATTAATCCAACTATCTACCCTCGGTATCAACCTATGGGTCCACCTTCCTTTGGTGGAACTGTCCCACGCGCGCTGCCATTTGACCATAGAGGCCATCCTGACAGTCTTGCGTATGCCTCTTGTGCCGCGCATTTCGAAGCACTCCATATCCTCACTGATAAGAATGCTGATGGGCACCATACCAGTAATGACACAGAGAGCGTCGTGTGACACGGTACGGTACGCGCTTGCAACCCTCAGACACATAAGCCTGTAAGTACTTTCCAGCTTCCGTCGGTAGCATTCAGTACTTAGCGCGGTACCCCACGCCGGGCCGCCATACCTAAGTATGGACGTAGCAACACTAGCCAGAAGCTTGCGCTTACTGGCGTACACCGCTGAGCTATTGGACATCATCCGGGACAGTGCCGCAATAGCTGTGGAGGCTCTTTTACAGGCATAATCGACGTGGCTACCGAAGGTAAGCTTATCGTCGATCATCACGCCCAAGTGCTTGACAGAGCGCTTCGACAGGATAGTGCACTCTCCTACACTGATCTCCGTCTGCTGCGCCGACTGCATGTTGTTAACAACCGTCACCTCTGTCTTGTGGTGAGCCAGCTCCAGTTTTCTGGACCGCATCCACGCCTCCACAACCTTGATCGAGTGGTCGGTAGTCAACTTCACCTCCTCGATCGTTTCACCGTAGACTTCGAGCGTAATATCGTCGGCAAATCCGACAATCACCACTCCCACTGGGTACTCTAACCTCAACACCTCGTCGTACATGACATTCCATAACACCGGACCCAGGATGGAACCTTGCGGGACTCCTGAGGTTATGTGAAAGCACTTCCGACCCACCTCCGTGTCGTATACTAGTACGCGATTCTGGAAGTAGCTTCCGAGAATCTTGTACAAGTACTCCGGTATCCCCAGACGCAAGAGCGCATCAGCAATAGCAGCCCAACTGGCGCTATTAAATGCATTCCTTACATCCAGAGTCACTACCCCGCAAAAGCGAATTCCCCTCCTCTTAGGCTCGAGTGCTTTCTCGGCGGTTTTTGTAACCGACAAGATAGCGTCTACGGTGGACCTCCCCTTCCGGAAGCCATACTGGTTGCTCGAGAGACCATTTACGCCCTCAGTGAACTTCAACATTCTATTGAGGATGATCTTTTCGAGCACCTTCCCCGCCGTGTCAATCAAGCATATTGGTCTATATGCCGACGGGTCTCCGGGTGGTTTCCCCGCCTTTGGCAATAGTACCAGGCTCTGCCTCTTCCAAGCTTCTGGGAAAACTCCCTCGTCCAGGCATTTCTGCATAGCAGACCTGAACATCTCGGGAGCTTCTGCAATAGCTACTTTTAAGGCCAGGTTCGGAACTCCGTCCGGACCTGGGGCCTTACCTACGCTAAGGGACTTAGCTATCCCCGCAAGTTCCACATCGGTGACCATTTCCTCATCGCCAGCCCCAGTCCCCGGCTGTCCTACGAAAGGAGGCCAAGGACTAGGATCATGACGCGGAAAAAGTCCTCCAATGATCCCCTCCAACATCTCTGGAGATTGCTCTGTAGGAGCCATCACACCTCTCGTCTTGGCCATAACGATCCTGTAGGCATCACCCCACGGGTTCGTATTGGCACTCTGACAGAGACCCTCAAAGCAGGCCTTTTTGCTTGCTCTTATCTCGGTCTTGAGCGCGGCTTTTGCAGCGGCGAACACCACCCGCCGTTCGTTTCGCTCTTCCTCTGATCGTGCTCGCTGCATCCGCCGCCTAGCCCGTAGGCAGGCGCGGCGCAGGTCCGCAATCGCGTCGGTCCACCAGTAAGCCGGTGGCCTCCCATTTCTAGGGTGGACTCTCCTAGGCATGGTCGCATCACACGCACGTGAGAGCACCGCTACCAGCTCGTCGCCGTCTAAACCGAGTAAGTTTCGCTCACGGCGGAGCGCTTCCCTAAATACCTCTTCGTCGAAGTATGATGTCTTCCACCTACGAGGGCTTGGCCTTGGCCTAGCCGCCTCTTCTTCTATCCGCTGTCTGCTGTTGTTGTAGTCGATACTGTAGCGAACCGCCAGGTGGTCGCTATGAGTGTAGCCATCATCTACTCTCCAGTTCGAACTACTTGTTAGGCCAGGACTACAAAAGGTCACGTCAATAATTGACTCCGCTCCGTTTCGACTATAGGTACTCTTGGTACCGACGTTAGCCAAGTCGACATCTAAGATGGCCAGTGTTTCTAGCAGGATCTGACCCCGCTGGTTCGTGAAACGGCTTCCCCATTCCACAGCCCAGGCATTAAAGTCACCCGCTATTACCACCGGCCTTCGCCCTGTTAGCACGGTCGTTAGGCGGTCCAGCATTTGCGTAAACCGCTCGATCGGCCACCGCGGAGGCGCATAACAGCTACAGAAGAAGACCCCGTTTACTTTGGCGACCACGAAGCCCTCATAGGTAGTAGACACCAACTCCTGCACGGGGTATTTACCCGTCGTCCATATCGCCGCCATTTTCCTGGTCCCATCCGAGGCCCAATTGCCGTTGCCGGCGGGTACTCGGTATGGGTCCGAAATGATGGCGATATCCGTCTCCCACTCAGAAACCGCCTGACAAAGCAGTTGCTGAGCCGCATCACAGTGGTTCAGGTTCAGCTGCGTTACCTGCACTGTGATTTGTTGCTCACTGCGGCTTTCTTAAAGGCCGGGCACCCTGGACCACCCATCGCATGTCTGTTTTTCGAGGTTTTCCCGGTACAGATCATGCAGATGGGCGGACTCGTGCAGCTTTGGGCCTTATGACCTTCAGCGCCGCATCGCCTACACAGTTTGCGCCTGTCGGGGCCTTTGCAGTCCCACGACTTGTGTCCTGGTTCCAGACACCTGAAGCAAACCTCTGGTGGCTCGTGGAATGTCAGGTGACAAACACACCAGCCCACCTTTATACTCCCTACTTTAACGGACTTTTTAACATCCGCCACAGGTAGCTGAACCAGAGCTATCTGTGTCCCTGCTGGCCCCTTCCGCAGCCTGACGGCTGTGGCGGCCACCTGAACATCGCACTGTTGCCGCAGTGCCGTGACGAGCTCTTCCGCTTCGGTGATCTCGTCTAGGTCTTTGACCTTCAGAGTCGCCTCATGCGTAAGAGCCCTCACCTCCACTCCATCTCCAAGGACCTCTTCTGCCAGCCTCTTGTAGGCGGCGCCCTTGTGATCCTTCTGGCGCTTAAGCTCCAGGATCATTTCGCCCGTACGAGTACGTCTGATACTGCGTACGTCGGCTCCAAGACCCTCGAGCTTGGCGTCGCACCTCATCGCCTTCAAGACGTCCGAGTATTTCGACTGTTCGGTCTTGATGACGATAGCGTCACCTTTTTCGCGCCTGGCACCTGCCTTCCTACGCCTTGGCTTGGCGACCTGCACTTCTACCTGCGGATTCCCCTTCTTCTTCCTCTTCCGCTCTACCTTTGTCCAAGGAGGGTCCTCTCCTTGGATCGCCCTGCTCTGCGGCTGCTGAGGGCCCACCATTGGTCGCAACCCCTTGTTCCCATCATTCCGGGACGGGCCGGCCTTTTCAGGCCCACCCTTCCCAGCTTTCCGGGAACCCTGGCTGGGGTCCGACTTTCCAGCGTTACCACCGGCTTTCGGGGTTATTATACGCCTGGCCTTGCGGGCGCCGCCAGACAGCTCCTCACCTGACGGCTGCCTCGCCCGCTTCTGCGAATGCTTGTCGCTTTTGTCGCGAGCATTCGCTTCCACTCTCTTCGGACTACCCGCGAAGGAGAAGGCCTCCGTTTGTGTAAACTTAGACGCTTTCTCCTTTGCGGGTTCCGCCGCTGCAGCAGCCAGCAACGCAACCGCGTGCTCCTGCTTGGCATTATCGACAGACGCCCTAAGCCGAAGCAAGGCCGTTTTCAGGTCCTTGCTTATATTCGACTTAGTTGTCGCAAAGTCGATAATTTTGCCGAGCTGCTGCTCAGCTACCTCAAATGCGGGCCGTCCTTTTTCTGCAACTTGGCTGATGGCCCTCAGCAACCATGCTCCGTCCATGACCTCCGCCGGCTGGCTTGCCGTGGAGTGGACAGGAGCTCCCACGCTTGAGCTGCGTAAGCAGCTTCCAGCACCTGACTCCTCGCTTCTCCTTGTAGGAGACCTCATCAACCCGCTTCTTGCGAAGGGGTTGATCGCACCGCTACTACCTGATACACTTGATTTAGAATTTTGTTTACTCATATTTGATTCCCACGAGTCGCACGAGAAAGAATGTCCACCACGCCAGAGCTCTGCATTAACGCGGTAAGGGACAGCTTACTGTGAGGGGTGCCCAGGTGCCCCACAGGCTCCGTTAAAGATCGAGCATCTTTTTCACCCCCTCGATCACTCATTCCTCGGCACGGGTCGCTTGACACCTTGAATTGGGGTTAGTAGTCCTATTCTTAGCCGGCAACTACGCGGCTGACTCGCAAGCGGGGGGGTGCGTCAGGCCCCAGGACATCCGTCCCTGCTGCCCCAACAAGTTAATGTCTGAGCTGCCCCAGATGATATGGTGAGCATTAGCATCACTGCCAACAATTAGCGGAAGGCCTTTTGAAGTGCAGTATGCGATGACTTGTTTGAAAGCATCCGTAGGGGATGGTTCATCATGCGGTAAATACACAGAACAATAGACGTATTTCCTGTTGAGGTTTCCAACAGATACATCAGTTGTGATAGCACATACATCTCTGGTGGTTAGTTCAGAGATGAGTGTAGCAACTATTGCGTTGTTGACAAGCACACAGGCTCGAGGCATGACACGCGAGTTTGCCATTTCATGTTTACTGAAAGTGGCAAACACCGGGTTCACAAGGTTTCCTAGATAGAAATTTCCCTTACGAAAGTAAGGTTCTTGTACCAAGGCCACTTGGGCGAAAATTAATGCAATGTCCACACATTCTTATACTACCGGATCCCGCATGCTTCCTTTGCAGTCTTTTCATACTCCCATCATTCTGATTTGTGTTACAAATATGGTGTCATATGCTGTATTTAAGTCAAAAATATTCATTTAACACACGAATGTTGCATGAATGTAGTATGTGACGGTAGTACGTAGCAATGTAGCATTAGTCATGACTGGGAGCCCCTGAAACGCCCTGAGACGCCCTGCAGACCCCTAGAATCCCATGAGACTCCTTGATGCACCCCTGAGATCTCTTGGAACCTCCTGAGCCCCTCTAAATCCCTTGAGACCCCCTGGAACGTCTTAAAGTCCCCATGAGACCCCTGAAAACCCTTCGACCCCTGAACCCCTTAAAGCGACCCTGCAACCTCCCTTTGCTCTTCTCTATAAACGCTCCCTGACTACCGTTTCAATAGTTACCGTCATTATTACATTTTCTTATGAACAATTTTGGATCTGAGTAGCCCTCCTTCATTGTGAGCAGGGCATAAAAAGGATGCATTATTGAAAGTGCATAAAACAATCATAAAAAGAAGTTTTAGTGTATACTCCGCAGCTCGAAACAGAAGGCCTTATAAGCTACTAAACGCAATATTTCCTGGGATTCTAGATGAAATGCCTCATAGTATACCAGACTAAATGCCTCCTGATATTTCGGACGAAGTGCCCTCTGAGTTTTCAAAACGGATTTCCCCTAGGATTTTGGATGTAATGCTTCATTGAATATCAGACAGAATAATCCATGGGGTACCAGAAGGAATACCCTCCAAAAATCCGGATGAAATATATCCTGGGATTCTATATGGAATGTCCCCTGAGATTTATAACGGACTGCCCCCTCCTGAGATTGTAGATGGATTACCCCCAATGAGGTTCCTAACGGATTTCCCCCTGAGATTCCAGACTAAATGCTCCCTGGGATTCTAGATGGAATGTAAACTAGAAATCCAGACAAAATTCTCCCTAAGATGTTAGACGGAATGCTCTCTAGAATTCCGAACAGACTGCACCTTAGATTATGGACGGAATGCCACCTTGAGGTTCCTGATGGATTTCCCCCAGGGATTCCAGGTGATTGAGTCTGGCCAAATTTCCCATTGCAAATCCGGATTGAATTTCCCATGGGATTCTAGAAGCAAAGTTCCCTGGAGTTCTGGATGGCAAGCCCCCGGGATTCTGAACAGAGAGGCGTTCCGGACGGACTGCCCCCTGCATTTCTTAATGTTTTTTTTCCCTGGGAATCCGGACGGACTGTCCCCTGAGATTTTTGATGGATTCCTCCTGCAATTCTAAATGGAATGCCTCATAGAATACCAGACGGAATGCATCCTGAGTTTCTTTACGAATATTTCCTGTGATTTCCGGCAGAATTTCCCGCTGGATTCGACAGAATCCCTTATGGAATTTCAAACAAAATACTCCGTGAGGTTTTAGACGGAATGCTCTTCAAATTTTCTTACGAATATTTCACTGGGGTTCCCGACAGAATTTTCCATAGTTTTGTAGGCAAAATACGTTTTGGAGTTCCTGACTAAATACTGGGTTCTAGAAGAAATGCCCCATGGAATTCCGAACGGATTGACCCCTCCCTGAGATTACTGACGGATTTTTCCTAGAGCTTGCTGACGTGTATCAGGGATCCAAAACCCAGGAATCTAAAACCTCCTGAGAAGACACCCCAACAATTGAATTCAAAATTTCTCCATAAAATATTTTACAGGAAGTTCCTCGAAGATTTTTCCAATTTTTTTGTTTAAAATTTTCTTTTTTTTCCAAAAATCTTTTATTAATTGGTTTTGATTTTTATTTTCATGAAACAGCACGAAATATTTTAGTTGAACTAATAACAGCTCCAAAACACTTTGTAGGATTGGGAAAAGCTTTAGCTGAAGTATATTTAATCGACTGAAAAAAATCTAGGAGTATTCTCTGCGGAATTGTCAGAAAAAATCTGAGGAACTCTTAAAAATATATTCAAAAAAAAAACCTTTGGAAAATTTCCTAAAATGTCCTCTTCCAAGTTCCAGAAGATATTCTAGAATTATATTGTGGAAGAAATTTCTGGTATAATCATCATAAGAATTTCTAGAAGAATCATCGACGAAATTTCAGGTAGAATATTTTGGGATAAATTTGAGAGGACTCCTGGAGAAAAGATCTGGAGAAATCCTTGAATGAACCTCTGAAGGATTCCCTGAAAAAACTTTTGAAAACATTTTGGAAAAAAACCCTCGCAGAAACTCTCAATGGATTTTCTGGTCTTTGGATGAACCAATGAAAGAGTAAGTTTTCGATGGATTCTCGAACAAAAATTACTACAAATACTTCTCGACGGAATTTAGTAGGATTCCTCGGAGAAAATTATGGAAGATGCTAAGAATAAATTTCTGGAAAAAATGTCACAACCTTTCGAACAAATCTTTGCTGAAACTTTCAGAATAATCTCTGGAAAGAAGTTCCCATATGCATGTTTGCAAGATCGTCTGGAAGATTTTTTGGGTGAATCCTTGAAAGAGCCTTCGCAGGGAAATCATCGGAGAAATTCATAAATTTATGCCATCGGAGAAACTTCTGGAGGAATCTTCGAGAAATTTCTAACGGGATTTAAGGAGGAATCCTTGAATTCATTTCTGAAGGCATCCTTAGAGGAATCATCAGAGATACTTTTAAAGGAATCCTAGCATGAATTTATGGAGGGATCTTGGGATAAACTTTTAAAGGACAAGTTGGAAATAAAAAAAACTGAAAACAAAAACGTGTTTGCAGTATTCTTCGAAAAGATGTGAGTTAAGTCGCGCCACGAATGCGTAAAACATTTTCGGCATGTCTGCTTGGGTCGTATTGACACCAATATATTACTATAGTCAATGAAGGATTTTCTATGCATATCTTGGGGAAACCTCTGAGAAATTCTTTATACACCCAAACCTTATTTTACGTCCACTATTGGCTTAGCGATAAAAAATTTTACCGACAAAATAATGATCAAAATACACATGTTTATATTTTTGTACACTTCTCACAATCACGAAGATGTTTCAAAAAATATAAAACTGTTGAGTTTGCTCATTGTCTTAGCGGTAGAATTTTTTGTCGTTTAGCCAAGCATGGACGTAAAAAAAGGACGAGGTGTATAGACCTTGGGGCCCATCCATATAGCACGTGGGCAGAAAAATCGTGGTGTTTACCTCCTCCCCCCTCCTCGTGCACAAACGTGGACTTTGCTTTGAATCCTACCCACCTCCCCGATTGTGCACGTGGACTTCAGAAAAAAAAGTTTTTTTTTCATTTTTTTGAACAATTTAAAAATGTTATTATTAAAGTTTTCAGGGAAATTGTTTTGTTTAATGTAATAAATTTCAAATATTCTATAGCTATCGTAATACAAATTAACAATATTTTGTTTATCAGAACGTTTCGTCAATCTAAGGTTGTCTTTTTTTTTTGTTGAGATAATTTTTATGTGAAGCATTCTGTAAACTTCTGATTTTTTTATTTGCATAAACAAAAACCCACATTTCGAGAAAGCATAAGATTTAGGCTGGTTAATGTTTGGGCAAATTAAAAAAACAACACTATGAGGTAAACCTGCAAAATTTCGAAGGATTTGAACATTTCTACAGATATTTTGAAACTTCGAAGTAGTTTTGAAAATTGATATGAAATTGCAAGTAATCTATTGAGAAATTTAACGACAATTTTCAAAGATACTACAACACTGTTATGATCTACACTAATTTTCAAAATTCCAGAATACTCTTTGATAAAGATTTTAGAAGAAAAACTTATAAGAGAACTGTATCAATGATACGAAATTATTTGTTTCCTTGATGAAAATTGTTTTATTTTTAGATCAATGTTGTCCACGTGGACATTTGACAGACCCACCCCCCTCTCCATTCCCACGTGGTATATGGAAGAAGGAACAGAAGGAAATTTTGTAGAATCTTTAGAGCAAGCCCTCGAAAAAAAAAAAATCGTGGTTGTCAGCTAAAAATTTCAGATTTTTTCTGGATATTTTTTTTTTAAATCGCGCGGTTGGCCACCACCGTCAGTACCACACTAATGCTGAGTACAAAAAACGAAATTTTTTCAACGTATTGTACAAAATACAACAGTGCGATCGCTCGAGGATTAAAGCAAATATTTGGATGAAATGCCGAAGGCATCTTCTACGCAAAGCAATCAGAAAGGAAGTTCTCGAGTAACTTTTGGAAGAATTCTTAATAGTTATTTTTGTAACGAGTTACAAATGGTTTATTATTTCAGCACGAGTCGTACATTTATCTAACGAGTCTTGCCAAGAGCAACTCATTTGAGTAGCGTAGTGTTCATAATGCAACTCAAATGAGTTGCAATATGAACATTATGCAACCTTCATTCATTATGCAATTTATTTTAGTTGCATAATAAACTGGTACAGAAAAATAGGTCATTAACACTCCCACTGCCATGCTATAAATCACTTACACCAACTGCCATGCCTCAAAACAGTGGGAACGGTATTTTTCAACTGCTAATATCTCAGCCGTTTTTTATCCGATTTGCAAAATTTTTGAAGCTATGAATTTTCCCAGCCTTCTAGATGAATATAAAATTTTCAAACTATGGATTTGACCAAAGTTCTATTTTTGAGTACTCAAAAACCCGGAGCAAGTACCGTCAAACGGGGTTACTTGCAACAGCGGTGTAACTTGCAACACGATGATATTCACTAAATGTGAAGCATTTTCTAATAAAAATAAAAACTAGTATGCCCTCCTATTTCGGTTATAGAGATTATGTGTATCAAAGATCGATTTAATATAAAAATTAGCTTTGTTTCTTTGTTTATAGCTTAGCTACACTGTTAAAACTGATTGCTCATTTTATGCCATAAAAACAAGTATGAAAATCGTGCTTGACCTCTCCCTTATGGTAAGTGCGATAAGTCTGATGACCTTTCTTGCAGTTAGCGTACCTAATAGTAAGCTTAGCTAAACGATAAAAGTTTGATAAACTTATCGACTAAGTAATGTAAAAAATCATTATTATATTCGACAACCACTATGGGGTAACTTGCAACAGTTGAATTTGACGAAACCTTCTATTATTTATCTTCATTTCACGATAAACTTGACAGAAATAACCGAAATGGATCATTTATTGATTACGTAACGCGTTCATTTTCAAATGACAATTCATTTTTTACATTTTTTTGCACGTGACCTTCAAACATTGTTAGGAAATACCACATTTTGAAGTTTCATTCATGTTTCATCATGTTAAAAGTTCAATTTTTGTTTATGAACGCTGTAAAGCAATCACCAATATCAATTCTGAACCTAGATTGAGTTAATTATTTCAGTTTAATGCCCAAATTAGCGAGTTTGAAATTTACAAAGTCGAATAGGTGTGTTTCAATCATGTTTATTTAGCTGAAATTGTCAAACACCACTTCAAACTGAAAACTACTTGAAGATGACTCACTCTACCATTTCAAGAAATGACAATAATCATTGTTGACATTTTGTAATGAGTGCTTAGTCAAGAGAATCATATATATTTTGTGTTTGAGGGACGTGAGACCTGTTGCTAAACGATATACTCTCGCTTGCAATAACTATCAATCCTTTCATGAAAAATTATATGTCAATTGGTTAGTGTACATCTTTTCATGGTATGTTTCATGCACAACATCAAAAATTTACAATACGACTAAATGCTAGAATGTTAGTTCTGTTTAATGATAGCTAACTTAGCTTCATGTCCTATGTTGCAAGTTACCCCACAGATGGGGAAACTTGCAACAAGCATGTATTTCGCACCTCCTGATTAGGTGGCAACGTATTTTGGTAAACCAAGTGCTGCATAGTATTCTACTCGGGGTAATTAGCGTACACGATGCTTCACAGGATTTTTCAAATGTTTAGATTTTCAATGATATTGCTTCAAAGTCGAAAAGTGTTGCAAGTTACCCCATTTGACGGTACCTTAAAAAATACTATTTTTCTGGAGCCATTCCGAATGTAAATTAGTTTCCACGCTTATTTTAATGTTGAATTGCCCATATTAATAAAGCAAAATTATTGCAAAGAAATATATGGAGATACTCATTATTTAAGACTATAAAATCTTCACAAAATTACGTATAATACAGAAAATTTGTATATTCGATTTGAACTTTGTATTCATCGCGACAACCCCTGTGTTTTATTGCTTGAAACCAATCACGTGCACATGAGAAATCTTTTTCCAAACGATTGTGAAAAGTGTGAATCTCAGAAACTACAAAATTTTCATAAAATCACGTATAATGCAGGAAATTCGTATTTTCAGTTTGAACTTTACGTCCATCGCGACAATCCCCATGTTATATTGCTTGAAAGCAATCACGTGTACATAAGAATAGATTTACAGATAAATGGGGACAAGTGTGAATCATAAAAACTACAAAATCTTCACAAAATTACGTACAATACAGAAAATTTGTATATTCGATTTGAACTTTGTATTCATCGCGACAACCCCTGTGTTTTATTGCTTAAAAACAATCACGTGTACATGAGAAAACTTTTTCAGAACGATTGTGAAAAGTGTGTATTTTAGGAACTACAACATTTTCACAAAATCACGTATAATACAGGAAATTTGTCTTTTCAGTTTGAACTTCACGTCCATCGCGACAACCCTTGTGTTTATTGCTTGAAAACAATCACGTGCACATGAGAAAGCTTTTTCCAAACGATTGTGAAAAGTGTGCATTTTAGAAACTACAAAAGTTTCATAAAAACACATATAATACAGGAAATTTTGATTTTCAGTTTGAACTTTACGTTCATCGCGACAATCCCCATGTTATATTGCTTGAAAATAACCGCGTGTACATAAGAATACATCTACAGATAAATGGGGACAAGTGTGAATCATAAAATTTCAAAATCTTCACAAAATTACGTATAATACAGAAAATTTGTATATTCGGTTTGAACTTTACATTCATCGCGACAACCCCTGTGTTTTATTGCTTGAAAACAATCACGTGTAGATAAGAAAACTTTTTCCGACAACCCTTGTGTTTATCGCTTGAAAACCAATCACGTGTACATTAGAAAACGTCTTCCAATCGATTGTGAAAAGTGTGTGTTTTAGTAACTACAAAAATTTCATAAAATCACGTATAATACAGAGAATTCGTATTTTCAGTTCGAACTTAACGTTCACCGCGACAATCCTTGTGTTTTATTGCTTGAAAATAATCACGTGCACATAGGAAAACTTTTTCAAAGGATTTGTGAGAAGTGTGAATCATCAAAACTACAAAATCTTCACAAAATTACGTACAATACGGAAATGTTGTATATTCGGTTCGAACTTTACACTCATCGTGACAATCCTTGTGTTATATTGTTTCAAAGCAATCACGTGTATATAAGAATAAATTTACAGATCACTGGAAACATGGATTCCTACAATTTTTTTCTTCTAGGCATTCCTACAGAAATTGTTTCAAGAATTGTTGAGAAAACTTTCCTGGGATTTCCTGAGTAATTCCTCGGACCTGGTGTGATGGTTAGTTAGAGCACAGGCATTTCACCCCGAGGACCTGGGATCAAATCCCACTCCCGAAAAAACACACACAATGTGAGTTCTTCCTTCGGAAGGGAAGTAAAGCGTGGGTCCCGAGATGAACTAGCCAAGGACTAAAAATCCCGTAATACAGATAAAAAAAATAATTCCTCATGGGATAGCTTATGAGATTCCTCATTGAATTTCTTCAGGAATTCATCCTGAGATTATTTCTTCTGTGTTTATTTCAGGAACAACTGCAGGAATAATTTTAAAAATTCCTCCAAGAATTCCCCAGGAACTCTTTTAAGAAATTCTTTAGGACTTCCTCTTGGAATTCTTTCAGGAATTCTTCTAGGAATTAATACAGTACTTTCTCCAGGAACTTTTTATGGATTCCCTTAGGAATGCCTCTTGGAATTGCAGGATTCATCCTGGGGTTTCTACAGCAACGCCTGCAGGGATTCCTTCAGGAACGGCTACAGGGATACATCCAAAAGTTCACCCACTCTTTCTAGAATTACTTCAGGATTTCTCCAAGAATTCCATCTGTCATTTATTCAGGAACTTATCATGGGATTTCTCCACGAATTTGTTCAGGAATTCCTCTAAGAATTCTTCCAGTGATTTCTCTGGGGATTGTTTCAGGGATTCCTCTAAAAACTCCTCCAAGGAATCCTACTGAAATGCCTCTAATTTTTTTATCATATTCCTTTAGGAATTCCTTCAGAAATGCTTCCAGGAATTCTTTTAGAGATTCCTCCAGGAGTTTCTCCAGAGATTCCTCAGGAAATCCCTACACGCTTTCCTCTAGGGTATCTTCCAGAAACTCCTCCAAGAATTTCTCCAAGGCTTCACTCGGGAATTCCTTCTGAGATTCTTTCTGGAACAACTTATTTCAAAAATTAGGATTCCTTCAGGAATTTCTCCTTGAATTCTTTAAGGAACTCCTCCAGGTATAAATTCAGTACCTCCTTCAGGAACTGTTTAGGGATTTTTTTGGGAATTCCTTGGGATTCTATAAGAATTCCTCTAGAGTTTTCTTCAGGAACTGCTTTTGGGGTTCCTCCAAGAATTCCATCAGGAATTTCCCTAGGAATTCCTACAGGATTTTTTCCAGTAATTATTCAGGGGATTCCTCCAAGGGTTATTCCAGATACTCCTACAGGAATTCCTCCAAAGATTTTTCCAGGAATTTATTCAAGGGTTCCTCCAAGAATTCCACTACGAATTCTCCTCGGCATTCTTCCAGGAATTTATTCAGCGAATTTCCAGGGATTCCAACTTGGATTCATGAAGAAAATTTTCCAGGGTTCTTTTCAGCGATTTTTCCAGATTTTCCTCCAGTAATTACTGCAGCGATTCCTTCAGGAATTCTGCAAAGAGAATTCTTCCAGAAACTTCTTCGGGGATTTCTGCACGAATTTCTCTAAGGATTCCTCTAGGGATTTTTCAAAAATTCTCTTGAGGATTTCTTCATGAATTCCTCCAGAAATTCCTCTAGAAATTCCTCCATGAACTTTTCAAGATTTTTACAAAATTTTTACAAAAAAATCTCCCAGAGTTCCTTTAGAGATTCCTCCAGATATTCATCCAATAACTATTTCAATGATTCCTCTAGGGGATTTCTCCAGGTAATCTTCCAGATATTCCTCCAGAAATTCTCACAGAAATATCTCCAGGAATTCCTCTAGGATTTAGTCTAGGAATTGCTCCAGGAACTCCTGCAGGAAAATCTCCAGGAAATGCCCCAGGAATTTCTTCAGGAGTTGATACAAAAATTGCTCCTGGACATTCTTCAGAAATTATGTCATCAATTTCTCCAGAAAATCCTTTAGGAATTTCTTCGAAAATTCTTTCAGGAAATTCGCCAGGAATACCTTAAGGATTTTTTAGGATTTCCTTCAGGCATTTCTCCAGGAATTACTCCAAATATTGTTTCAAGAATTGTTTCAATGATTCCTCCTGGGATTTCTCCATGAATTTCTCCAGGGCGTTTCTCAAGAATTCCTCCGGAAAATCCTTCGAAGACTCCTCCAAGAAATACTTCAAAGATTCATCCAGGAAATCGTTCAGAAATTCCTCTAAGAATCTTCTAGGGATTTCTTCAGAAATCCTTCCAGGGTACTTTCATGAATTCCTCTAGAAATTCCTCTAGGAGTTGCTTCAGGAATTCCTCCTGGGATTTCTCACAAATTTCTCTAAGGATTCCACTAGGCATTAGTTCAGTAATTCCTTCGAAAATTTTTCCAGGAATCCCTTCAGAAATTCCTCTAGAAAATCCTTCAGGAATTTCTCAAGGGATTTTTTCAGAAAAATAAATTTTCCAGATTTCCTTTAGAGATATTTCCAAAAATTCATCCAGCAATTCTTTCAAGAATTTCTCTAGAGATTCATCCAGGAATTCCTTCAAGGATTCCTCCAACACTTCTCACAGGAATACTTCTAGGAATTCCTCCAGGCATTCCTTCAGGATTTTATCAATGAATTTCTCCAGGAACTCCTCCGGGAATAACTCCAGGAATTTATTCAGAAATTCTTCCAGGAAATGCTCCTGGACATCTTGCAGATTTCAGATTTTTCCAGAGATTCTTCCGGGAAATTCTTCCCAGGAAATCCTCCAGAAATTCCTCTAAGGATTCTTCCAGGAAATCCTTCTGAAATTTCTCAAGGGATTTTTCTAGAAATTTCTCCAGAAATTCGTTCCAGAATTCCTTTGGATATTTCACCAGGAGTTGCTCCAAGATCAGGTGTTTATCCAGGAATTGCTACTGGGTCTCATCCAAGAATTCCTCAGGGGGTTACGCCAGGAATTCATTTAAAAGTTGCTTCATGCATTCCTTCAGGATTCTCACTAGAGATTTTTTCAGGAATTGCTTCAGACGTTCCTCCAGGAATTCCTTCACGGATTACTCCAAGAATTTCTTCAGAGGTTCCTTCAGTAATTCCTCAAAGACTTTCTCTAGGAATTCCTTAAGAGATTTCTTCAAAAACTTTTCTAGGGATCCCTCCTATAATTCTTTCAAGATTTTTTTTAAGAAATTACTCCAAGGAACCCTCATGAAATTTACATAGGATTTCTTCTAGGAATTCCTCAAGAGATTTCTTCACAAATTTCTCGATGGAATCCTCCCAGAGTTTATCCAATAATTCCTCTTGATATAGTTTTAGATAATACTCCAGGGATTCCTACGGAAATTCTTACGGCATTTTTCCTGGAAGTCTTCCAGGGATTGCTCGTGGAATTTTACAATTGATATCTTCAAAAATTCCTCTCAGGTTCTTTTTTAAAAATGTAGTAAGAAGTTTCTTCAGAAATTTCAGAAATTCTTCAGTCATCTTTTGCAGGGATGTGCCCACAAATTTCTCCAGGATTATTTGATATGTTTTTATTATTCCAACAATTTCTGGAGAAATTTATGCAGCGAACAGTATTGGAAGATAATTTAATAAAGATGCATAGAAGAAGCAAGAAATTGTCTAAGGATTCTTTTAGTAATCCCTCCAGCAGTTTCTTCAGAAGTTTACTCAGCGATTCCATTCGTAATTCTTTCAATAAGCGAGACTATTAGTCCTCCAGGGAATCTTCCAAGCAACACACATGCCACAAAAAAGTCACGGCAGGGCAGGTTTTAGATTATGCAGAAGTCACAGTGACTTACTACATATAAACATCTAGATACTTACATGCTAAAAGTGCTTTCATACATTTCTCCAGGGAATCCTTCAGAAATTCACCCAGGAAAGACTCTTTCGGAATTCTCCCATGAATTCATCCAGAAATTTCTCTCAAAAATGCAGCAGGAATTCCTCCAGGAAATTCTTCTTAAATTCTTCCAAACATTTTTCTTTGAATAAACCCTAGGATTTTTTAAATTCTTCTAAGGATCCTTCTGGAAATACGTTCATTGACATTTCTGTAGGATTATGCTCTGACATTAGCTCATGCAGTATATGGGTATATAATACCACCTTCAGAGAGATTCCAGCAAGGATGTACTCGGAACAATTAGACTGAAGCTTATTTCAAAATAATTATGCAAAGAGGATGCCGCTACGAACGTTGTGTTTTCACCAAAAGTAAAACAAAATCTGTATTTTACGTAATTTTGTGAAGATATTGTAGTTCTAATAGTTCCTCATTCTCACAGTTATTCTGAGAATGTATTCTTATGTACTTGATTATTTTCATGCAAAAAAGCAATAAGGTTGTCACGATCAATGCTGAGCTCGAACTTAAAATACATTTATCTTGCATTATACCAGTGGTTTTCAACCAGGGGGGAATTCCCCCATAGGGGGGAATTTCGTTCTTTCATGCGGGAAATTGCCAATTCAAAAATATTATCTTATGATTTTATCTAAAGAACGAAAAAAAAAATTTTCAACATTGAAAATTTTCAGTGTATCGTGAATCATCGTCGTCAATTTGTAAGTGTACACTCTCAGAAAAAATCATGTAAATTTAAGTTCACTTGAATGCACATAAAAGGAGCGGCCCGTTTGACACTAATTTACGGCTTCTATCACAAATAAAGTCGAGCTAGCAATCGCTAGAGCTGAAGCGAGAGATAAAACATGTGAGAGTAACCCTGTATTTCACGTAATATTTTGAAGATTTTGTAGTTTTCAAGAATCATACTTATCATGCGCATGTGATTGTTTAAAAAAATAATACACAGGGTTTGTCACGATGAATGTTGAATTCCAACCACAAATACAAACTTCCTGTATTATACGTAAAATTGTGAAAACTGTGCAGTTTTTAAGATTCATACTTCTCCCTATCGCTGTGGAAATGTATTCTTATGTATGTATGTGATTGTTTTGAAGCAATGAGAGACATGGACTGTTGCGACGGACGTGAAGTGTAAAACTGAAAATAAAAATTTCCAGTATTTCACGTAATTTTGTGTTTTTTTTTAAGTTTCTAAGATTTACACATTTCACATTCGTTTTGAAAAAGTATTCTTATGCACATGCGATTGTTCTCAAGCAATAAAACACAGGGGTTGTTACGGAAAATGTGAAGTTCGAACCGAATATACTTATTTTCTGCAGTGTTGGTAAACACTCAAATTCTCAAATCTCATGGTTGAGTTGTATCACGCGCGATTCTTGACTCGCCAAACTCACCGCCGAAAAAATCATGCATGAGTTGACTCATGATTTCACTCATTCCTTTATTTCTTGGTGTTCTTAATGTTTACATCGAAGTTTTTAGGATTATATGATAAAACAAAAGCAAATCTAGCGTACAACAACATTGATTGCCGTGCAAATATATTTAGATTCGTAATACAAGCGAATGAGATTTCGGCGCTTGACTCGTGAGTGCGAGATTTTGCATGAAATTCTCGCGCGTGAGAAAACGATTCAGAATCGCGTGCGAGTTTGCTCACGCAGGAGCGGTTCATGAGTGTGCTTTGAGTGTGAGTTTACCAACACTGATTTTCTGTATTATCGTAATTTTGTGAGGATTTTGTATTTTTTCACGATTCACACATCTCACTTTCGCGTTGAAAAGTATTCCTATGTACACGTGATTGTTTTCAAGCAATAAAACACTAGGGTTGTCGCGATGAATACAAAGTTCAAATCGAATATACAAATTTCCTGTATTATAAAAAAAGACACTACACCGTCTTCAACCAGAGGTTGCACAGACTGAACATTCACTAACATTAGGCAACGGACAACACGGAACACCCAGTGGACCAGTGGAGGATTTTTCATATACAAATTTTCTGTATTGTACGTAGTTTTGTGAAGATTTTGTAGTTTTTATGATTCACACTTGTCCCCATTTATCTGTAAATGTATTCTTATATACACGTGATTATTTTCAAGCAATATAACATGGGGATTGTCACAATGGACGTAAAGTTCAAACTAAAAACACGAATTTCCTGTATTATACGTGATTTTATGAAAAATTTGTAGCTTCTAAGATTTACACTTTTCACAATCATTTGAAAAAAGATTTCTCGTGTGCACGTAATTGGTTTCAAGCAATAAAACACAAGGGTTGTCGCGGTGAATACAAAGTTTAAACCGAATATACAAATTTTCTGTATTGTACGTAATTTTGTGAAGATTTTGTAGTTTTTATGATTCACACTTGTCCCCATTGATTTGTAAATGTATTCTTATGTACACGTGATTATTTTCAAGCAATATAATATGGGGATTGTCGCGATGGACGTAAAGTTCAAACTGAAAATTCGAATTCCCTGTATTATACGTGATTTTATGAAAATTTTGTAGTTTCTGAGATTCAATTTTTCACAATCGTTCGGAAAAAGATGTCTCATGTGCACGTGATTGGTTTCAAGCAATGAACACAAGGGTTGTCGCGATGGACGTGAAGTTCAAACTGAAAAGACAAATTTCCTGTATTATACGTGATTTTGTGAAAATGTTGTAGTTCCTAAAATACACACTTTTCACAATCGTTCTGAAAAAGTTTTCTCATGTACACGTGATTGTTTTCAAGCAATAAAACACAGGGGTTGTCGCGATGAATACAAAGTTCAAATCGAATATACAAATTTTCTGTATTGTACGTAATTTTGTGAAGATTTTGTAGTTTTTATGATTCACACTTGTCCCCATTTATCTGTAAATCTATTCTTATGTACACGTGATTGCTTTCAAGCAATATAACATGGGGATTGTCGCGATGGACGTAAAGTTCAAACTGAAAATACGAATTTCCTGCATTATACGTGATTTTATGAAAATTTTGTAGTTTCTGAGATTCACACTTTTCACAATCGTTTGGAAAAAGATTTCTCATGTGCACGTGATTGGTTTCAAGCAATAAAACACAGGGGTTGTCGCGATGAATACAAAGTTCAAATCGAATATACAAATTTTCTGTATTATACGTAATTTTGTGAAGATTTAATATTATTTGGTTTTGATCACCGTTTGCTTTATTTGTTGGTTTTGATTGGTTTTTCTCGGTGATACTGAACTGCAATTAAACGTCGTTTTTACGTTTCAACCTACTTTCTTTTTATTTTTTCGGTCATCTTCAGAAACTGTCATACAAATACAATAGAAAAGAACAAAAAAAAAAAACATTCACAAATTACAAACATTTCACAATTCATAAAATTGACAAAAACACAACACTTACAAA